>NC_090380.1:89640912-89957753 GCF_036365525.1 Heterodontus francisci | reverse complement strand
ACCTGGAACCCTACTGGTTAGCATGCCTCACAATTAACAGTGTAAATGTGCCATGCCAATCATAGTATGATAAATGCATTTCTTTTAAATGGAGCATTATTTGGAATTTGCACAAGACTAAGAAACTTAATTTGGATATGTTTTTCACAGGATTATGAAAGTAGACAGATATAATCATAAAACAGTTACAGGACAGAAGGAGGCCATTAGGCCTGTCTAGCTCTCTGCTAGAGCAATTTAGCTACTCCCACCCCTCTGCCCTTTCCCCATAGCCCTCATTATTTTTTTCCTTCAGGAGCTTATCCAATTCCCTTTTGAAAGTCATGATTGAATCTGCCTCCACCACACTCTCAGGCAGTGCGTTCCTAAATAAATATTATCCAAAAAAAATCAGTTCACACAAACATTTATAATGAAATCCCTTTTGAAACTGATAAAACATACTTTATAAACTTTAGATTTCTTATTCAGAAGTGTTTCTTTTGGAAGAATTGTTGTCATGTAGCAGAATCAGCCACTGATTGATTTGGATGTTGGATTATGTTGGTTCGGAAATACCGAACTTGATATTTGATTCTACTTAAAAGTGACCTTTTTAATAAAACTGAGCAAATCGTGACAGATCATGCTTATTACACAATCTTTGATGCTGCTGAACAATTTGTAGATTGACCATAAACCACATGTCAATTCTATGGATAATATTATGCTTGATTGGTAAATTCCACCCAAACTATTCAAAGCTGCATGAATCAAGGTTGCCCAAGTGAATATTCCACAATCTGGCAGAAGTAGCAACTTGGTTTGAATACAAAACTCACGCTTTAAAAAAATATGAAATCCAGTTCTCTCCGTGGAGAAACTTCACCAATCTTTCAGCCCTAATGATACACGGGATAAATATGTATGTCTAACGCGGAAGAAGCAACCCTGCATAAGTACATCTTTTGTCGAGGACACTGCAGCACTGAATATGGGGACGGGAAAAGGGCATTGTTCAGTCACCCATCTTCCTAGTTGATGGTTGAATATAACGATCGAATGAAAGAGATGAATGAAAACTAAATACAAATCATAGGCGGCAAAGGATCTTTATAAAGCAAACTAACTGAAAATGCCCTTTTCACTCTTCGAATCTACTCAGCGACAAATGAACGAACATTGCAAGCTCGCTGAATCGAACACTCAACTATTTCATTCACTTTATTCAGAGAAACATACTCTGGCTCAACTGGCTGCAAAATAAGGTCACAGACTTGAAACGTTAACTCTTGTTTCTCTCTCCGCAGATTCTGCCAGACCGCTGTATTTTCTGTTTTTATTATGGCTAGACTGCTCTGGTCCAGCAACATTGCCGCAGTCGTGACAACTAACTGTTCCCATATGTTAAGAGGGGTGGCCCGGTGTATTGTAAATGGGAAAACAGTGCAGATTAATAATTATTTAGTCACAAATCTGCCCGGGCGTATAATGAGTCACTGTTGCTTCATATTCAGACAATGAGTCAAATAATGGTGCCGTTTTAGCGTAATTAAAGCCCAGATATTGTTGCTAAGCACCATCCCGAGAAAAAAAGTACAGATACAATGGAACAAACAGTTGGATTTCAGCTCTTTTGAGATTTGACTAATTTAAATATTGACTGACTTGCCCCAAAGTGCTTTAAAGATGCTCCATGTAGTCTCCCCTCAATATACTCTTTCAAAGTGAAGGGATCCTTTCTCCGGAAGTTCCAAATGTCATACTTTCGTCTCCTCTTTTTGTGTTGTTTTGAAGCGAAGAGTTTAAAAGTCGTCCAACTCCGCTAAACTCCAACTCGGCAGCAGCAGTAGCAGCAGCGCTCCCACTGTGAAGAATACAGGCGGCCTGGCCCGCCCACCCCGCCCGTTGGGAACGCCTATTGGTCACAACTCGGGCCTGACGCGTTATCTGCCACCTCCGAATGGTCGGCTCAGCTGCCAATCCTCCCTACGTTGCCAGGCGTGCTTAGCTGCGCCACCTCCCGGGCAGATGGTGTAACTGCGGGCGCAAGCCTCCGAGGGTCGATGTGGCACCGTCAAAACTTTGTCAGAGCTTCCTAACTCTGTCAGGTTCGCATGTGTACATGTTTATGTGGAGAAAGGTTAAGATTTCAGTTAGTTGACAAACCCACTTGTTTTCCACTCATTGATTTGATTCAACGAGGAATCCATACATTTTGATTATATAGTCGACTATTGTAGTCACAAAATCTTCAAGCATCTATTCTTTGTTGTGTGAGGAAGGGTAGGCTATAATTCTGCATTATTTTCTCCAACAATACAAGCTTAACGTCATACATTTTCCGAGAAGAAATGTATCCTGATTTCACCAGTAATATTATCACTTGTGTGCTCAAAATATAAATCGCATTTCCTAATTGCCCACACACCGTCTATGCTGTTCAATATAAACAAGCAGCAGCATGAGGTCGTCTTGGGGCTGCTGGTCCCCTTCAGAGTCAATTTTGCTGTGGCTGTCAAGTTCCCCATTGCTGTAAAGGAAATAAATAATACATAATAAAAACTCAATTTGTGCAAAAAAAAAATGAGGTTCCACTCTGGTCTGGTACTTCGGCAAGGTCAGAAGGTCTGCCTGTATTGGCAGCTGTTTGCTTTGAGTTGAAGCGTTAACTCTGTTTTACACTCCATAGACTGTGACACCGACCACTCCCTGGTGTGCAGCAAGGTTAGTCTCAAACCAAAGAAGCTGCATCACTCCAAGCAGAAGGGCCGCCCGCGCATCAACACGAGCAGAATTTCTCATCCACAGCTGTCATGCAAGTTTCTAAATTCACTTGAAAAAGCCCTCCAAAACACTCCCACAGGGGATGCAGAGACCAAGTGGGCCCACATTAGAGATGCCATCTACGACTCAGCAATGACCACCTATGGAAATTGTGTGAAACGGAATGCAGACTGGTTTCAATCTCACATTGAAGAGCTGGAACCTGTCATAGCCGCTAAGCGCATTGCACTGCTGAACTACAAGAAAACCCCCAGCGAGTTAACATCTGAAGCACTTAAAGCAGCCAGAAGCGCTGCACAAAGAACAGCCAGGCACTATGCAAATGACTACTGGCAACACCTATGCAGTCATATTCAGCTGGCCTCTGACACCGGAAATATCACAGGAATGTATCATGGCATTAAGAGAGCTTTTGGGCCAACCATCAAGAAGATTGCCCCCTTCAAATCTAAATCAGGGGACACAATCACTGACCAATGCAAGCAAATGGACCGCTGGGTGGAACACTACCTAGAACTGTACTCCAGGAAAAATGTTGTCACTGAGACCGCCCTCAATGCAGCCCAGTCTCTGCCAGTCATGGATGAGCTGGACGTACAGCCAACAAAATGGGAACTCAGTGATGCCATTGATTCTCTAGCCAGCGGAAAAGCCCCTGGGAAGGACAGCATTACCCCTGAAATAATCAAGAGTGCCAAGCCTGCTATACTTTCAGCACTGTACGAACTGCTTTGCCTGTGCTGGGACGAGGGAGCAGTACCACAGGACATGCGCGATGCCAATATCATCACCTTCTATAAGAACAAGGGTGACCGCGGTGACTGCAACAACTACCGTGGAATCTCCCTGCTCAGCATAGTGGGGAAAGTCTTCGCTCGAGTCGCTTTAAACAGGCTCCAGAAGCTGGCTGAGTGTGTCCACCCTGAGACACAGTGTGGCTTTCGAGCAGAGAGATCCACTTCGCCAGCTACAGGAGAAATTCCGTGAACAACAGATGCCCCTCTACGTTGCTTTCATTGATCTCACCAATGCCTTTGACCTCGTCAGCAGATGTGGTCTCTTCACACTACTAGAAAAGATTGGATGTCCACCAAAGCTACTAAGTATCATCACCTCATTCCATGACAATGTGAAAGGCACAATTCAGCATAGCGGCGCCTCATCAGACCCCTTTCCTATCCTGAGTGGCGTGAAACAGGGCTGTGTTCTCGCACCTACACTGTTTGGGATCTTCTTCTCTCTGCTGCTCTCACATGCGTTCAAGTCTTCAGAAGAAGGAATTTTCCTCCACACAAGATTAGGTGGCAGGTTGTTCAACCTTGCCCGTCTAAGAGCGAAGACCAAAGTACGGAAAGTCCTCATCAGGGAACTCCTCTTTGCTGACGATGCTGCATTAACATCTCACACTGAAGAGTGTCTGTAGAGACTCATCGACAGGATTGTGGCTGCCTGCAATGAATTTGGCCTAACCATCAGCCTCAAGAAAACGAAAATCATGGGACAGGACATCAGAAATGCTCCATCCATCAATATCGGCGACCACGCTCTGGAAGTGGTTCAAGAGTTCACCTACCTAGGCTCAACTATCACCAGTAACCTGTCTCTCGATGCAGAATTCAACAAGCGCATGGGAAAGGCTTCCTCTGCTATGTCCAGACTGGCCAAGAGAGTGTGGGAAAATGGCGCACTGACACAGAACACAAAAGTCCAAGTGTATCAAGCCTGTGTCCTCAGTACCTTGCTCTACGGCAGCGAGGCCTGGACCACGTATGTCAGCCAAGAGCGACGTCTCAATTCATTCCATCTTCGCTGCTTCCAGAGAATCCTTAGCATCAGGTGGCAGGACCGTATCTCCAACACAGAAGTCCTCGAGGCGGCCAACATCCCCAGCATATACACCCTACTGAGCCAGCAGCGCCTGAGGTGGCTTGGCCATGTGAGCCACATGGAAGATGGCAGGATCCCCAAGGACACATTGTACAGCGAGCTCGTCACTGGTATCAGACCCACCAGCCGTCCATGTCTCCGCTTTAAAGACGTCTGCAAACGCGACATAAAGTCCTGTGACATTGATCACAAGTCGTGGGAGTCAGTTGCCAGCGATCGCCAGAGCTGGCAGGCAACCATAAAGGCGGGGCTAAAGCGTGGCGAGTCGAAGAGACTTAACAGTTGGCAGGAAAAAAGACAGAAGCACAAGGAAGGAGCCAACTGTGTAACAGCCCCAACAACCAATTTTATCTGCAGCACCTGTGGACGAGTCTGTCACTCTAGGATTGGCCTTTATAGCCACCCCAGGCACTGCTTCACTAACCACTGACCACCTCCAGGCACTTACCCATTGTCTCTCAAGACAAGTAGGCCAAAGAAGAAGAGATTCTGCCAGACCTGCTGAGTATTTCCAGCATTTTCTGTTTTTATTTCAGATTATTAACATCCACAGTATTTGCCTTTCCTTTGAGTTAACTGGTCAGTCATTTTATTGTGGTTCTGAAGAAGTCGTATCTGACCTGAAATGTTAACTGTTTCTCTCTCCACAGATGTTGCCAGAGCTGCTGAGTATTTCCATCAGGTTCTGTTTTTATTTCAGATTTCCAGTGTCTGCAGTATTTTGCTTCTATTCTCTTGTGGGATGCTACTGGTGCAAGCTGACAGTTGTTTGCTTTCACAACAATCATGGCTGTCTTAAAGTAACCCATGTTGAAGTGTTCTGCGATGCTTCCATGGCATAAAGCATTATAGTATGCCAAGTATTACTAATAGTGTTGTTACTACGTGTTGCCATGCTGATGATGCTGCGCTAGTCGCTCACACAGAAACTCAGCTACAAAGACTAATGGACAGTCTCTCCCATATATGTAACTTGTTCTCCCTGACAATAAGTGTCAAGAAAACCGTGCTCATGGGACAAGGTGTTGCATCCCTACCCCAGACACACAAATAACACCCAACTGGAAATATTTCGCAAATTCTGCTCCCTTGGGTCCATGGTGACAGACAATCGATACACACATAGGGAAAGCAGCTACCGCCTTTGACCGACTCGCGAAACACGCATAGGATAACACCAAGCTGACCCTTAGCACCAAGCTGATGGTTTATAAGGTCTGCGTTCTCAGCATCTTGCTGTGTGGAAGTGAACCATGGGATACTTACAAATACCAGAAAAAGAAGCGCAATAATTTCCATCCTCGCTGTCTGCGGCACATTCTGAATAAATCCTGGCAGGACAAATCACAAATGCAGCAGTCCTCTCAAAGGCAGAACTCCCAAGTGTGTTGGCACTAATCAAACAGAGGCAGCTTCGGTGGATCGAGCACGTCTGCAGGAAGACAGTCGCATACGCAAGGACCCTCTGTATGGTGAAGTAGCGGGGCCCAGACGACCAGTGGAGTGCTCAAAGCTCTGCTTCAAGGATGCTTGCAAGCGTGACATGAAGGCTCTAAATGTCGACTATCACACCTGGGAGACACGGGCTGGCGAAAGAGGGAAATGGCGACACATCCTGTGGACTGGTGTGCACTACCACGATGACCAGTTGCTACAGGAGCTTGGCAACAGGCGTCAATGTCAAAAACAACAACTCACAACATCACTTGGCAGCTTCACGTGCGTCACGTGGTAGAACCTACCTCTCAAGGATTGGTCTTCACAACCATCAGCAAAGATACACCAAGAGAAGAGAAGACACTCCACCTAAATGGACTACCAGAGGAGGGAATCTATGCGTGGAGCCAGAGGAAATGGGCGAGGTACTAAATGAGTACTTTGCATCAGTATTCACCAAAGAGAAGGACTTGGTGGATGATGAGTCTAGGGAAGGGAGTTTAGATAGTCTGGGTCATGTCATTATCAAAAAGGAGGAGCTGTTGGGCGTCTTGAAAAACATTAAGGTAGATAAGTCCCCAGGGCCTGATGGGATCTACCCCAGAATACTGAGGGAGGCAAGGGAAGAAATTGCTGGGGCCTTGACAGAAATCTTTGTATCCTCATTGGCTGCAGGTGAGGTCCCAGAGGATTGGAGAATAGCCAATGTTGTTCCTTTGTTTAAGAAGGGTAGCAAGGATAATCCAGGAAATTATAGGCCGGTCAGCCTTACGTCAGTGGTAGGGAAATTATTAGAAGAGGATTCTTCGGGATAGGATTTATTCCCATTTGGAAACAAATGAACTTATTAGCAAAAGGCAGCATGGTTTTGTGAAGGGGAGGTCGTGTCTCACTAACTTGATTGAGTTTTTTGAGGAAGTGACAAAGATGGTTGATGAAGGAAGGGCAGTGGATGTTGTCTATCTGGACTTCAGTAAAGCCTTTGACAAGGTCCCTCATGGACACTTGGGCGGAGAAATGGCAGATGGAGTTTAATCCGGACAAATGTGAGGTAATGCATTTTGGAAGATCTAATACAGGTGGGAAGTATACAGTAAATGGCAGAACCCTTAGGAGTATTGACAGGCAGAGAGATCTGGGCGTACAGGTCCACAAGTCACTGAAAGTGGCAATGTAGGTGGATAAGGTAGTCAAGAAGGCATACGGCATGTTTGCCTTCAGCGGTCGGGGCATAGAGTACAAAAATTGGCAAGTCATGCTGCAGCTGTACAGAACCTTAGTTAGGCCACACTTAGAATATTGTGTGCAATTCTGGTCGCCACACTATCAGAAGGACGTGGAGGCTTTGGAGAGGGTACAGAAGAGGTTTACCAGGATGTTGCCTGGTCTGGAGGGCATTAGCTATGAGGAGAGGTTGGATAAATTTGGATTGCTTTCACTGGAACGACAGAGGTGGAGGGGCGACATGATAGAGGTTTACAAAGTGGCATGGACAGAGTGGATAGTCAGAAGCTTTTTCCCAGGGTGGAAGAGTCAGTTACTAGGGGACATAGGTTTAAGGTGCGAGGGGCAAACTTTAGAGGGAATGTGCGAGGCAAGTTCTTTACACAGAGGGTGGTGAGTGCCTGGAACTTGCTGCCGGGGGAGGTGGTGGAAGCAGGTACGATATCGACGTTTAAGAGGCATCTTGACAAATACATGAATAGGATGGAAATAGAGGGATATGGTCCCCAGAAGTGCAGAAGGTTTTAGTTTAGACAAGCATCAAGATCGGCGCAGGCTTGGAGGGCCGAATGGCCTGTTCCTGTGCTGTACTGTTCTTTGTTCTTTGTTAAATGGACTAATTGCTGTGTGTCCATCCTCTTTTGTAGATGGAAGGATGTCAAGCAACTTGTCACTTATAATCCAGCAATCTGATTGATTGACATGTGAGCATTGCTTTCTCGAAGAGGGTCACTTTCAGAAACATGATTTGGCATTTGAAGTCAATATGGTGTATCATCTTCAAGTCAGAAACCTAACAAAACACTGCTGGTCTTGCACTAAAATAACAGAGGCATGCACCAGTTTATTTTAACAGGCAACCTGCTTTAACCAGGCTATTAGTAAAGTTTAAAATAATTTTACAATGAAATGCTTGAGAAAATTATTAATTTCAAATATATGTGCCTGGTCATTTTTTCCTTTGTTTGCATTTAAATGAGACCCAGAGTGAAAATGGACCTGGCCTCATGTTCAACTGTCTGTGGGGCTTTCCTGCTCACCCCAAAATAGAATCTCGCAAGAATTAGTCATTGGCTCTCTCCTCTTCCTCATCTACATACTGTCCTTTGGCAAGATCATCCATAGACATTCTGTCAGCTTCTACATGTAAACTGGTAACACCAGTTCTATCTCCCATCACCTCTCTTGACTCCTATTCTGCCATTGTCTCTTTTCCTCCAACTCTTGATGTCAATGTCTCCAACTCCCTTTGTCCCACCATTGGCAGTCATGCCTTCAGGAGTCTAGACCCCATGCTCTGAAATTTCCTTCCTAAACACGTCTGTGTCTATTTTTTAAAAAATCTGCATCATTCATTTTTTTTTCCTGAGGGAATGAGACTCTACATTTATAAAATTAAATTTGCAGGTCAGAGAGATTGTTCAGCAGTTATTATCACTTATTATGCATTAAAAACTCTTGATCATACAAGCCCTAACATTTGCATCAGTTTTTAGAGTGAAAATGTTGGGAAATTAGCCTAAATTCATGACTCTACAATGACCTACTGGCATATCTAAAGAAGGATATACTTGCCTTTGAGGCAGTACAGTGAAGGTTCACTAGACTGGTTCCTGGGATGAGAGGGTTATCTTATGAGTAAATTGGGCCTCTATCCTCTGGAGTTTAGAAGAATGAGAGGTGATCTCATTGAAGTGCACAAGACTCTGAAGTGGCTTGACAGGGAAGATACAGAGAGGTTGTTTCCCACGGATGGGGAATCTAGAACACAGGAGAATAGCCTCAGAATAAGGGGTTGATTATTTAGGACTGACACGAGGAGAAATGTCTTCAGTCAGAGGGTTGTGAAACTTTGGAATTGTCTATGCCAGAGGATTGTGGATACTCCATTGTTTAGTATATTCAAGACTTGGATAGATAGATTTTTGATCTCTCAGGGAATTAAGGGATTTAGGGAGTGGGCAGGAAAGTGGAGTTGAGGCAGAAGATCAGCCATGAAAGGTGTATCAGGCTCGAGAGGCCATATTGTCTACTCCTGCTCCTATTTCTTATGTTCTTATGACCTCTGTGCAGATTCTATCTGCGCAACCTATGGAGGAGCAGCATATCACTGATAGTAACTTCTGGATATCTGTGTTTTACTGAATATGTGCAGACTGCAGAAGTTTCTGTCCATTTTACTCAGTAGTAATGGTGAGCATTGATAGCTTTGTCGTTATTATTACAGAAAATTCTGGGTTATTCTTTTAAGAAAATCTACCACATGATACAATGGACCAAAAATTAAAGTGTAATCCTGCCAACCAATCAGCACTCTCTTCTCATACAGTATAAAGTTGTTGTTTTCCCTTACATTGGTATTCTTGCAGATTGTCCTGATGAATGCAAGACGAAAAGCTTTGACAACATGTCTCTATTTTCAGCAATACTAAAATATAATCACAGTAATTCAAAATTATTTGTTGAACTGAGGAACATAAATGACACTGCAAAATGAGAAATTGTATGCTAAAAAATTGAATTATCAGATAGTTGTTTGGTAGTACAGAACTTGATTATTGCTTAAAATAAAGGCATTTTGTCGAAGCTTTTCATCTTGCACTCATCAGGACAATTCATGAGAATACCAATGTAAGGGAAAACAACACATTTATACTGTATGAGAAGAGAGTTCTGATTGGTTGGCAAATGGACTGTGGTAGAGGCGTTGCCATGGAGAATGCACCAGTTTGTGGTGACTGACAGTTAACTGCCCAGCTTTGTTAGAAATTTAAACCAGGCAGCTTGACTCTGATTGGTCAAGGCATTGCCCTGAAGAATGAATCAGCGAATGGCTGTCATTTACTTTGTTTAGCTGAAACAGGCACCGTGTGTGTACATGTTCTTTCTGTCTGCAAAGAACATGGCCCTGTGTATTAATATATATAGCTTACAGTACGCACAAATGCGCCACACTGCGAGCCCAACTGACAATCAGATCATATCAAACAACATGTCCCTTCCGTTGTTCGCAACGGGCAAGGTACAGGTTGTACCCAGCCAGCCCGTGCTTGCAAAACTCAAAACACAGTCTCCAACATTAGATGTGATTGGACAACATTTGCTCCTCAGTGTGCTAGGAATTACGCTGACAACCAATTTAAGATTGTCAGTCGGGCTTGCAGTGTGGTCACCAGATACTGGCACTGCACATACCTTAGAGGGTAGTATCGAGTCGAGATTTGCATGTGGTGACTCACCGGGCATGAGTGGATGGCAGCCAGGCTGGAGGAAGGATAGTTTGTGTACCAGCTCACTGGAGAACGCTGCCAGAGACTCGGATAAGGACTTTGATGGGGCAGCCTACAGGAGAACACCGGTGCTGATGCACACTGAGATGTTTGGTGTATTGGCAGGTCTGCCAGACAGTTTGTTGTCACTGGCAAGGAACATGGAGGGCTCCAGTTCCAACTTAGTACAAGGCTACCCGCAAAGCTTGAAGCCCATCCTTTCCAATGTGGAAGTGCTGGCTAACTCCATTAGAACACTTGTAGACCCAGCCATGACGCAGCATCTGGTGGCCACTATCTCAGCTTCCACTGCAGCACAGGCAGAAGCCACCCAATATCTCATTGCTGGAGTAGAAACTCATACTGACGTCATGAGATCCATGCTAACTGCCACGGAGGCTCAGACTTCTGCTATCACGGCTGCAGATACCAGTGCTCAAAGGGGCTCACAGGCTCGCACAGCAGTCCAGCAATCTGCCCTCCAACAGATTACTAGGATTGCTGACCTGGGGAGCTAGTGCACAAACCTGCTGTAATCTCTCAGGATGACAGCATTTGTGCACCTGTCATTGCCACTCCCCCAGTTCCTTTGCTGTTGCCTTTCAACCAGACAGCCCAGACTACTGCTGCTCATGCCAGGTGGTGCAGTCCAAAACTGGGCCCTCAAGGTCCAGAGCTACTCAAGGTTGGCCTGGAGGGCCATCTGCAATCTCCTTCAGTGAAAGTTAGCAGCCTTCTACCAGCTATGCTGCAGTCACTGGTGTAGCATTGCATAGGAGCACTAGGATAGGCAAAGGCACCTATAAGTCAGACTGTAAGGGCATGCATCAGGTGGAGCTGTTCAGTTTTTGTATGTATTATTGGAAGTGCTATTGTATAAAGTTGTAATGACATTTTTTTTGGTGGTGGTTTTTATTTCAGGACTTTGGCCAATAGGACGCTCTGATGATGTGTAGCGGATGGATTGAAAGGTGGGGATTTGTGGAGCAACTGCAGTGTTGGGATGGTGTCTTAGGGGAACCAAAGTCTGAATATCCAGTCAAGGACAACTTGTCCAGAGTGAAAAGGTCTTGGATGCCTCTTCCTCCTCCTCCTTCTTCTCATCCTTCCTCTGGGCATTGCTTCCCTTCTCTGCTGCCTGTGCTCCATTTCCAAAACAGCCCCAGAGACAATTAAACTTGAGCCACCATTATTGAAGCAGACTTTCTCCTGACAGGCCAACCAACTCCTGTGACCTCCCTGTTAAAGTCCAGCACCACTCGCTTGAAAATCCAAAAAGTTTTCAATGCTCCTCCGATAACAGAGAACACAGAGCTTCCATTAACTCTGCACCAGCAAAGTTATGTCACAAACACCTCACCCGGAAGTTGGATAGTCCTGTAAATAATGCTAATCGGGCAGAGTGGTGGGGTGGGCAGGGGTACCGTCGTGCAGCTGAACTTTTAAGAGAGGGTGGCATCAGATGTGGCCAGAAGTATTCCTGCCACCCATATTTCACATCAGGGCATCCATAGTGCTTGAACCAGCACTGTTACAGAGCCCAATTTCGAAGCACATCTCTCATTCAAACCACATGTTTTATTCTGGTCCTGTAAATTCAAACTTTGAACATAAACGTTGATGTAGTATAAAATAAACAGGCTCAGGGACTCCACTCATAGGCAGTAGTGGGAAGATCAAACAAGTACAACAAAATACCCCACAAAAATTTATCATGAATAAAAATTTTGTAACACAGGCTGAAATACAATAGCACATACCTGGAAATAAATTTATTGCTTTTTCCCAATTATCTTTCCATGTTCTGAAGCTTTGTTTTACAATGGCATTGTGCACTGCTCTTTGGCTGCCTAGAGACCAAGCGGATACTGTGACTCATTCTATCCGCTGTTACTATTGAGGCTTTTATCTTTTTGTTATGGGAGTTACAGGCATTGTACATGCATATTTCGCAGCCACAGCCTACACGGAGGAGGCTGTAATACCTTTCTACAGGTTCTCCACCCAAGAAGGAGGATAAAAGTGAAGAGGGTAGGACTAATGGAGATTATTAAATACATTTGGCATAGAGATTAACAAAATAAAATAAACCAATATCCATGGGTTTGTTTATTGGTAATATCTAGAAGATAAATAATCTGCAGATGTGAAGAATGAGTAAGATCGTCAATTTCTAAGTGACATGAGCCAGATCTTCTAACCTGAAGAACATGTTAATAGATTGAAGACTGAGCCACGTGCTGAAGGAGTCAACTTTGGTGGAGATTCAGGACTGATTTTTTTTTTCCCCAGCAGCTTTGAATTGCCATAAAGCCTTCACTTAATCTGTTTGATACAAAATATATACCAGTAAACTATGAGATGAGTGCATGTATATTTAAAAATGGATACTGTTCAGAAATTAGGGTGTCACCTTTAAATTAATGATGAGTTGAAAGTTCTGCACTGTACTTTAGTCAGTGTTAGGGTAGTTTTAATTAAGATATAGTTAAGTAAGTATGTTATCATGTTTTTAAAAAATATTTTATTCAGGGAATTTACTCAGACATGAAACACCACACTTTTTAAACAGTAATTTTCTAGTCAGTTTGTCAGCTTTGAATCATTCATACACTTATTAAAGAACTTCTATACAACTGTGCAATATTCCTCACACAAGATATACTACACTGAGAACTTTCTGGAAATTAGCTAAAAATCATTTCTCAATAAACCTGCAAGAATAACATCAGAATCATTCATCTTCTTGTGTGAATGTCATTTCATCATCAACAGCCAGGATTTAGATTGACACCTGTGACCAACATAAAAAAAAACTTGAAATAAAATAGCCGAGAAACTGGATTACACTTGAATCGTGATGTGATGCTGGTGTAGCACATGCTGCACAAGCCTAATGAGGCTGGTAGCAGAGCTGTGGTAAATTAGTTTGCCAGTCCCCTTCGGCGAGCTGTGGGTGCCGTGGCCAAAGAGACTCCTCCCGGCTCCACAATATGGTAAATAAAGAACAAGGAACAACCTTTTGGTGATAGCCTTTAAGGACCATTGGTTTGACTGCTGAGCACCTGTAGGAACTGCATACTGCGATCATTCACAGTGCCATGTAGGAAAAGGGTCTGAAGCAGATGTTAGGTCCCTGATTTCTACATGCAATAGGCCTAACAACGTGACTGTTTCAGTCACATGTCCTGGACACCCATTGAGCAGCCCTAAATAATAGGCGATGCACTTTTGAAACAAAATGAGCCCATACTTGCCGCCTGTCATATTGGAATCCTAGGTGTCATTTTGCACCTGTAAAATGGGCGCAGTGCATCTAATTTCTGGGTTAATAACTCCTGTGAGTATGAATGGTACAACATATATTACAGCAGGGCTTCCCAATGGCTCAGTGGGTAAAGGCACAGTATAGTGTGGTGCTGAGCCATATCAATCAGGGAGATTCCAGGTGTATTTTGAGTTAGTTGATCTCAGCTAGCACCTCAGCATCTTTAGCATTGGAAAGAGCAATTGAGTGAATATTGAATGATAATTGGATATTCTCTCTGCCTATCACCATTATAGTTGAATAGGCTCCTAACACTCATGTTCTGAATCCACACTTAAGTAATGGCTATATTGGAGATACGCTGTTGGCCTTTATTTCAAGAAGATTGTAAAACAAAGAAGAGGAAGTTATGATGACAGGTCCCATAAACTTGGATTATATTCCCTTGAGTTTAGAAGGTTCAAGGTTGATCAAATTGAGGTGTTTAAAATGATAACAGGATTTTACAGAGTAGCTATTTCCTCTGGCAGCTGAATCCAGAACAAGGGAGCACAAGCTTAAAATTAGAGCTATATCATTCAGGAAGCACTTTTTCACCCAAAGGGTAGTGTAAATATCAAATTCTTTCCTGCAAAAGACTGAAAATGTTGGATCAAGTTTTAAAGCCTGAGAATTGACAATTTTTTAATCAGGTAATAATATCAAGGGATATGAATTAAAGGTGGCTAAATGGAGTTGAAGTGCAGATCAGCCATGATCTAATTAACTGGCAGAGCAGGCTCCAGGTGTTGAATGGCCTACTCCTGTTCCTATAGTGGAACTGTACATAAGCCAACTCCATCAGGACAGGAAAGGAGAAAATTATACAAAAACTATAACAGATAACACAGCATTTATTAAAGACTGTAGTTTGATTAGAGTGTTAAGGGGATTGCTGTAAATCACTTGACCTTCAAATTTTAAAACAAGCATAGCTTCATGGAAGTTTGGGACAATTACCCTATAAATAAATTAATATTCCAGTGAAAATATCTTGGCATAGCATTGCTTTAGTAAAAACAAGGTGACATCTGGCTTTTAAAAATGGTGCAGTTAAACATAAAAGAATGACCATAAATCCAAACTATTTGGCTTATATTGTTATATTGTTATACTGTTGCTGGCTGCAGAAATGGAAAATGTTTTAGTGCACAGTGCATAATCAACTTTGAAGAGTGCATGGGCACCAAAGGAAAAGAAAAATCAAATAAATTTGTTTTAAAGGGGTGTCACCTTCATGAAGAAGTGTTGACAAGTACTTTTTATGTTTGCTTACAGACATGCAGTACAATTAGATAACCCACATCAAAATGCACTCTGTGTCATTTTGCTGCCTTGTAATTGAGGAACCTTGGTGACGAGCCAAGATACCCGATAAAGAACAAGGTTGAAAAGAGTAGGAGAGAAGACAAGATCAATAATATAGTGTTTATATGATGTCAAGTATGGGTTTTAAAAGCCTGTAGAATGCAGGAGGATTCAACGGTTGAAGGAAGTAAGATGCTTTCCAATTGTGAAGTCATGGGAAAGAAGAGATAGAAAGAAACCCTCAGCAGCCAGGCAGGAAACCCATGGATTCAGGAGGAATGCCGGGTTTATACACCACCCAATATTTATCTCATTTACTTCAATGGAGAGTAAAATCAGGCAGGGTGTAAAGCTAACATTACATCTGATCCCGTCAGTTTCTTGACAAGTGGGTTAAATTAAAATTGCCCTCTTCCATGTATATATTTGGCATATTATTCTAACTGAACTGTGAACTATCTGAAATGAAGTATATTGAAGTGGCGTGACTTGGGTAAGGAAATGCCATTTTTCACACAGCAAGATTCCACATAGAGCAATGAGTTAATCTGTTTGCTAATGTTTGAACTTTTCTGGGGTGGATGCAAAAGGAAGTGGGGTTGGAAGAGGAATGTGAGTGGCAAAAGATATAAGGAAGTGATCAGAGAAGGCCTTGTCAGTGATTGAGATAATAGGAATAAAGAGGCATGTGAGATGTTATGGGGTAGGAAGGATTACATGGAGAGAAATGTTAAAGGAGGACAGTTAAACTTAGAAAAGAGAGGGCAAGGTGAGTTGAAATGGAGGTTGAAATCATTGAAGATGACGAGTCGCTCAGTGCAGATACTGAAGGAGGAAAAGAATGATACTCTAACCATTTTCATTCTGGTCTAACACTTCTGTTTTTGAAATAAAATAGCAAACACTGGGAACATTCAAAAGTTCAGGCATCATCTGTGAAGAGAGAAACAGAGTTAGCAGGGGATAAAATTTGTTAAGGCCTGTTTTCAGGCATGGGTATCTTGATCCGTGATCTGCCTATGCCCGTTGCCGTTAAGGCAGGCAGCACATCAACTTTGTGCTGCCTCTTCATTTCCATGATTTCTGCATGCGAACAGGAGGAAAGACACCATATCTCTGCAGTGAGCCAGGAGGCCCTCAAGGTCCTCCCTCGAAAGGGAATGGGAGCAGGTGGCCAGGGAGGTCAACTCCCAGAGTCTGACCTGACCGGAAGATGTTTAATGGCCTCACTGCATCATCACATGACTTCTCACACCCACCAAACCACAAACCTCTCATGCTGCTCAGTGTATCACACCCCCATCACTCACCCAGCAGCACTCCCTGGCACACAGGGCTCATGCCTAACATCCAGATACTTCACCACACCCTCACATACCTTCCACTCATGCAAGACTCCCCTCCACATGCCTCCAGCTAGTCACTATGGCAGGCACATCACTCAAACACAGTGCAACACAATCACTGACATTCTGCTTTCTCTTGCAGCATAAAATGGTACAGAATACAAGGGAGCAGCAGAAAATTAATGTGAACCAGATATGCCTTCATCCTCTTAGCCTGAAGGATAGGGTGTTCCGCATCATGGGTCAGGCTGCGACAGAGTCCGTGGTATCCAGGGTTGCTGAGAACATTCAGGATGACAATATGTTACTGTCTTATTCCCCTTCTCAATTCACACCTCACCCTCATTCTGCTATATGACATGAAGTACAAGCTGCAGATGGAGAAACCATGGACCTCTTGCTTTACACCCCCCACCCTCCCCATTCCAGCACTCCAACCCTCCCCATTTGATTTTATGCTTTCAGATGTCCAAGAATGGCCACCTGGCCAGCCACACCTTACCTACAAGTTGGTGGCTGGCCTTTTAATTAATGTGAGTTGGGAATCCCTTATGCTACTGAACACCTGTTCAGCTGAGACTGATTAGCACAGACCTGTGCATACCAAGTTAGTGAACAGGTTAGTGGACAAGTGAATACCAAGTTAGTGAAACGAGTGTCAAATCTCCTGAATGGCTGTTTGATGTCATGGTAAGACCTCTTCTAATGCTACGCATGGCATATCCAGCTAATGCTCTTCACAGCAAGGGGCGCCATGCGGGCCGTGCAAGAAATGGTTTGGAGTATGATCAGCACCATTTTACACCTTCAGGGCTTCCGTTCTGTATACACCAGCAGCACTACGGTGCCCAATTTCACTGGCAATATTTCAGGTCTATGAGCTTTCATCAGAACTGGAAGAAGTTAGACATTTAACAGTTTTTAAGCAAGAACAGAGCCAATGGAAAAGGCGGGGTGAGGGAGGAAAGGACAAAAGGGGAGACCCGTGATTACTTGTCACAGTTCCTCATTCCAAAACAGATATAGCAATTCATCTTTTCCCTTAACAAAGAGATAATTAAAGAGATTAATTATTTATGTTCTGGAATGATATCTGACTCATGTAAACAGTGACTTCAGGCAATTTACGTAATCATATGCTTTATATAATGTTAATCTATTATGCATGGGGGTGGATAGGCACAGTTAATCAAGTTTGAATATCTTCAAAAAACATTGTGGTTTTTTTTCAGATGGGTCACCATCTCAATGAGTACTTCGAAATTAACTATTTTAAATAACAATGATCAGGCAATTTAATTTTAAGTAATACATCTTGATAATTTCAGATCAGTTTTTTAAAATCAAAATCAGCAGATGCTTCAGATTACTACAAACAGAAGATTGCCTCTTTTCATTTTTATATCTGCCGTAAAGCAACATTTTTTTACATATATTCATTAACTGCCATTCAAGAGCTGGTATAACAAATAGCTGTTGTCGTTTTGGAAAGTACCATTGAGGATATTGAGGTTAGGGTTAAAGTGGTCATATGGTGAGTCTATGGCTTGGAAATTGGGTCACAAAGCACCCATTTTTCAGGCGCTGAAATTAGACTGCTAAGACCCATAAATGGTAAGCAGGAAGCATATATACATTTCCCACCAGAAATGTGCCAGCAGCCATTTTGGCATCCTATTCCCATGCTTGAAGCAGGTGTGAGGAAACTTATTTGCATATGCAAAAGGCCTAAGGCTTGCTTCAGGTCCCCGCTGCGACATTGGTTTCTCCTGAGGCAGCGACATTGCCAGAACTATCTGTGCTCGGTGAAACCAACCTTATAGATCACCTGCAAAAAAAGTTGTTACTTACCTGTAAAGCACCATCCTGATTGCTGCCTCTGGCTGCCTCCTCTCAGCTCCAAGGTTCCTGCCCTTGATTTCCAGACTCCCCAAAACATGATCTTGGCCCCAATCTGTAGCTTGTTGTAGGATTGCTTTAAGAGTGATGTCCCTTAAAGAACTCAGTATGCTAATGAACTAAGTACCAGGATGTAGTCATGTGACTATAAGCCATAGTCTCTCTGCACTGTAACACCCTGGACAAAGGTTCAGTATATAGTTTGCTCAGTATTGTGTGTATTAGTTTAGCTGGAAATAAATCTTTTAGAGATCTTCAAGGAACTGGACTGCACATACCTCATTGTGTTGCTTCAGATAACACAAAGAAACTCATGACATAGCTCACCTTCCACAATCACATTGCCCACTCTG
Source organism: Heterodontus francisci (assembly GCF_036365525.1). Taxonomy (NCBI): domain Eukaryota; kingdom Metazoa; phylum Chordata; class Chondrichthyes; order Heterodontiformes; family Heterodontidae; genus Heterodontus; species Heterodontus francisci. The sequence goes on along the minus strand of NC_090380.1, from coordinate 89,938,957 downwards.
CTCCACCACCCTCCCAGTCCCTGACACCCAGGCTCACAACCTTTGGCCTCCTTCTTCCACAGATAATGAACACTCCCCCAACTGACGCCCCGCGATCCTTCATTCTAAGGGCACAGCGGCACTAGCTGCAGCCCAACCTTTGTTCTGTCTTCCTGGAAGGCTCTTCACAAAACACTGACCTCATGCTAAAGAGGTCTGAGAACCAATATCCAGGGGTCCTCACACCGTTCCATTCTGATACAGAGAATTAACCCTGTGCTGGGTCTTCCAAATTTCTAAAATATTACATTTCACAGCAGTGTTGTTGATGTAGATAGAGTTGCACAATATGTGGACCAATAAATGATTTGGGTACTACAGAAGCAGAAGCTTTACTTATTATTGACCAATGTGATCAAGGTAAGAAAAACACAATACTTATGGGGGTGTGAGGAGCAATTGTAATTTTTGTCACCACAATCCCAATCATTCACCTGCATCTTCCAGCAACAACCAAAACCCAGAAGACAGCCAATATCTAAAACAACAAAAGTCAAAGAGAAGCAGACTTCACTGCACCACCTCAACTAAGATCAGCTAACTGAGCAGAGACCAAGGGCCAAATTCCTCATGGTATGCAAGATAGGCTGGGAACTTGATATGCCTTTGAATTGATAATTAGAAGGCATGCATTTAAGATTATCATGAAAGGTGAGGTTCGGAGATTGTGTTTACACAGGTAATTTTTCTGCACAACAGGAATGGAAACAGAATCCATAATAGCCTTTAAAGGGAAGAAAAAAGAAAACACTTGCACTTATGGTAAAGACAAAAGAATGATTGTAGATAAAATCATGGAAAAATGGTTAGGAAGTGGACTGGGAGCACCGACTAAATTCCTGACTGACAATGGTGGGTGGAAGGTGGGGGGGGGGGGGGGTGGGGAGATGGGGGTGGTGAGGTGGAAGGGTGGAATTTGTTAATGACAAATTTAGAGACATCAACTTAGAATATTGCGTGCAATTCTGGTCGCCACACTACCAGAAGGACGTGGAGGCTTTGGAGAGGGTTCAGAAGAGGTTTACCAGGATGTTGCCTGATCTGAAGGGCATTAGCTATGAGGAGAGGTTGGATAAACTCGGATTGTTTTCACTGGAACGACGGAGGTGGAGGGGCGACAAGATAGAGGTTTACAAAGTTATGAGTGGCATGGACAGAGAGTGGATAGTCAGAAGCTTTTTCCCAGGGTGGAAGAGTCAGTTACTATTGGACATAGGTTTAAGGTGCGAGGGGCAAAGTTTAGAGGGGGTGTGCGAGGCAAGTTCTTTACACAGAGGGTGGTGAGTGCCTGGAACTTGCTGCCGGGGGAGGTGGTGGAAGCAGGTACGATAGCGACATTTAAGAGGCATCTTGACAAATACATGAATAGGAAGGGAATAGAGGGATACAGTCCCCGGAAGTGCAGAAGGTTTTAGTTTAGACAAGCATCAAGATCGGTGCAGGCTTGGAGGGCCGAATGGCCTGTTCCTGTGCTGTACTGTTCTTTGTTCTTTGTTCTAATATGAGCACCACAGCTGAAAGTCCTTTCAGTAATGGACTCTGTGAAAGAAATCACGTAGTGATTGAAATGCACCAGAAGATCTGCACTGGCATGGGCAGTCCATGCAAAGAATTTGCTTCAAATGGTTGGGGGCTATAGCCTGTATCATTTGGTCTTTGGGAGGAATGCCAAAATACCTTCTGTGCTGTGTGATCATCCCCCGACCTTAGAAGGGACTACAATTAGTTACACCTTTTCTACACACTTGACTGACCCACACATAGGGAGAAGGGCATTCATCAAGGTAGAAGTCTCAGAGAAAATTCAACGAGCCTTACAGCATCGGATAAGACAGTCAGAAATAAACTTTAATCCTCGGGATTTAGTATACTATAAAATAGAGGTCAGAAAGAGTGGAAAGGTCCGGGTAAAGTGATGGGAAAACAGTGATTCTCCAATATGGTAGTTAAACTATTGGGGTCCATTCATCTGGGTTAATCGGGATTGATTATAAACTTGCAGCAATTTGAACATTTAGAAGAAAGTGATGAGGCATGCTGTACCTCACATATTCATATTTGACAACCAAGAGGAACAGAATACAGTAGATAGGGACTGGATGACGATAGACAAAGTGATACTGGTGGACAGGATATGGCTATTTTACCGAAAGGACAACTGCCTAAAGTTGGTACTAGGGTAATATACACACCAGAAGGGTCCACTGAATGGAGGGATGTGATCATTGTAGGGAGAGGAGGGAAAGCCACTGGCAAATTCAAACATTGGCTAAATGTCCAAGATGATGGACAAGAGGTAAGATCTATGGACTGGCAAAATGAGGTGAAATGGTGGACAGCAAGAAAACACAGTGCAAGTCCTCATAGTGGATCTGGAAGTGACTCAGGCACTAGGAAATGATCGCGTACTGGCAACAAAACCTCCAAACATAGGAAGGAGAGAGAGATCCTGTCGCAGTAGTTCAGAAAGAGAGAGGAGGGCAAGTAGAGGCTGTAGCTTGAATAGACTATGCGATAGAACAAGGACTACAGAACAATCTAGGAACACTACTAAAAGTAGAAGCCCTTATGATTAGGACATTATGGTAGCTGCAAACAAAGAAGAAAAATTATTGAGAGGCAAAACAAAAAGTGTTGGAAGGAATTTGGTTTCTATTCTGAAGTGCATGAAAGGGGACTGCCAGCCTTATCACGCAGATGGATATGTACGGGAAAAAGTACTCCCAGATGGGACATACAAGGCTAAAGTGAGGCTAGTGGCTCAGGATTTCGAAGACTGACCTGGTGATCAAGATGTTAGCGTGAACTTCCCCGCAGCAGGAAAAGTGATCTTGAATATTTTCTTAGCTCTTTTAGCCAATACTCGGAATGTAGGTCAAGCAATATAAAAGCCACATTTTTGCAGGGTGAAGAACTTCAAAGAGAAATGTTTTCGAAACCGCCTAAATAAGCGAGTGATGTAGTAAGGAAGCTGTAGAAGTTAAACAAATGTGTTTATGGATTGACTGATGCGTCGAGAGTTTGGTATTCCTTGGTTAGGTCTGCTTTGCTGAAAGTAGGCTGTATTCAGCTGAAAGCAGATCCAAACATGTTCTACTGGTATCACAAAGAGAAACTTGCAGTCAGGCGTCGATGATTTCCTATGGGGAGGTTCTGTGGAATTTGAGCCATTAGTTATAGATAAGTTAAAAGGGGAATTTAAGATTAGAAGTCAGGCTTCGGAGTCCTTTAAATATAAAGGTTTAGACATTAATTAGAATAGGTTGGGAATAACCTTGAATCAACAATCATATCTAGACAATCAACCCAGGTCGTCACAAAGATGGTCTTGCATCCAAAGAGGAAACAGAGCAGTTCAGAATCTTGATTGGACAGTTCAACTGGTTATGTACTCAGACAAGACCTGATGCCAGTTATCATGTATTGGAACTTAGTACTACGATGAAACACACATTGAGTTTTTCGAGGAGGTGACCAAGAGGATTGACGAGTGCAGGGCGATGGATGTTGTCTACATGGACTTAAGCAAGGCCTTTGACAAGGTCCCGCATGGTAGTCTGGTCCAGAAGGTTCAAACACATGGGATCCAGGGTGAGCTAGCAAATTGGATACAAAATTGGCTTGGTGATAGGAGACAGAGGGTGATAGTGGAGGGTTGTTTTTCAGATTGGAGGCAGGTGACCAGTGCTGGGCCCTCTGCTGTTTGTCATATATATTAATGACTTGGATGTGAATGTAAGGGGCATGATTAGTAAGTTTGCAGATGACACAAAAATTGGTGGTATAGTGGACAGTGAAGAAGGTTGTCTAAGGTTACAACAGGATATAGATCAACTGGGAAACTGGGCAAGGGATTGGCAAATGGAATTTAACACAGACAAGTGTGAAGTGATGCATTTTGCGAAGTTAAACCAGAGCAGGACATATACAGTGAATGGCAGGGCCCTGGGGAGTGTTGTTGAGCAGAGAGAGACCTTGGGGTGCAAGTACATAGTTCCCTGAAAGTGGCAACATAGGTAGACAGGGTGGTGAAGAAGGCATATGGCATGCTTGCCTGCACTGGCCGAGGCATTGAGTACAAGAGTTGGGACGTCATGTTACAGTTGTACATGACGTTGGTTAGGCCGCATTTGGAGTACTGTGTGTAGTTCTGGTCGCTGCACTACAGGAAAAATGTGATTAAGCTAGAGAGGGTGCAGAAAAGATTCACAAGGATGTTGCCTGGTTTGGAGGGCTTGAGTTATAAAGAGAGATTGGATAGGCTGGGTCTGTTTTCCCTGGAGCGAAGGAGGCTGAGAGGGGACATGATAGAGATATATAAAATTATGAGAGGCATAGGTAGGGTAGATAGCCAGAGTCTGTTTCCCATGGTAGGGGTGACTAAAACTAGAGGGCATAGATTTAAGGTGAGAGGGAGGAGGTTTAAATGGGATCAAAGGGGTACATTTTTCACACAAAGAATAGTGGGTATCTGGAATGAGCTGCCTGAGGAGGTAGTGGAGGCAGAAACAGTAGCAACATTTAAGAGGCATCTGGACAAGTACTTGAATGAGCAAGGCATAGAGGGATATGGAATTAATGCAGGCAGGTGGGATTAGTATAGATAGGCATTATGGCCGGCATGGACGCAGTGGGCCAAAAGGCCTGTTTCTATGCTGTACAACTCTATGGCTCTATGACTACAGTTAAGAAGGAGGTTTTGAGGGCAAATAAAACATTAAAGAAATTAAATTTGGAGAAATGCGTACTCAAGTTTCCAGTTTTGGGTGATCCGAAAGACATGAAATTAGTCCTTTTTAGTGATGCTTCTCATGCTAATCTTCTTGACGGATATTCAAGTACATCCAGGTTTATCATATTCTTGGTGGGGAAAAATGAAAAGTGCTTTTCCTTGGCCTGGAAAGCCAAGAAATTAAAAAAAGGACAGTTAAAAGTACCCTAGCTGCAGAAACACTGGTATAAGTAGAAGTGATAGATACGGGGTTTAACTTATCTAACATTTTGAAGGAAATCCTATACAAGGGGCAATCTGAGAAAAGTTTGCCCATTGAATGCTATGTAGATAATCGTTTTCAATGGGATAATGATCATTCGACAAAGAGTGTCACTGAGGAAAAGGTTAAGGATTGACCTTGCTCGTATAAAAAAATGTTGGAGAGAAAAGAGATCTCTAAAGGTAAAATGGGTCGATACAAACCACCAATTATCGAACCGTTTTACAAAGAGGAATGTTTGCTCCAAGAAATTGTTGGAGGTCCCTCAAGGAAGACACCATATTTTATGATGAGATGTGAGAATTATGGAAAATCATTTGTTGATTGCTTTGTAATTATTTAAGTACGTTATAAAGTATTTGTTTAAATAAAGGGGAATCTGTTAATGGTTGGCTACTTATGTTGTTAAAATACACAGATGAAGGGCATTGTTTAATTAAGGAGTTAGAGCAGATATAAAAAGAGAGCCTGCTGGGACACAGGTGAAAAAGTGGAGGCAGAGATATGTAATGCTGCATTCAGTGAATAAACTGACTATCAAGAAAAGAATCAGTGTCTCGCTTCATTCTTCGCCAATTGGCTTGGATCTGTTTAACAGAGGGGTGGCTAGATCTGGAACACAAGTCTTCAGTACTACTGCCAGAATGTTGTCAGGGCCTATAGCCTTTGCTGTATCCAGTGTCTTCAGCTCTTTCTTAATATCACATGGAGTGAATCGGATTGGCTGAAGACTGGCATCTGTGATGCTGAGGCCCTCAGGAGAAGGCTGAGATGCATCATTCATTGGGCAATTCTGGCTGAAGATTGTTGTAAATGCTTCAGCCTTGTCTTTTGCTCTGATGTTCTGGGCTCCTCCATTATTGAGGATGATGGTATTTGTGGAGCCGCCTCTTCTGGTTAGTTGTTTAAATGTCCACCATCACTACTGGATGTGGCAGGACTGCAGAGCTTTGATTTGATCAGTTGGTTGTGAATTGCTGTTTCCGCTGATTAGCATACATGTAGTCCTGTGTTGTAGCTTCACCAGGTTGGCCCCTCATTTTGAGGCATGCCTGGTGCTACTCCTGGCATGCTCGCTGCACTCTTCATTGAACCAGGGTTGATCCCCCAGCTTGATGGTAATGGTAGAGTGGGGGATATGCCAGGCCATGAGGTTACAGATTGTAATTGAATAAAATCTTGCTGCTGCTGATGGCCCACAGCATCTCATGGATGCCTAGTTTTGAGCTGCCGGATCTGTTCTGAATCTATCCCATTTAGCACAGTGGTAGTGCCACACAACTTGATAGAGGGAATCTTCAGTGTGAAGTCTATGCGGTGATAACCACTACCAATACTGTCATAGACAGATACAACTGCAACAGGTAGATTGGTGATGGCAAGGTCAAGCGAGTTTTTTTCCTTCAGCTGAATGTAAATATAGGAAAAAGGTGTTCTCAAATTTGTCACTGTGGGAATCTTCCTGCCAACAGAAAGTTGAGGATTGCTGAAACTCATTAAACATAAAACAGATAGCATAAGCAGCAAAATGGGAATTCCAACAAAGCATTTCTGTTCTGTAATAACACATTCGAGGACCTTAGAGAGAAAAGGGAGGTTAAAAATGGGGCAATGCCAGCTATGGATCAGTGGGTAGTACTCTGGTCTACCAAGTCCCACTCTAGGGAGCTGACACTCCAATCTAGTACTGAGGGAGTGCAGCACTGATCAGAGGTACCATTTTCTGGATGAAACATTAAGCCAAGGGCCTGTCTTTCCACTCAGGTAAAAAATTCCATGACACACTTTTGGAGAAGAGCTCCCCGCCTGGTATCCTGACAAATATTTATCCTTCAGCCAACACTAAAAATAGATGATCTGTTCATTATTACATTGCTGTTTGTGTGAGCTTGTTATGCACAAATTGGCTGCTGTGTTTCCTACATTACAATAGTTACAATACTTCAAAAAGTACTTCATTGGCTATAATGCACTTTGGGACATTCTGAGGTTATAAAGGACACTATATAAATCCGAGTCCTTCTCTTATCATTGATTAGAAAGTATAGATTGATCAAGAGAATCCCTTTTGTATTTATCATTAAGTTTCTGTAGGTAAAAGTGCACAAGAGGAGATATGGAAGGCGGCTTTGCTTGCAAATGCTGACTGCCTGCACCAGCCCTTACCCATACAACTCCTTGCAAACCCAAGCGCGACTAGGTCCGGTCCTGGGCTTCATGGGTTCTGCTTCTGCTTTGGTTGTGTCGGCATCACAGACAACATCCAATATTCCACCAACATTATGAATGTTATTAGCGCTAGCTAAACTAGACATAACCCGCCAATATGGTAGTCATGATAACGAAACATTTAGAAGTGGAGATGCTCTAGATATATGATGAGTCTTGAAGATTTCAAGTTAAAGGTTCTGCTTCACAGGGAGACAGTGACTGAATTGCGCCATCTTCTGGATTTTAGCAGCAGCAACAGATAAACAGGCTTGGTGGCTATGAAGCTGACCAGAGCACTGAGGTTTTATGCCTCCAGCTCCTTCAAAACTGCCACAGGGGCTCATAAGCAACATCTGTCAATCCTTAATGCACAGATTCAACAATTAGGGCAATGATGTATTGTTTGCCAAAAGCGAACACCGTCATTTCCCCCATGGAATCAGAAGAATGAAAGAACTGCAAGTACTGCATCACTGAATATCCCAAAGCCCAGACTGGTATTTTTGGCACCCATATCACCAATCAGGTCTTTATGTGCAATCCCATGGCAATGCTGAACTGAAAAGGGTAACACTATCAATTCCCAAGCGGTCAGTGACCAGCAACACAAGATCATTCAGGTCAGTGTCCAATGCGCAAGCAGCAGTCAGAATCATAGAAAGCTCTTTCAAGGCCATTCAGCCTGCATCAATCTTCACTGTTCAGCTGGAATTATCTACAAAAATCTCATCTCCATGGTCTTTCTCTGTATCCTTTTATATTCTTCCCTTTCAAATACTTATCCAATTTTACATGGAACAATCCCTGCCTCAAGACCCAGTGGTACATAGTGATAAAGCATTCCATGTTGTGAAAATCTTCTGTATGAAACAAATTCCTTCTAACTTCCCCATTGTTTTTCCGGTGATAATCCTGAGTCCATGACCCCTGATAAACCTGAGTCCATGACCCCTTAGCACTGATTCACCAACCATCAAAATCTTTTCTGAGATTTGTAAGCAGAATTAAAGCCCATGGGAATAAAAAGACAATGGCAGCATGGATACAAAATTAGCTATGGGACAGAAAGCAAAGGGTAGCGGTGAATGGTTGTTTTTCAGACTGGAGTGAGGTATACAGTGCTGTTCCTTGGGGGTCAGTATAAGGACTACAGCTCTTTTTAATATATATTAACGGCCTGGACTTGTGTACCCGGGGCATAATTTTAAAAGTTTGTACATGATATGAAACTCAGAAATGTAGTAAACAATGAGAAGGATATTAACAAACTTCCGGAGGACATAGACTGGTGAAATGAGCAGACAAAATGAAATTTAGATGAATATTAGTAGAGAACTGTGAAATGATACATTTTGGTAAGAAGAAAGGGAATATGAACAAAATGGGACTATTTTAAAGTGGATGCAGGAACAGAGAGACCTGGGGTGTATGTACACAAACTATTGAAAGTGACAGGACAAGTTGAAATGACTGTTTTAAAAAAGCATATGGGATCTTTGGCTATATTGTTAGAGGAATCGATGACAAAAGCAAGGGAAGCTATGCTGAATCAGAGTATTGTATCCAATTCCGGGCACCCATCTTAAGAAGACTGTCAAAGCCTTGGAGATGATACAGATACATACTAGAATTGATGAGGGAGCTCAGTTATGTCAACAGACTAGAGAAACTTGGGATGTTCCCCCTAATGCAGATACAGTTAAGAGGAGATTTAAAAGAGATGTTCAAAATCATGAATGGTTTTGATAGAGTAAATAAGGAGAAATTGTTTCCAGCAGCAGAAGTGTCTGTAACCAGAGGACAAAGATTTAAGGTGATTGGCAAATGAACCAGAGGTGACGTGAGGAAATATTGTATTACGCAGCGAGTTGTTGTGATCTGGAATGCAGTGCCTGAAAGGGTGGTGGAAACAGATTCAGTACAACATTCAAAAGAGAATTGGATAAATACTTGAAGGGGTAAAAAAAATAAGTTATGGGGAAAGAGCAAGGGATTGGGAGTAATTTGACAGATCTACCAAAGAGCTGGCACAGGCTTGATGGGCCAAATGGTCTCCTGTTTGTGCTGTATCATTCTATGATTCTTTGTTACCACACCCCTTTCCTGGTATCTTTGCTGTACCTTTCCATAACTCTAATGTTTCACCCTGTGTAGCATGCCTGGAACTGCACAGTGTCCAACTGTGGCCTAACTAATAGTTTGTGCAAATTTAACATTGCTTACTTGCTTTATATTAAAAATGTTCCTTTGTTTGAAACCCAGAGGATGAAAATTCCACCTCCTTAGTGCTGCCTCCTCTTGAGAGGGTCGGCCTTGCGTGTTTCCTCAGCACGTCAGAAGCTTGTGAAGGAGCGCAATCAAAGTAACATAGGAAGATAGGAACAGGAGTAGGCCATTCAGCCCCTCGAGCCTGTCCTGCCATTCAATGAGATCATGGCTGATCCACGGCCTAACTCCATATGCCTGCCTTTGGCCCATATCCCTTAATATCTTTGCTTAACAAAAATCTATTTATCTCAGATTTAAAATTAACAACTGTCCGAGCTTCAACTGCTGTTTGTGGGAGCGAGTTCCAAACCTCTACAACCCTTTGCGTGAAGAAGTGCTTCCTAACATCTCTCCTGAATGGTCTGGTCCTAATTTTTAGACTATGCCCCCTAGTTTTAGAATCTCCAACCAGTGGAAATAGTTTATCTTTATCTAGCCTGTCTTTTCCTGTTAATATCTTGGACTTAGATCAGATCACCCCTTAACCTTCTAAATTCTAGCAAAAACAGGCCTAATTTGTGTAACCTCTCCTCGTAACTTAACCCCTGTAGTCCAGGTATCATTCTTGTAAACCTACATTGCACTCCCTCCAAGGCCAATATATCCTTCCTAAGGTGTGGTGTCCAGAACTGCTCACAGTACTCCAAGTGGGGTCTAACCGGGGTTTTGTACAGCTGCAGCATAACCTCTGTGTCTTTATACTCCAATCCTCTAGATATAAAGGCAAGCATTCCATTAGCCTTTTTGATTATTTTCTGCACTTGCTCGTGGCATTTTAAAGATCTATGCACCTGAACCTCAAGTCTCTTTGGACATCCACTGTACTTAACCTCTTCCCATTTAGAAAGTACCCTGCTCTATCCTTTTTTGGTCTAAAATGGATAATCTCACACTTGCCCACAGTGAAATCCATCTGCCACAGTTTTGCCCACTCACCTAGTCTGTCAACATCTCTTTGCAATTTTATGCTATCATCTAAACAGTCTACAATGCCGCCTAACTTTGTATCAGCAGCAAATTTGGATATATGACTTACTATACCATCATCCAAGTCGTTAATGAATAATGTGAATAATTGAGGCCCCAACACAGATCCCTGCAGGACACCACTAGTTACATCCTGCCAATCGGAGTACTTACCCATTATCCCCACTCTCTGTCGCCTACCACTCAACCAACTTTCTAACCATGTCAATAATTTGTCCTCAATTCCATGGGCTTCTACCTTAGTTAACAGTCTCTCATGTGGGACTTTATCAAATGCCTTCTGGCATTGGAATCAAATGCCTTCAGTCAGCCCAACTGACTGATGGAACGCCAGGTTACATAATTTAAATCACATACGTCCAGACAACGAATTTGGACGTTACTCTGAAAACAACATGCACTGAGCTACAAGGTAGGCCCAAATTGCAGGTGAAGTAATTTTAAGAACTTCTGCTATTGCAACGTGGCTAGAAGTACTGTGGAGTATTTTTGGAGGTGTTTTAGTGAGTTCCTGAATTTGTTAGAGTTTTGCAGCATCCTCACACGGAGAGCAGAGGATTAGGTGACCAGTCCAAAAAAAGGACGCTTCGTGTATCGGAGCAGCAGTGGCAGTGCCTCTGGGCCTGAAGCAGAGAGTGCAGAAAGATCAAGCTCTACATGATGCCCTCTGCCAACTTGGAGATGGATTCCTCCACGTTGCTTGGCTGCAGGCTCTCTGCCAGCCAATGCACCCAGCATCTCAGTGTGCATATCCATCAAAGCTCTCCTATGTCAGCCCATCGAGGTCCTCATCCAAGTCCACTGCAGCAGAATTCGTCTGCGGCCTTGCCCATGGTAAACAAATCATCTTTTGCCCCTGGCCTGGCTACAGCCCACATGCGCCTGGATGACTCATCATCTGCTGATCTCAACTTCATGTACCTTGGAGGCTACTATAAAAGTACCACTACCAGAGCTAGAGGCTGCGAGTGTCAGCTCAAGTGATGGGACCTCTTCATCAGTGCAGTGCTGATGCTCTCTCTCTTCCTCCTTGGGTTGCTGTGGCTGGGCAGCTGGCAGTTCCTGAGTGTATGAAAGGAGGAAATCAGGAGAGGAAAGTTTGTGTGACTATCAGCAACTTGATCATCTCAGGTGACAGGATGAGGGTGCGCTGGGAGTTGAGAAAAGGCATAAGGCAAGGACATATCATCTTTCTCAATGTTCTCATCAACGTTAGATGCCATAGGCTCCATCGCAGCTGGCACCATGATTCTGAAAGCCATCTCCTCTGTGGGGCTCAGGAGATGCGGGCATCCTTGTCCCATGCTGATTTTGCTCTGTTCCCTTCTATTGTGTGCCACCTTGTTCAACAACTGAGAGGGAAAAATGTCAGTGATTCTGTAGCACTATGTTTGGGTGATGTGCCTGCCACAGCTGAATAGCTGAAGTATGTGGAGGCAACAAGAGGTGAACGAGGCTGGCAGCATTGGTAGCTGTGCGAGAGCAATGTGGAGTATCTGGATGTTAGGCATGAGGCCTGAGTGCCAGGGAGAGCTGCTCAGTGAGTGATGGGGGTGTGGTGCATTGAACAGTGTGAGGTTACTGTTGTGGTGGATAGGAGATGTCATATGAAGATGCATTCACTGAACTTGACCACCCACGTGAGGTCATCAGGCTTCTTGTGGCACTGCTGTTAAGTCCTCGGGAGTTGACTTTTCTGGCCATCTGCACCCCCCCACCCCCACCATCCCTTTTGAATGCAATCTTTGAAGGCCTCCTTATTATAGTCCAGAAATACAGCTGGTGAAGGGTAGTATTCGAGCCAATCTTTATTCAGTCTTATATTTATTTACGGAGTTAAACATTACAAGCATACACCTCCTAACTCAACTACCACAGCTTCAATCTGTGTCTCTTTATATGCATTCAAGTGAAACCCCAGGTAATGCTGATCACCTGCACACAATTAATATACAATTAACAGATTTTCTTTTCTACTTAAATAAAGAGTTACCATGCACAACCAAAATTTCAAAACAAATTAAATCAAAAACCTCCATATTCTGTACAAATCATCACCTTGCAAGATACCCCTCCCTAGGGCCCCTAACAAATTCTTCATACAAGCATTTTTTTTTAAACAATCAGCCAGTTGATGACTTGCATCCACCATTTAATTTTACAGATTTTCTTTCTCTTCACATTTCTTTCAAGCCAGCAAGGTCAATCCATAACCTTTTCTCACTCCCACTTTTGTAGAGTGTACATTATCGCACAATGTACAAATAAATGCATAACATTCAAATGGATATACTATCTCCAGTGCACCCATTATACAGCATCTCACTTAAAATATTTACGAAAATACAAATTACAAGCAAAAGTAGGCCACTTGTCCCCTCGAGCCTGCTCCGCCATTCAATAAGTTCATGATGAACTGATAACTCCACATTCCCACCTACCCCCGATAACCTTTCACCCCCTTGTTTATCAAGAATCTATCTACCTCTGCCTTAACAATATTCAAAGACTCTGCTTCCACCGCCATTTGAGGAAGAGAGTTCCAAAGACTCTTGACCCTCAGAGAAAAGAATTTCTCCTCATCTCTGCCTTAAATGGGCGACCCCTTATTCTTAAACAGTAATCCCTAGTTCTAGATTGTCAGACAAAAGGAAACATCCTTTCCACATCCATCCAGTCCCATATCCACTGCCTCCACAAGAGCCAGTGTTTCCACAGCTGAAGTACTCTTAACAATCCTTTTTATTTTCTTCGTTTCCCAGGCTAAAGAACAGCTCCCCCAGTTTCACCCATTATAAATGTTATAAAACCAGCAGCACTACAATACCCATCAAGAGTAGCATGTGAAGTGTTGTTAAAAATGACTAGTTTCTCTTTGAGTCACCCAAGGATGGGAACATTTCTCCCGTTTAATATTTTAAATGTTTAGTTTGCCCTTAAAACATTCTTGACTTTCAGGTGTTTCATTATAGTACTTAAGTCTAACACATGAAAACTATCAGTTGGTGCACAACCAGTTCAACTGACCAATCAAACTTCGCAATTGCTCTCGTCTCTTCTTTAGATATATTATATTTCTGTGATGACCCAGCACCGTTAACCAGAATGGGAGTTACACTCTATATAGGATTGTTGGTTTAAAGTTATTCCAGAACTATTTTGCTTAAGATATTAACCAAAGTATTTAAGAGCCCCACAAGCCTGACTCCCAATTTTAAATTCTACTCTAACCTGATTAATAACCCATTTCTCTAATTCCACAGAATCACGCCCTAAGAAATCATCAACATGAATTGTGAAGATGCCTGAAAGTTTTCCTTTATGATACCAGTAAAACATTCCAGGATCTGCTTTTAGTTGAACACAACCTACTTTCAGCAAAACAGATCTCACCGAAGCATCATTCAGGCAATAAACACATTTGTTTAGGTTTCAAAAGTGCAAGATGAAGCCATAGCTTGAATAGATTACACAATGAAATGAAGGCCATAGAGCAATCACTGAACAGAACTAGAAATAGAAGTCCTCATGATCATGAAGTTTTGGTGCCAATAAACTTGAGGATAAACTAATAAGAGAGGCAAAACAAAGTGAAATAGATAGTTGGAGAGAGGTTGGAGTTTATTCTGAGGTACCAGATAAGGGACAAGCAGCTTTGTCACAAAGGTGGATTTGTACTGAAAAAGTCCTTGCAGATGGGATTTAAGGCTAAAGTGAGGCTAGTTGTTAAGGATTTTGAAGAGCGACTGGGTGAGACAGATATTTGAATGAACTACCCCACAGGTAGAAAAGTAATCTTAAATTGTTTTTAGCTCTTCTGGCCACATATTCCTGGGAATCTGATGCTTCTTTGGGTATTTTCACTTACACTTCTCTTTGAAAATCATTGCCCTGCAGAAATGCTGCTTTTAAGTCGATTGATCTACACTCCAACGAATACGTGGCCAGAAGAGCTAAAAACAATTTAAGATTACTTTTCTACCTGTGGGAGAGTTCACTCTAACATCTGTCTCACCCAGTCGCTCTTCAAAATCCTTAACAACTAGCCTCACTTTAGCCTTAAATCCCATCTGCAAGGACTTTTTCAGTACAAATCCACCTTTGTGACAAAGCTGCTTGTCCCTTATCTGGTACCTCAGAATAAACTCCAATCTCTCTCCAACTATCTAATTCACTTTGTTTTGCCTCTCTTATTAGTTTATCCTCAAGTTTATTGGCACCAAAACTTCATGATCATGAGGACTTCTACTTCTAGTTCTGTTCAGTGATTGCTCTATGGCCTTCATTTCATTGTGTAATCTATTCAAGCTATGGCTTCATCTTGCATTTTTATGTCTGTCAGGACTACTACTGCGAGTATGACTTCTTGCACCATCGAAGGGACTTTTTTCAGTATGTGATAGTTCTCTGATGCATGAATCACTTACAGACCCACTATTAGAATTTGCACTGCATTTTTGTACTCTCCACTCTTTCACCACATTCTGCCAGTCCATGGATCTCACTTCTTGGCCATCAGCTTCAACATTCAACCAATATTTCAACTGGTCAGTAGCTTTTCATGCATGTCCCATAATTGTCGCATCCACCCCCCCCCCCACCCCATTCACTAGGCCTCTCTGGAATATACGTAACTCAAGTACCCATTCTGGCAATTGGCCTTTAGATGCAATAGCTCTGCCATGAGCGTCATGATCACCCATATTACAACTACTTAATACTTTCTAGAACAGGAGGACTATTGCATAGCATAGAAGGCAATTTGGGATTTTGCCCATAGACCAATTGATAGGGACTATACACTCCAACCATCTGGAGTGAATTCTTTGCATGAACTGCCCATATCAGAGTAGTTGTTAACTTGAAATCTGGTTGATCAGCTAAAATATTATGCAGCATTTCATCGATCACTGCATGATTCCTTTCGCAGAGTCTGTTACTGAAAGGTGTTATGATCCTGTAGTTTTTTTTTCAGGAAGAATGCAGTGTGCCTTTAAGGCTAGAAAAGGAGCAGTACTGCTTTAAGGCAACAAGCTCCAGAGACTGAGTCAAAGAATTGTTACGATTGACCGCTCCAGTCAAAGCTCCCAATCAAAATCTTCAATTCTGATTGTGGTGGGAGAAATGCACTGTTAAGTCAATCCCATCCCTGCACAGATCGCCTAACATATCATTTAAAACTTTCCAAATTGAAGAAAAACCCGGCCAAATAGTACCATCTATTAACCCCTGATTGAGGCTAACCAAACCAGGTGTCTTTTAATCAACAAACTAACTGTTTAATCAAAAAAACTAAATTCTTAAACACAATGAAGATATAAACATTTAAAATAGAAAAAAATTAGCAAATTTACAGTCCAATGCTGCTTGAAGTCCTCACAGCCGTCTGATGGGGAAAATAGGTTCTTCAACAGTAGAACAGTCTGTAGTCTAATTCCAGCAGTAAGTGATGCTTTCCTTCTTCAGCGATGGATTTCCACAATTAATAATTTGCAAACACTTTTTAAATGAATCAATCTGACTTTAGAATTTTTGAGGGATAAAAGATTGTCACAGTCTAACTTCCCTTCCTTCAGTTTAAATTAGAGATCTCTGTTTTGGCTTGACTTTTTTTTAGAATTTTGAGAGATAATAATTAAACAGACTAAATTCTCTTCCTTCAGTTTAAATGGCTGAGAGCTCTTGTTTCAGGTGCTAACACCAGCGGTCAGTCTGTGTTCTGTTAGAACAGACTGTCTTCAACTAAAAAGCCAGTTCAAAATTGAATTGTAACAAATGTATCACTTGATGCTCAGTCCAAATGGCTGTATCCATGGTAATGAGAATGCACCCTTTGACTCAGTCTTAGAGCTTGCTGCCTTAAAGCAGTACTAATCCTTTTCCAGCCTTAAAGACACACCACATATTCCCTGGGGGAAAAAATCTACAGGACCATGACAGAATGCATTCCCATTGCCCTGGGATACAGCCACTCAGAGACTGTGATTCAAAGAGTGCATTCTCATTGCCATAGGATACAGACACTCAGGACCAAAGACATGAGATACATTGTTGCCAATTGACGTTTGAACTGGCTTATAGTGGAAACAGACTGTTCTAATTCTCAGACACAGACAGATAGGTGGACCAGCATGTACCGAAGGAAATGAGAGCTCTCTCTCTCAGTTTATTTAAACCTTATTTATTATATGCTCAGAATTCTGGTGTCAAGCCAGATTAATTTCTTAAAAGAACATAACTAAATTCCTTTAACTCCTGAACTGTAATTGTTGAAATTCATCGCTGGAAAAGAAAAGCATTAATTCAACCGCTGAATTAGAATACGAACTGTTCTGCTATTGAAGAACCTTTTTATTCCCCCATCGGACGGTTGTGAGGACTTCAAGCAACCTTGGACCATTCCACATTGGAAGATTTCACTTTGGCAGGTGCATAAATATGCAAGAACTCTAATTTTTTTCTATTTTTAAATGTTGTTTATATCTTAGTAGTGTTTAAGAATTTCGTTTTTTAAATTAAACAATTAATTTGTTAATCTAAAGTTACCTGGTTTGGTTAGCCTCATTTGGGGGTTAATAGATGGTACAATTTTGCTAGGTCTTTCTTTAACTTGGAAAGTTCAAACTGATATGTTAGGCGATCTATGGAGGGACAGGACTGAATCAAGGGTGCATTTCTCCCACCACAATCAGAATCGTATATTTTGATTGAGGGCTTTGACTTGAGCGGTCGGTTGTAACATATTAATTTATTTTCTTATCAGGGATTTGAATCATATATTAATTGGGGCTCATCCATGAGATTTGAATCATATTTAATTCGGTGGCTCGCATCTGGGATCAGAATCAGACTAATCTGGAGGGCTCGCATTTGGAATCATATTAATTACTCGTTTCTGAGATAACGTACTTAAATCTGGGTCTTGCATTTGGCATTTTTATTGCTCCCATGTCGGAGATCAGATCAATTGGAAACTCAATTGTTGGGATCTAAATCTAACACCAATTACAAAGAAATTAAAAGAACCAGATTTCTTGCATAATAAGGTACAGTCTATATCATTGTAATAGCATTAATGGTTGTAGCAGAGTTTTTGGGAAAGCAGAGTGTTTCCCCGAGTGACTTAATAACTTTAACTAAGAACAAATTGAAAGAATTGGCAGCGAAATTGGGTTTGGAATTAAAATCAGGTGCCAAAAAAGCAGAGATAATTGACATAATGGCCGAACATCTGGAATTAGTAGAAGATGATGAAGCTGAAGGGGAATATGAGAACAAGAAAGGGAATACAAGAGACATGAAAGTAGTAGGTCCAAGAGTGATGCAGTGGTATTGGCTAGGATTCAGTTAGCAACGAAAAACTTGAGGCAGAAAAAGAAATAAGAAAACTTGAATTGGAAAAAGAGGAAAGGGAAAAAGAAAAAGCAATAGCAATAGCAATAAGAAAACTGGAATTGGAGGAAAGGGAGAAAGAGAGAGCATTTCAAAGAGAAAGTGAAAAAGAGAGGGAATTTAAGTTAAAAGAGATGGAACTAAGACAAAAGGGTAGTCTTGAATCCAGGGAAAATTTGGGTCAGGAAGAATCTGAATTTAGATCAGGACCCAGCAAGAAGTTGTTCAAATTTATTCAGGCTCTCCCTAAGTTCGAGGAAAGGGACGTAGAGGCATTTTTCATATCTTTTGAAAAAATAGCCAAACAGATGAAATGGCCGAAAGAAAGCTGGACGTTGCTTATTCAGAGTAGGCTGGTAGGCGGAGCTCATGAAGCTTATGCCATCACCTGAAGAGGCTTCTGCAGATTGTGAAATGGTAAAAAAGGCTATTCTCGTTCCGTATGAGTTGGTCCCTGAAGCTTATCCTCAGAGGTTTAGGTACCTACGGAGGTTGGCTGGGCAGACATATTTAGAATTTGAGAGGGTGAAGCAAATGAATTTTGACCGTTGGATACGAGCATTAAAGATAGAAACCATATATGAGAACCTTCAAGAATTGATTCTCTTAGAAGAGTTTACAAACTCCATTCCTTCAGTAGTGAGAACTCATATAGATAACTTGAAAGTTTTGAAAGTTAGGCAAGCAGCAGAGATTGTTGATGATTTTGAGCTTGTGAATAAGCCAACCTATTTTGTCCGTCACCCCCATAAACCCGAGAAGGATAGAAAGTGGGAGAGTGGAAGGAAAGCAAGGAGCTGGGAACAAGAAGGAACAGCTGGGAATGTCCCAGGATCACCTCCTCAGGTCAGAAAGGAAGGTGCTGAGGGTAGAAGTGAGCTTCATAAGCCAAAGTGTTATCATTGCAGCAAAATGGGTCATCTTCGTTCAGAGTGCTGGAAATTGTGAGGTAAACCCATAGGACTTGTTGGGGTATGCAAAGTTAATGCAGAGGAAAAGATTCTGACTGAGAGTATAGCAGACCAGGCTATAGCTTTAATGACAACAGTGAAAGTGAAACCAGATACTAAAACTAAAAGGAGTGCAGAGGTTCAGAATAAAATACCTGAGAGTTATAATGAATTTTTGTCAAAGGGGAGAATAACTCCGTATCCTGTAAGTGAGGCAGGAAAACCTATTATACTCATGGACACAGGAGCAACCCAAACCTCTTGCTGGGGCAAGGTATGAGGTTTCCACCATAGAGTGCCTTGAATGCTAAAGTTTTAGTTAATGGAATTGGCAGGGAGTGTATACATGTAAATTTGTATAAAGTACGCCTAGAGAGTAACTTAATATCTGGGATAATAACTGTAGGTGTTGTCCACAGTTTACTAGTAAAGGGAATTGATCTACTCCTAGGAAGTAATTTGGCTGGATCAAAAATATCAGTTTCTCCTGTAGTTACAGAGGAACCAAGTGAAATTAAGGAAATGGAACAATTACAGGAACAAGTTCCGGAAATATTTCCGTCACGTGTAGTTACCCTAGCAATGGCTAAACAGGAACCATTGTCGGAGGTAAAAGAGGCGCCACAAATAAATAGCCAAGGATCTGAAACCTTATTTGGGGATTTAGATAATCCAACTGAGTTGTTTAACAGATCATCTATCATTGCAGCACAGCAAGCTGATCCAGAGATATACCGATAGCACAGATGGCTCTGTCAGAAGCTGAGGCAAGAAGAGTTCCGGAAGGCTATTACATGGCAAACAGGGTTTTGAGGAGGAAATGGAGACCGCCTCATAGACCTGCCAACAAAGACTGGACAGTTGTTGAACAGATAGTGGCACCACCTAAATATCGACAAGGATTATTAAGGTTAGCACACGACATTTTCTTTTGCAGGACATAGGGGAATTCGGAAGACCAAATCACGCATAAGCCAACATTATTACTGGCCAGGTCTTACAAATATGAGACAATTTTGTAGAACATGCCATACCTGCCAAATGGTGGGAAAACCACATCCTACCATAAAACCAGGGGCTGAAGTATTAGTGTTGTTACCATCACAGGGAGAACCATTAAAAGCACGGTTCAGTGGCCCATATAGAGTGATTAAAAAGAGTGGGCAAGGTAGATTACTTAATTGTCACCCCTGATAGCTGGAAGAACCACCGGTTGAGTCACATTAATATGTTCAAACAATATTACTGCAGGGAGGAGGATAAGCCAGTACAGGTATGTTAGGTAATCGGGACTGTGGTAAAGGAAAAGGATAGTGAGGATGTGGCAGAAGCAGGCCTAGGAAATTATCAGATTGAACCTCCAACTATCTGATTAGTGAATACGGAATGGCTAAGAAAATTAAATAATAGGCTTTTACACTTAGAGGCAAAACAGCGTGAAGTCCTTACCAGGGTATTCACAACATTTCAAAACGTTTGTAGGGATAAGCCAGGATGCACAACCTTAGCCAAACATGATGTGGATATAGGGGGAACCATTCCTGTAAAACAGCATCCTTGTCGCTTAGGTCCAGACAGAACAGGCCCAAGTGGAAGCAGAGGTACAATGCATGCTGAAGGGTAGCTTGGTTGAACCTGGTCAGGACAGCTGGAATTCGCAGATGGTCTAGATGTCTAAACCTTGTGGGATGGCTCAAACTTGCATAGACTCTAGAAAAGTCACTGTGGTAAAGAAGGCAGACTCCTACCCAAATTTTCATTTAAAGGACTGCATGGACAGAGTGGGCAACACCATATGTCTTAAAGAGACAAATGTGTTGGAGGAAACCTGTCAAAATCCTTTGACACCCCAGGGTGCAAAAAAATCAGCTTTTGTTACACCGGCAGGGTTTTACAGTGTCAAATGATGCTACATAGGTTAAGTGGTACTCAAGCAACTTCTGATAGAATAGTAAACCCAGTAGTGGTCAGTTCTCCTAGCTGTGCAGTTTACTTGGCTGAGGTGATGGACAATAGGAACACTTGGAGGACTATTGGAAGACTATGCTTGGAAATTTGAAATGGGTTAATTGGGACAACCTTTTGAAAATTTTAAGCCGAAATGTTCCAGTGGAACTTGCTGTAGTCTTAATATTTTAGTAAAGTGTATGCCTGTAAATGCGAAAACAAAGTTAGCGTTTTTTTCAATTTGTATTTTTTACACATTGTAATGAAATGCATTTCAGGAATGGTGTTTCATTCCACCAGGGGCGGAGGTGTTATGATCCTGTAGGTTTTCTTTTCGGGAAGAATGCGGTGTGCCTTTTAGGCTGGAAAAGCAGCAGTACTGCTTTAAGGCAACAAACTCCAGAGACTGAGTCAAAGAGTGCATTCTCGTTGCCATAGAATACAGCCACTCAGGACCAAAGACACGAGATACATTGTTGCCGATTGACGTTTGAACTGGCTTATAGTGGAAACAGACTGTTCTAACGCTCAGACACAGACAGACAGCTAGACCAGCATGTACTGAAGGAAATGAGAGCTCTCTCTCTCAGTTTATTTAAACCTTATTTATTATACTCTCAGAATTCTGATGTCAAGCTAGATTAACTTCTTAAAAGAAAACAATCAAATTCCTTTAACTCCTGAACTGTAATTGTTGAAATTCATCGCTGGAAAAGAACAACATCAATTCAACCGCTGAATTAGACTAGGGACTGTTCTACTGTTGAAGAACATTTTCTTCCCCCATTGAATGGCTGTGAGGACTTCAAGCAACCTTGGACAATTCCACATTGGAAGATTTCACTTTGGCAGGTACGTAAATATGCAAGAACTCTACTTTTTTCTATTTTTAAATGTTGTTTATATCTTAGTAGTGTTTAAGAATTTAGTTTTTTAACTAAACAGTTCATTTGTTAATCTAAAGATACCTGGTTTGGTTCGCCTCATTCAGGGGTTACAATTTGGCTGGGTCTTTCTTTAATTTGGAAAGTTTAAAATGATATGTTAGGCGATCTGTGGAGGGACAGGACTGAATCAATGAAATGTTTCTCCCACCACAATCAGAATCGTATATTTTGATTGGGGGCTTTGACTTCAGCGGTCGGTCGTAAGAAAGGACTTCCAGCTGCAGTATTCATGACCATAATGTTCATGTTTTCGCACATGTCTCTGAACTAATCAATGGCAAATTCCCCTCCATTATCAGTTAGAAACTTCACTGGTGCCCCAAATCCAGTCTCTCTCCACTTTTCTATTATTTTGTCTATATAACCCTTCCGTTCTTCCTAAGTATTATTGTAGAAAAACTAAATCTGGTTGCTGGATTTACAAAAATGTAGAAGTAAAATGTTTGTCTTTGTCCCACACTTTTAGATCCATGACAATTTTGTTGTTGTTATTACATGCCAACGGAAGGCTTGCAATAGGACATGGTGCAGTCTTCCAATATTTATTTTTACAGATTTTGCACTTCTCACTAACCAATATTAGTCTCACATGCTCTTCAACCAGCAGGATTTTTAACCTCTGACAAGTAAGTTGAACAAATTGTCTATGTAAATTTAAGACAATTTGCTTTTTTTCTCTCTGAGCCTCATCACCTGATGCTATTAAAACTTGTTTAACACTCTGACAAGAGCCATCAGGCTTTGTAAGGGGAATACAATAATGTTCTGATTGGGTAAACTGCAGATCCATTAACTTTCCAAAAATAATTTCCTTATCATGCTCCATGTCAATTTTCATTTGTGTCTTTTTCATAGAATGTTTACTCAACAACTTGGGTATTTCACTCAAGACTACATAAGTACTGATAAAATGGATTACTCCAGCTCTTTTACAGGGAATTATTACTCTTTTGTGACCTTGCCTTTAAGAGTGATGTCCCTTTAACATCATAGTATACTAATGAGCTAAGTACCAGGACATAGTCATGTGACTCCAAGCAGACCCAAACCTTCATCACTATCTAACTTTAGGAAGTTAAACACGCCAAGGCCATACCATGTTTCCTCTTTGATAGGGACGTAACCCGTGTACAAAAATCCACTTCATTCTTCCACTGGTCATATGGTTTAGACTGTGAGATCAGAGGGTAATAATACCCCCACAATTTACACTTGCCTTCTTCCATTTTCCGCAATGACTACTAGGATTTTAGATTTCTGTCTGAGTTTTTTTTTTCTTAGCCTCTTACCTTTACCTTTAGGCAACCATCCTCTGCTACCAATGGTATAGTCCAGAAATCTAGGTGAAGGATAGTACTGGAGTCAATCTTTACTCTGTCTTACATTTATTTACAGAGTTAAACACTACAAGAATAACCCCGTAACTCAACTACCACAGTTTCAAGCTGTGTCTCCTTGTAGGTGCTCAAGTGAAACCTCAGTTAATGCCCACCATCTGCACACAATTAATATACAATTAATACTCCTGCCACCAGCACCTTCCCCCCACCATCCGCGGAACCACGGCGTCTCTCCTCCTGCCCATCTCCACCACTAATGCCTCCATCACAGCATCCATTAGACTGGAACTATCTCGCTGCCCTGGTGTTCCATTTTCCACGTTTTAAATTCCAGCAACATTATTCACTGCAGCTTCCCTTTAAGAGGGACAGACTAATGCTAATTGGCCCCTGCCGAGTGCAGAAGCAGCCAGCAAGACAAAGAGGAAGCCAGAAGTGAAGAACCCATGTTACAAATATGGTAAAATGAGGCAGCAGCACCAAATTTGAATGCTGCCCACTGCGAGCAGTTTGTGAATCATGTCGCCTGCACCATAAAAAGTGACAAATTTTAGCCTGAGTCTTTTGCCTTTTACAGGCTTTTCAACTCACATTACCACCCTTAAAGAGCTATGTATTTATACTACTAATTTTTCCAACCTGTTGTCAGATTGCAGGAGAGGGAACACTGGAAATACCACATTCATTTCCCATTTCTAACTACACCGTAATGGTGATGGGCCATCTTCTTGAACCACTATGATCCTTATGGGGATTAAACTCCCACGACTCATCCTGTTCCTTTGTCCTGGTAAGCATCTTCCCATTTAGGATATACTTCCTTTCACTGTTCTTGTTCCCAAAATATACAACTTTACAATTATCTGTATTGAACTACGCCTGTTACCAATTTGTCCCTTCCATTAACCTATGTCCTCCCATAATCTCCTTGTTCTTCCTCACAACTTAGTATTAACAAACTTCAAAATCACTGCTGAGTATTTCCAGCACTTTGTTTTTATTTCAGGTTTCCAGCATCTGCGGTATTTTGCTTTTGTTTCAATATCATTCAGCTTATGCCTATGTTTAAATCAATTATATAAATACAAAACTAGAGATGTCCCAGCACAGCTGACTGGGGTGCATCGTTATGACATCCCAAACATACATTCATCCCTACTCCATGCTTTCTGTCCTGATTTGTCTGTTTTCAGGTAATTCTTTGTGTCTGTGTTGTTTGAAGAAGAGGCTTTACTGCAAAGATAGCTGGCTCATGACATTCTTGCAACAGCCAAAAATGTCAGCTGAATGCATATAAAGTGAGCCATATAGCCAGTAGGATCATTATTGATTGGTATTATCACTGGACTAGTAACCCAGAGACCCAGGGTATTTCTCAGGGGACATGGGTTCGAATCCCACCACAGCAGAAAGTGGAATTTGAATTCAATTAATAAATCTGGAATTTAAAAAAAAGCTAGTCTAATGATGGCCATGAAACCATTGTCGATTGTTGTAAAAACCCATCTGGTTCACTAATGTCCTTTAGGGAAGGAAATCTGCTGTCCTCACCTGGTCTGGCCTACATGTGACTCCAGACCCACAGCAATGTGGTTAACTCTTACATGCCCTCTGAAATGGCCTAGCAAGCCACTCAGTTCTACCTAACCGCTACGAAGTCAATAAAAAGGAATGAAACCGGACGTACCACCGGGCATCGACCTAGGCACCGGAAACGACAACGGCAAACCCAGCCCTGTCGACCCTGCAAAGTCCTCCTTACTAACATCTGGGGGCTTGTGCCAAAGTTGGGAGAGCTGTCCCACAGACTAGTCAAGCAACAGCCTGACATAGTCATACTCACGGAATCATACCTTACAGACAATGTCCCAGACACTGCCATCACCATTCCCGGGTATGTCCTGTCCCACCGGCAGGACAGACCCACCAGAGGTGGTGGCACAGTGGTATACAGTAGGGAGGGAGTTGCCCTGGGAGTCCTCAACATCGACTCCGGACCCCATGAAGTCTCATGGCATCGGGTCAAACATGGGCAAGGTAACCTCCTACTGATTCCCACCTACCGCCCTCCCTCAGCTGATGACTCAGTACTCCTCCATGTTGAACACCACTTGGAGGAAGCACTGAGGGTGGCAAGGGCACAAAATGTACTCTGGGTGAGGGACTTCAATGTCCATCACCAAGAGTGGCTCGGTAGCACCACTACTGACCGAGCTGGCCGAGTCCTAAAGGACATAGCTGCTAGACTGGGTCTGCGGCAGGTGGTGGGGAACCAACACGAAGGAAAAACATACTTGACCTCATCCTCACCAATCTGCCTCTCGCAGATGCTTCTGTCCATGACTGTATTGGTAGGAGTGACCACCGCACAGTCCTTGTGAAGACGAAGTCTCGCCTTCACATTGAGGATACCGTCCATCGTGTTGTGTGGCACTATCACCGTGCTAAATGGGATAGATTTCAAACAGATCTAGCAATGCAAAACTGGGCATCCATGAGGTGCTGTGGGCCATCAGCAGCAGCAGAATTGTACTCAACCACAATCTGTAACCTCATGGCCCGGCATATCCCCCACTCTACCATTACCATCAAGCCAGCAGACCAACCCTGGTTCAATGAAGAGTGCAGGAGGGCATGCCAGGAGCAGCACCAGGCATACTTCAAAATCAGGTGTTAACCTGGTGAAGCTACAACATAGGACTATCTGCATGCCAAACTGCATAAGCAGCATGCAATAGACAGAGCTAAGCGATTCCATGACCAACGGATCAGATCTAAGCTCCTCAGTCCTGCCATATCCAGCCATGAATGGTGGTGGACAATTAAACAACTAACTGGAGGAGATGGCTCCACAAATATCCCCATTCTCAATGATGGCGGAGCCCAGCACATCAGTGCGAAAGATAAGGCCGAAGCATTTGCAACAATCTTCAGCCAGAAGTGCTGAGTTGATGATCCATCTTGGCCTCCTCCTGAAGTCCCCAGCATCACAGATGCCAGACTTCAGCCAATTCGATTCACTCCGCGTGATATCAAGAAGCGACTGAAGGCACTGGATAATGCAAAAGCTATGGGCCCTGATAATATTCCGGCAATAGTACTGAAGACCTGTGCTCCAGAACTTGCCGCACCCCTAGTCAAGCTGTTGCAGTACAGCTACACCACTGGCATCTACCCTGCAATGTGGAAAATTGCCCAGGTATGTCCTGTACACAAAAAGCAGGACAAGTCCAACCCGGCCAATTACCGCCCCATCAGCCTACTCTCAATCATCAGGAAAGTGATGGAAGTGTCATCAACAGTGCCATCAAGCGGCACTTGCTGAGCAATAACCTGCTCAGTGACGCTCAGTTTGGGTTCCACCAGGGCCACTCAGCTCCTGACCTCATTACAGCCTTGGTTCAAACATGGACAAAAGAGCTGAACTCAAGAGGTGAGGTGAGAGTGACTGCCCTTGACATCAAGGCAGCATTTGACAGAGTATGGCATCAAGGAGCATTTGCAAAACTGAGGTCAATGGGAATCAGGGCGAAAACCCTTCGCTGGCTGGAGTCATACCTAGCGCAAAGGAAGATGGTTGTGGTTGTTGGAGGTCAATCATCTGAGCTCCAGGACATCACTGCAGGAGTTCATCAGGGTAGTGTCCGAGGCCCAACCATCTTCAGCTGCTTCATCAATGACCTTCCTTCAATCATGAGGTCAGAAGTGGGGATGTTTGCTGATGATTGCACAATGTTCAGCACCATTTGCGACTCCTCAGATACTGAAGCAGTCCCTGTCGAAATGCAGTAAGACCTGGACAATATCCAGGCTTGGACTGATAAGTGGCAAGTAACATTCGCGCCACACAAGTGCCAGGCAATGACCATCTCCAACAAGAGAGAGAATCTAACCATCTCCCCTTGACATTCAACGGCATTACCATCGCTGAATCCCCCACTGTCAACAGCCTAGGGGCTACCATTGACCAGAAACTGAGCTGGAGTAGCCATATAAATACCCTGACTACAAGAGCAGGTCAGAGGCTAGGAATCCTGAGGCGAGTAACTCACCTCCTGACTCCCAAAGCCTGTCCACCATCTACAAGGCACAAGTCAGGAGTGTTATGGAATACTCTCCACTTGCCTGGATGGGTGCATCTCCAACAACACTCAAGAAGCTCGACACCATCCAGGACAAAACAGCCCGCTTGATTGGCACCCCATCCACAAACATTCACTCCCTCCACCACCAACGCACAGTGGCAGCAGTGTGTACCATCTACAAGATGCACTGCAGCAATGCACCAAGGCTCCTTAGACAGCATCTTCCAAACCCACGACCTCTACCAACTAGAAGGACAAGGGCAGCAAATGCATGGGAGCACCACCACCTGCAAGTTCCCCTCCAAGTCACACACCATCCTGACTTGGAACTATATCGCCGTTCCTTCACTGTCGCTGGGTCAAAATCCTGGAACTCGCTTCCTAACAGCACTGTGGCTATACCTACCCCAAATGGACTGCAACGGTTCAAGAAGGCAGCTCACCACCACCTTCTCAAGAGCAATTAGGGATGGGCAATAAATGCTGGCCTGGCCAGTGACGCCCACATCCCATGGATGAATAAAAAAAAACAGAGGCATCTTGAAGCTGTCTGGACTGATCAGAAGGCATAATACAGTATTCCCTTCCCAGGAGCTTTGAGTCCAGTATTGCCAGCTGCTTATGACATAATGTTGCTTTCTAGAGAGACCGAATCAAGGAGAAGGAAGCCCAGCCAAGTCAAGGGCAGAACAAGGAAACTGACAGTGACCGTGAAGAGATCCCTTCTGAAATGCCTTTGCAGGCAGTAAGACTCATCCTGCAGGCTCATAAACACAACCTTCATTTATTGCCTAATCTGTCCAGTATGCTAACAAACCTGTTCACATGGGCATAGTACAGTGGCCCCATACACCTTCACAAACATCATGCTTTAAACATTAACTCAGCTACCATTGCAAATCACTTCTGAGCTGCTGATACCTTAACCATGCGAGTAAAAAACTAACCAGACAAAATTGAAAAGAGTAAACCAGTTTAATATTCTATAGGGTAAATTCAGCATTTGAACCATCAAGGTGGGGAGACATAGGGAAGGAATTATAGGTTGGAGAATTGGTGCTACCATGTTGCAGATATATTACAAACCTGCACACGCTTTTAATGTTGAATTTACCCTCATAACCGATTCATGTATAACAAGAAATAGGAACTGGTGTAAGCTATTCATAGAGTAATTTACAGGCCCATCAAGTCCATGCTGGCTCCCCACGTAACTAAGTCCCAATCCCCGGCTCCATCCCCGTAGGTCTGCAAGTCTATTTTTCTCAGGCGGCCATCCAATTTCCTCCTGAAGTCATTGATCATTGCTGCTTCCACCACCCTTTCTGACAGCCTGGCAGAGGCAGACAGTAAATGTGCAATAAGTGTACTCCCTCTAGGTCCAGCATGTTTGTGACTAAAGGCAGTGCAATATGCAGATGTGTCCAGTTTCCTGGCAGCGTCAAGATCTGTTCATCCGTCGCCAGTCCTCTGTGCCAGCTTTATTCCTATGAGGATGTCAGGTCGCAGGCTGGCTACTGGGTGAGAAGGTGTATCTCATTTAAGACTCCTCTCAGAAATCTGCAGAGCTGGTGTACAATGAGAGCCACCTCCAGAAACCTCACCAAGCAGACCGTCGGCATGCTCAAGCACCACTTCCACTGCCTGGACTGTTTGGGAGGGACTTTGCATCACAGTCCTGACCACATATCCAGATTTGTGGTCATGTGCTGCCCGAGTTCAGCATCATGAGGGAGGAGCCCTCACCACCATCTGAATACCAACAATGACGGGAGGAGCAGAAGTAGGAAGAGTAGCATAAAGAAGAGGAAAAGCATGAGCAGCATCCGCCACAGTGCCCCTAGATCTTAGAGAGCTCATTCTGAGTGCTTCACTTGAACCAGCATTCCCTTTCCAATATACCAATAGTCCCACAATCCTCATCATCACCATCCTTACCATCACTTCCAATTATGTTTCTTCAATTATAGGTCTTGCCTTCACTTCACGACAAAATATTAACCCCAACACCAAATCCAGAACAACAATTATTGCAAGAACTCAATTCCATCTGTGTCTAATACTTATCAGGAATAATTAAGAATTACACTACTGCAATCCCATGATGCCTGCCCTCTGTGTTTGTTTACCTATCCTAGTACTCCCCAGTAGTTCCAGCTGGCAAGGTGGAAGGCTGCTGACCTTTCACTGAGGTCTTCAGAGGGCTGTAGTGGATGGCCTTGAGTAGCTCTGGGACTTGAAGGCCTGGCTGCAGACAGCAGCATCTCAGAGTGGGCCAGAGCAGTCTGGTCATAGTTTGCTGGCTGTGTGGCATGAGCTAGGATATTGATGGAGTTGAATCATGGAAGAACAAGCAGATTACCATCCTGTAAGATAGCATGGAGCCAAGGACACCCTGCTGAGCACTCCTAGGGCTCTGTATGAGAATAAAGTGCAGGACCCTTGACAACCCTGGTCCCAGAACCAACATAACAGCTGCCAGAACTTCCATTGCAGCAGTGTGAGCTGAGGCTCCATCATGGTGGGTGCTCCTTTCATGGAGCTCACCGCTCACTCCATGTTGGACAGAATAATTTCCACGCTCTATATGAATTCACGATACAGGCTGTTTCTGAACTCCTCCATGTTCTGAGCCATTGCGCACACACTTGCTGGCAAACAGCATGAAATACTAAGTATACTGGGCAGCCTGCCAATCAGCCTTCTTCAATGCATCCTCAAAATGTGCATCTGAGTCCTCTGCAACAGAGCTAGTATGTGATCTCACCCTCTGGCGAGCTGGCAACTCTGACATCCTATTCCCCTGCCCTAGCTCTTGCAAATGTAACATGTTTAACCGCTACTCGGATTTGGACTCAAATAGAATAAATGACAACACTGACAAAAGGTATAGTATTACAAAATCCTTGAGCTAACTTTATTGAACTACACCTCAAAACCACAAGGATAATAGCACACTGATAGCTGATGGACAGGCGAATATCACTGCACAGAACTTATCAATGATACAGACTGATCTGTCTCACCCACTCCATGGCTTTACGTTATTACTACCCCTCGAAATGACCACTTTGTCCAGTCCATGTCCTTACTGTAATTCAACCACAGAAAACTGGCATCACTCTCCCACCCAACTCTGTATTTACTGATTAAACCAGAGAGACTAAAAGGTTTTCTGACCCAGTTGCCTGGTATGATTCCACAAGCTTTTCTCTTATCCAGTCCAGCTCGTGCCATTTAGACTTTGTTCCCATTCCTGCTCCATGCGCTGACCAGATGCTCAGGGGGCAATTGCTGCTTCATGCGTTGACCAATGATTTTGCTGCACAGCAATGAAAAAGGGATAAGGCCCATTCTGTCCCCTTCTGTGCACAGCTTCTCCTCGTGCTCAGACCTTGTGGCAATCAATGATTGGTTTGCATCTGCCCCCCCACCCCCGCATGATCGACTCTGTGAATGGTCAGATATGATATCACCCCTCATGCTAAGAGTCACTTCCCAGGCTGACACTTACACAATAGGACGAGACCCCACTCTGGCTGTTACAAGAACTCATAATGGGGCCAGTCCTGTAAATGTTCTGATATGGATGCATCCAGGATGTCTGTAATCAGGGCAAATGCTTTAACAATTATTGGTGTTCATTTTAACCATTACTGGTAATCATAATTGACTGGCATGCTTGGTGGTAAAACACATCTGGGCTGGAATTTTATATTGGTCAGGTCCTGCCCACCGGTTGAAAATTCTGGGGGAATCCCGCCTCCGCTGGGTCTAGGGGGCCACGCTGGGATTTTTCGCTCCCCAGGCCCTAAATTGGCCTAGGGTGAGACTTCCACCTCCTTGAGGCAGGAAGTCCCACCTAATGGATCAGGAGGGCCTCACCGCCCCCGCGCACCACCCAGCCTGCAAGAAGGCCGCCAGCTTTTACCTGGCAGTGTTCTTGGTGCCTTTGCTATCTGGCTGCTGCGAGTCTAATACCCACGACGGCGGGAGAAGGCCCTTAAGTGCCAGTTAATTGGACACTTAAGGGCCTTGATTGGACTGGAGCAGGCAGGCTGTTTCTTGCCGCCTCCCTGCGTAAAATAGCTTCGAGGCGGGAAGGCGTCAGGAACGGCTCCTTCTGCCTCCCATTCAATTTTACGGCAACCCCCGCCACCAGCCCACTCGTTGGGGCGGTCGTAAAATTCTGGCCCTTTTGTCTCCAGATACTGAGAACAAATATGCAAACAAAAAGTTTCTTGTGACCGAGAGGGTTTGTCCAGACATGGCATCTCGCCACCTTCTGGATATACAAATTCCACGACATGGCAGACTTTTTAGAAAAAGAACAACTGATTACTTTAAGACACTTTAACATGTACAGTGGCTCAGCTAATCGATCCTCCAAATCAATTCATGTTAATCAGTTCATATTTGTAAGAGACCACCACACCTCCTGGTAGTGAGTGAATCATTACGTGAAGACCCCTCCTCTAGCCTACCCACTAAATTGCATGTGGTGCCAGTCTCTAGAGTCAGTTTGAATGATGCCCCATCTGCAGGAAGGCTGGCCTCCTCTTCATGAATTGGCACAGGGGAATTGATGTTTTCAGCAGCTGAAATGAAAGAGGTGGACAGGGTCAGTTTTTAGTCTGAAGGAAGAGCAGAGAGAGACGTGTCTGCTGAATACAAATGCATTATGTCATGAAAAGGGAGAAGGTGAAACAGAAATAAGAAAGGAAAAAGCTACAAAGAAACCCTGAGTGATGTTTCCTCCAACATCACCAGGTCCATGACTTTTCCCTTGCACGTTACGCCCAGCAAGTTTTCTTCAACAGGACACAGGTGGTTCTCAGGGGCGAGCTTCAAAAAGTGCGGAGCCACCGCAATATTTAGCACGGCGGCTCATTTAAATGGACAGGGCGGACCGCCCACCCTGCCCACCAATAATGTGGAGGGGGCGGGCATTCTGTCTCCGGCAACGGCATCTGCCACCACTGCACAGATGCCGGCACCATTTTAAAGTGAGTTCAAGCCCTTACATTTCCATTTAAATTTTTAAAGTTGTATACATTTTAAAATTAAAGTTAAAAAGTTACTAAAAGATTCAAGCCCCTCTCCCGCCCCCAATGACAATTTATTAATCGCCCTCTCCCCCCAATAAACTTACCTTGCGATCCCGAGCTTTATTAACTTTCACCTTCAACCCCTTCCCACCATCCCCTTCACCAATCGCAATAAATTCCCCTCTCACCCCGACCTGCTCTGAAAACTTACCTGTTCCCCTCTCCCAACCAGTGTGCCGCCTCGGATCTCCAAATGGAGATCTGAAGGCGTGGGAGTCCTGGCAACGGGCCAGAATATTGCAGCAGGACAGCCGGCGCGACAAGGTAAGTGTTAATTCTTAATGCATGTAAATTTAACATATTTTAACTATGTTCCCGTTGCCGAGCAGCGGAGGGGCTGCCACGAGGTCTCACTACCGCCAGTAACATGGGGCGGGGCCTTCCTAGCATCGAGGCCCCTGGCAGGCCTCTCCCTGAGTAATTTTTCAGCCCCCCGCCATGACCCCTGACGTTGGGGTCCAGTAAAATTCACCCCAGGGTGTGCAGGCATCCTTAGCCTCCTACAATTGTGGACTCCATGTTGTATGTGATCTGCTCCTGCAAGAAAGGAGGGAGTGTGTTAGTGACAACCTTGCAAAGTCTTTTGAGAATGTGCCTAATATAGTCGAGTAATTCATTTATACCGTGGAAGATGTAAGGTGTGGGGAAATGAAGGATGCAAGAATAGGAAATGCAGAGTATGTGAGTAGGAGGAGAAGGACTTGGAATAAAGTGTGGTGTAGTGATTGTAGGAGAGTGAAGGGAAACAGGGAAGGGGAATATTATGAGTAGTGTGGTTACTGGTGTGGAAATGTAAGGACAGAGTAATTAGGGTGGGAGGCAAGATTCTTACTTTGGCAACTCTGCTGAGATCATTGAATGTTTTCGTGTATTGACCCAGCCTCCACGGCTCACTGGGGTAGAGAATTCCAAAGATTAACAACTCTCAGAGGAAATTCCTTCTAATCACCATCTTAAAAGGGATACCCCTTATTTGAAACTGTGCCCGCTAGTTCTAGATTCCCCAATGAGGGAAAACATACTCTCAGCATCTAACCTGTCAAGCCCACTCAGAATCTTATATATTTCAATACGGTCACCTCTCATTTTTCTAAACTCCAACGAATAAATGTCCAACCAGCTCAACCTTTCCTCATAAAACAAACCCTTTATCCCAGGAATCAGCCTAGTGAATCTTCTCTGAACTTCTTCTATTGTAAGTATATTCCTCCTTAAGTAAGGTGACCAAAACTGTATGCAGTACTCTCGGTGAGGTCTCACCATTGAACTGTACAGTTGTAGCAGGACTTCCCTACTCTACTTTTATACTCCATTCCCCTTACAATAAATTCCAACATTCCATTTGTCTTCTTAATTACTTGCTCTACCCGCATGCTAACTTTTTGTGATTCATGTACAAGGACACCCAGATCCCTCTGTGCCACAGCATTTCTGCTATCTCTCTCCATTTAAATAATATTCAGGTTTTCTATTCTTCCCGCCAAAGTGGACAATGTCACATTTTCCACATTATACTCCATCTGCCAAATTTTTTCCCACTCACTTAACCTATCTATATCTCTTTGCAGACAGTTTGTGTCCTCTTCATAATTTGCTTTCCTACCTATCTTTGTATCATCCCCAAATTTGGCTACAATACACTAAGTCCCTTCATCCAAGTTATTAATATAGATCGTAAATATTTGAGGTCCCAGCACTGATTCCTATGGCACTCACTAGTTACAGTTTGCCATCCTGAAAATGCCCCATTTAATCCGACTCTGTGTTTGCTTTAGTTAACCAATCCTCTATCCATGCTAATATATTACAAAGTGATTCCTGACAACGCAGCCGGCTACTGATGTCATCAGGCTGCGCCCCGGCGTGCACATGTGCAGACAGGTTCCAGCTCTCTGCGCATGTGCTGCGTTTCAACTTGCCAGGACCGGTTAGCACATGTGCTGATGACATCATTGCGTGACATGCCTGGTTGGTCTCTGCGCATATGCTTTACGCTGTCAGCAATGCAACGCCAACGGGTATTCACACATGCGTCAACCTTCCGATATTCACGCATGTGTCAATCTTCGGCTCGAGTTTCTGAAAGTGGAAGGAGGAGAGGTTTCGTCGGGCATTTTATCGCAATTATTTAGTCGTTTTGGAGATTTTAGTCTGCTTCATTTTTATTAGAAAGAGGAGATTGCTCCAAGGTAAGTTGATCTGCTGTTGTAAGTTGCTCTGAAAACATTTCCATTGTCTGGGGCACTGCATGTGCTCCAGTCCACTGCACTGCACTAAAATCCTTTCCATTGTCTGGGACTGTGTGCAGGCAGTACATGTGCTCCAGTCCAGCAAACAGCTTTCCATTTAAACGGTCACTTTCGTTTATGTAAAGTTTCTATGGAGTATGCCCCCTCCCCCCTCTCCTAGGGTCAGTTTACGTGTCTACAGACTGCCTTCGTTGTGATTTCCTGGATGGAGCAATGGCTGGTCGACCACCTCTGCGCAACCTCCTCTGCACTGCGAAACGGGTGCGCACCGGCTTTTGGGACCTTATCATGGTGCGCATGTAAACTGCTGCCAACAACACGCCTGAGGATGGCTGACCTTTTGGTGAGGGCACGAGGAACTTGGGCGTGCTCATTGAATGTCTGTGTAACCTTTCAGGTATCTCGCACTGGGCTGTGAAGTCTTCATCAGTGTGAAATTCAATACCAGCAAGAACAATCTGTGTGTCAGCTCCTACCATCTTGTACATACCGGTCATGTTTTGGATCCAGAATGTTTACGCTTCTATGTAAGGAGACGACAACTGAACCAGGGTGAAAGGCAGAAGGTAGAAGAGTTGGTCAAGCTGCAGGCTGGGAACAAACAGCTGAAGGATTATATCGAGCATTCATTCAATAAGACCGTGACATTTAGTGACATTAGAAATGTAAAATCCCAGCTCAAAACAGGGGATGACAACATGGATGCGCTGTGTGATACGCTGGAGAAGATTCAGCAGGATGGGGCCACGGTGCAGGTTGGCCTGCAGGGAAGCAACATCCTCTATATTGCCTTCATGACACCAGCTATGAAGTCCCACCTGCAGGCCTTTCCTGAACTGCTGTTCATGGACAGAACATACAAAGTGAACAAATGCGGCTACCCTCTGTACCAGGTGATGGTGCAGGACAATGTTGCTAGGGGCAGGGCTGTGTTCTATGCCATGGTGAGGAATGAGACGGCTCAGATGCTGGACAAGATTGTGGGTGTTTTTGTCGATTTCATGGGATCCAGCGCTGCCGCGTGAGATCAGCCATTGTGGATAAGGACATCAGTGAGATCAATGCGATCAGGAAGCATCTCCCAGCTGCAAAGGTTCTTCTCTGTCAGTTCCATGTGATGCAGAGCATGAGGAGGAAGATCAGCAGCTACCCACTGAACGGTGAACTGAGGGATCAGTTGTTTATGATCTGCAAGGAAATGAAGTGGGAGCGCACATTGGGATGCGCTTGGGGAACATTCACCAAGAAAAGACTGAGCTCAGACTCTTGAGACTTTGCCTTCTTCACATGGACAATACAGTAGTGGAATAGAGAGCCAAGCGTTCATTCACTACAAGGCTCTCCAGGAACAATCTCTTTAGTTCTGCATAGCAGAGACTCAGCCTCTCTGTTTCACGGGAATGCTGGCGACACAACACTCATGTATCCATGCACAGCAGTGCCTCGAATGCTTCATGTACTTAATAAAATTTCTCAATAATTAAACATGGAATTGTTGAGGTTTTTGATGATATTTTCCCAACTTTGCAAGTGCACTTCAGATATTCAACTGTGGTGTGGTCCTTGGGGGTGGGGGGGGGGGGGGTGGTGGGGTGGTAGAGGAGGGTGGTGAGAGGGGAGAGGGGTGGTGAGGGTGTAGTGGGAGGGAGTTAAATTCAGAACTGCCTGAAGAGGGGGATGCAAAAGGCAGGGACCAGACAGCTGCAATGCCTGCTGTACAGTTGAGAAGTAGGGGAGAGAGCAGCTGGAGGGAGTGGCTGGATGGGGGATCTGCAGCTGGAGGGAACAGCTGGATGGCGGGGGCCGGAAGTGACAGGCCGTAGAGAGCTGTGGGGAGCGAGCGGCCGAAGACCTTGGTGTCACCGGGTGCGGGGACCAGCTGGTACGTCTTTTGCTGTTGCAAGTTTATGGCGCATGCGCAGAAAAACGCATCCTCCTCCACCCCCTCCGGCCGCTCCTCTCTTTCCAGCCGCTCCATTCCCCCCCCCCCCCCCCCCACCGTCCCCAGCTCGCTGCACTCTCCCGTTCTTTCCACCCCAGTCCCCGGCCCACTCCGCTACCCTGTTCCCCCGACCACCCCTCCTCTCCCCTCCTACTACTTAATAATGTATTCTAGCGTTTTCCCAATGACAGATGTTAGGCTAACTGGCCTATAGTTTCCTGTTTCCGGTCTCCCTCATTTCTTAAATAGAGGTGTTATACTTGCGATTTTCCAATCCACTGGGACCTTTCCAGAATCTAGGGAATTTTGGAAGATTACAACCAATGACTCCCCTATCTCTGCAACCACTTCTTTTAAGACCCGAGGATGCAGGCCATCAGGTCCAGGTGACCCATCAGCGCTTACTCCCATTAGTTTTCTTTGTACTTTTTCTCGAGTGATAGTAATCTCATCAACTTCAGCAACGCAGCCCTCTCTCATCACCTCCAGCAAGCAACACTCTGTTCGTACTGCACTGAAATATCAGCCTAAATTACGTACTTAGGTCCTGAAATAAGATTTGAAACCATAGCTTCTGACTCAGAGGTGAAACTGACATTGCACCTTTTTTCATTACATCGTAGTGATCAGACAGATTACTTCATATTCTATCTCACTCTTTTTTGATAATTTTACCAGTTTCCACAAATTAATAAATTCTGGGATTTAAAAAACATACAATATTAGTGCTATGAACCAAACATCTTCCCAGTCAAAAAAAAAACTCAAAAGAATTCTGAGATTCATTCCTCAATTTTAAATTACAGTTTACAGTGACCAAAGTTATAACTTCAAAGTACTAAATTGCCAATATATAAAACTACCAATAAAATTTAGAGCTAACAGAGTGACCATTGTTACTAATACAGTACAGAAAAACCTGCCTATTATAACATCCTTCATGTTGGAATTCAGTTTTCTTACAATACAGACTTGTTTGAATTTTGATATGTTGTTAAAGCTGGGCAGAGGTTGCATCTCTGTATTGGTGGTCTTTCTGATATGTTTCACTGTTATTTAAAAATCTGTGGATGGAAATAGCTTGCCTTTAATAAACTACCAGCCACTTAAACCGCAAGTTTACTTTTGGTACAGTTTCTGTAATCTCATTCTTCAGATAAATCACACACTAACATACAATGACCACAACCCTATTAAATCTGCTGAAAGAAAATCAATCTGCAATTCTATGCAATTTTTTACATGCTAACCAAGCATATAAGTTTGATACTTCTCACACACACAAAAGCTTAGTCAAAAACCTGTCATGTATATTGTGAAATAGGCTATATTTACAATAAAAAGTTATATTTACAGAAGTTCCAGTCTTGCAAGTTTAAAAAAGTTCATTTTCAATCAAAGGATACAGCTTACAATCCGAATCTATTGTACTATCTCAAGAACAACCCTATAAGATCAGGGCTCATAAGAGGAGCTGGGCAAGCAGATGATGAGCAGTTGGTGGGGATGTACTTGCCTTCAGTTCAACTAACAAATTAGCTGTTTGATCATCTGTTTTTCCGAACACAGATGCTGCCAATTGAATCAAGAGAGGGTGAGAGTAGAGTTGCCAGCTTGAAGATCTGCTATTCAGTCAACTGCTTTTGTGAACATTGATCGTGCCGGATGGTTAATTGGGTGACAAAATGGTAAGAGATGGTAACAAGGTGTTAGGTATTTAAGCAATTGCGAGGTATTTAGTGACAAAGTAATTCTTTTAATTCAATACTGTGTTGCATTGTCACATGAAGAAAAGACACCTGGGACCCTCACAAGTTATAATTTTTGTGAGAATATTATGTTTTGCAGAATTTTGCTTCATTTGAAATTAATGTAATGTTTGGAACTAACAAGATTCATTATCACTGATTATAGTAAAGGAGTTTTAAATATATATGATTTTATAAACATTCTACAGTAATTAAATATTCTAAACCTTATGTGAAGGGACAATTACAAATCAACCAAAATGGGAATTGTGGTCAAACTGTACATGTGATAATTTATTACAAGACACGAGTCAGTTTCTAAATGCATAGTGAGGAACTGAAGACCCAGGCAAACAAAGCATAGGACATGTCAAATTGCTTTAAAAAATGAAACAGGACCACTTCACAGCATTGCTTCCATGTGCCTTTTAACTGCATTTTCAGAAATGCATCTCTGATTGCACGTGTATGATATTTTCATTTCCCACAACAGCTGCTCTTGCAGCCCTTCTGAGTGACATTTCAATCAGTACCAGGTTTGTGTTGTGGTTCCATATCTTGTACAAACTGAGCTGGGGCTCCCCAAAGTAATTTCACATAGAACTCCTATACCACTAAAGAGGCTTTCATAAATTCAATCTGTGCTGAATCGGAATTCTGTTCCCAGAAAAAAGGGGCTTGCGATAATCCAGAGTGAGACCTCAGTTAAAAAAAATGTGAAAATCCTCTTCCCACCGTTAATTTCTTTTCTTTTTTGTTAAGGAGTCCCTGTAATGTACAGCTCTTTTAAGTTTGTCATATTCAGTTTATGGGTACCACTAAGATAGGATTTGAAATAAGGTCGTCATTCAGTCCTCCATTAGCTATATCTGTTTCAAATTGGAAATTAGAATGATAACACAAAACCAAAAAAAGCATATTTGTGGATCAGGTTCACTGCACCAGAGTTTCTGGCAAAGGTACACCGGTGGACTGGGAGCAACTCCAAGGAATTTCCCAGCCATGAGCCAGGCATCAGAGAGCCACCAGCATCTTTAGAATTGCATCAGGGAAAAGGTCAACATGTTCAGGGGAAGGAGGGGAGGAAAAGTTATACAAATATTGATCTGGAGTGGAAATCCTCAATTACTTTTTTATTTCTTAGCCCCAGGTGATGCAGTGTTGCAATGTCACCTTAGCTGAGATCAACTTTCTCAGCACAGACAAGTAACTGAACCTGGTGATCAATTTAACTATAGCAGATACCAGCATGTTGATTGCCTCAGAAAGAATTTTCCATTGTAATTGTTATCACAAAAGCTTCAGCTTGGCAGTAGATTTGAGACCACAGTTTGAGAACCACTGTAAAGGTAATGTGCCAGAAAGAAAGTAAGGTTTACATTTATATGGCACCTTTCATGTCCTCAAGATGGCCTAAAGTGCTTCACAGCAAATAAATATTTTTGATGTGTAATCATGGTTATTATTTGGCAAGCACAGTCGCCAATTTGTAAACAGCAAGGTTCCACAAACAGCAAATGAGTTTAGCTAACAGATATTCTTTTTTGATGGTGTTGGTTCAGAGATGAAATTTGGTCAGGACACTGGGAGAACTCCCTGTTCTCCAAATAATGCCAGGGGATATTTTGCAAGGGCCTCAGTTTAACATCTGACTGAAAAGATGACACTTTCAACCAATGTAGAATTCTCTAAGTACTGCCCTGAAATGTCAGATTTAAAACTGCAGAAAATAGTTTGGCTAATTAATTGATGGCCAACTTTCAAACACAAATAGGGACTGAAACCTCCAAATTTTAAAGGATCCTTCTATACTATATGGCAACACAGAAGCTACATTAAAAGTAAATTTGATACAAATGGGCAGGAAGCTTGATTTTTAAAAATGGATCTTCAAAGGGGAATAAATCTATGATGCATGTTTATAGTAAACAGCCTGCTTTAATATAATGGGTACTAAGTTTTTAATTCCTGTGAATTTCTAAAATAAACTGGTTTAGTTTTCGTCAAACAAACAAA
The DNA here is from genome assembly GCF_036365525.1 of Heterodontus francisci. Taxonomy (NCBI): domain Eukaryota; kingdom Metazoa; phylum Chordata; class Chondrichthyes; order Heterodontiformes; family Heterodontidae; genus Heterodontus; species Heterodontus francisci. The sequence continues at coordinate 89,898,734 of NC_090380.1, read as the reverse complement.
AAATCACAGATATATGGACTCTTTTTCCCTAAAGCTTGTGATTAGTGGGAGGTGATGGCATAGTGGTATTGTTACTAGACTAATAACCCAGAAACCTAGAGAATTTCTCTGGGTACATGGGTTTGAATCCCACCACAGCAAAACCTGGCATTTGAATTCAATTAATAAATCTGGAATTAAAAAGCTAGTCTAATGGTAACTATGAAATCATTGTCGATTGTTGTAAAAACCCATCTGGTTCACTGATGGCCTTTAGGGAAGGAAATCTGCTGTCCTTACTTGGTCTGGCCTACACGTGACTCCAGACCCAAAGCAATGTAGCTGACTCTTAAATGCCCTCTGAAATGGCTTAGCAAGCCACTCAGTTGTATCAAACTACTACAAAGTCAATGAAACCAGACAGACCACCCGGCACCGACCTAGACAATGGCAAAGTCCTCCTTACTAACATCTGGGGGCTTGTGTCAAAGCTGGGAGGGCTGTCACACAGACTAGTCAAGCAACAGCCTAACATAGTCATACTCACGGAATTATACCTTACAGACAATGTCCCAGACACTACCGTCCCTGTCCTGTTCCACTGGCAGGACAGACCTAGCAGAGGTAGCGGCACAGTGGTATAGAGTCAGGAGGCAGTTGCCCTGAAAGTCCTCAACATTGACTCCAGACCCCCATGAAGTCTCAGGTCAAACGTGCGCAAAGAAACCTCCTGCTGATTACCACCTACTCCTCTCCCTCAGCTGATGAATCAGTACTCCTCCATGTTGAACACCACTTGGAGGAAGCATTGAGGGTGGCAAGGACACAGAATGTACTCTGAGTGCGGGACTTCAATGTCCATCACCATGAGTAGCTCAGTAGCACCACTGCTGGCTGAGTCTGAAAGGACCTAGCTGCAAGACTGGGTATGCGGCAGGTGGTGAGGGAACCAACAAAAGGGGAAAACATACTTGTCCTCACCAATCTGCCTGCTGCAGATGCATCTGTCCGTGACAGTATTGGTAGAAGTGACCACCACACAGCCCTTGGGGAGATGAAGTCCTGCCTTCACATTGAGGATACCCTCCATTGTGATGTGTGGCACTACCACTGTGCTAAATGGGATAGATTTAGCAATGCAAAACTGGGCAACCATGAGGCGCTGTAGGCCATCAGCAGTAGAATTGTACTCAACCACAATCTGTAACCTCATGGCCCAACATATTCCGTTCTGCATATTCCACTCTACCGTTACCATCAAGCCATTAGACCACCCCTGGTTCAATGAAGAGTGCAGGAGGGCATGCCAGGAGCAGCACCAGGCATACCTCAAAATGAGGTGTCAACCTGGTGAAGCTACAACACAGGACTACTTGCATGCCAAACTGCGTAAGCAGCATGCGATGGACAGAGCTAAGTGATCCCATAACAAATGGACCAGATCTAAGTCCTGCCACATCCAGCCATGAATGGTGGTGGGCAATTAAACTACTAACTGGAGGAGATGGCTCCACAAATATCCCCATCCTCAATGATGGGGGATCCCAGCACATCAGTGCAAAAGATAAGGCAGAAGCATTTGCAACAATCTTCAACCAGAAGTGCTGAGTTGATGATTTATCTCTGCCTCCTCCTGAAGTTCCCAACTGCCAGACTTCAGCCAATCAGATTCACTCTATGTGATATCAAGGAACGATTGAAGGCATTTGATACTGCAAAGGCTATGGGTCCTGACATTATTCCTGCAATAGTACTGAAGACCTGTGCCCCAGAACATGCCGTGCCCCTAGCCAAGCTGTTCCAGTACAGCTACAACAGAGGCATCTGCCCGGCAATGTGGAAAATTGCCCAGGTATGTCCTGTACACAAAAAGCAGGACAAGTCCAACCCGGCCAATTACCGCCCCATCAGCCTACTCTCAATCATCAGGAAAGTGATGGAAGGTGTCATCAACAGTGCCATCAAGCGGCACTTGCTTAGCAATAACCTTCTCACTGACACTAAGTTTGGGTTCCGCCAGGGCCACTCACCTCCTGACCTCATTACAGCCTTGGTTCAAACATGGACAAAAGAATTGAGGTGAGAGTGACTGCCCTTGACATCAAGGCAGCATTTGACCGTGTGGCATCAAGGAACCCTAGCAAAACTGAAGTCAAAGGGAATCAGGGGGAAAACTCTCTGCTGGTTGGAGTCATACCTAGTGCAAAGGAAGATGGTTGTGGTTGTTGGAGGTCAATCATCTGAGCTCCAGGACATCACTGCAGGAGTTCCCCAGGGTAGTGTCCTAGACCCAACCATCTTCAGCTGCTTCATCAATGACCTTCCTTCAATCATGAGGTCAGAAGTGGGGATGTTTGCTGATGATTGCACAATGTTCAGCAACATTCGTGACTCCTCAGATACTGAAGCAGTCCATGTAGAAATGCAGCAAGACCTGGACAATATCCAGGCTTGGGTTGATAAGTGGCAAGTAACATTCGTGCCACACAAGTGCCAGGCAATGTCCATCTCAAACAAGAGAGAATCTAACCATCCCCCCTTGACATTCAATGGCATTACAATCGCTGAAGCCTCCACTATCAATATCCTAGGGGCTACCATTGACCAGAAACTGAACTGGACCAGCCATATAAATACCATGGCTACAAGAGCAGGTCAGAGGCTAGGAATCCTGAGGCAAGTAACTCACCTCCTGACTCCCTAAAGCCTGTCCACCATCTACAAGGCACAAGTCAGGAGTGTGACGGAATACTCTCCACTTGCCTGGATGAGTGCAGCTCCAATAACACTCAAGAAGCTCGACACCATCCATGTCAAAGCAGCCCGGTGGACTGGCACCCCATCCACAAATAACATTCACTCCCTCCACCACCAATGTACAGTGGCAGCAGTCTGTACCATCTACAAGATGCACTGCAGCAATGCACCAAGGCTCCTTAGACAGCACCTGCCAAACCAAATCTCTACCAACTAGAAGGACAAGGGCAGCAAATGCATGGGAACACCACCACCTGCAAGTTCCCCTCCAAGTCACACACTATCCTGACTTGGAACTATATCGCCATTCCTTCACTGTCGCTGGGTCAAAATCCTGGAACTCCCTTCCTAACAGCACTGTGGGTATACCTACCTCACATGGACTGCAGAGATTCAAGAAGGCAACTCACCACTTCTTAAGGGCAGTTAGTGATGGGCAATAAATGCTGGTCTAGCCAGCGACGCCCACACCCCATGAATGAATAAAAAAAAATTCTGACATGATCGTGGGCAGGCCTTTGACTTATCAGGATTGTGAGTGGAATTTCCTCCACATTGCTGAGGTCAAAAATAGGCAGCAAAAACACCTCAGCATTTTTAAAGTGCACGCAAAATGAAATATTAACACGGTGGCACTAATCAATCTGTTATTGTGTTAGATGAAATAGCAAAGTAGGGCTCTAGCACAATAAAAATCATTATTAATGTTAATTTCATTGCAGCAGCTTTTTCGGGAGCAGAGAGTGCGAGCGAGTGAGCAGCTGGGAAGGTCAGTTTAAAGTAAATTTAATTTCCTTTTGTTTTCAGCGGAGACCAGGGGGCTGCTGGGTAAGTAAAACCCTATGTATTTGGGCCGTATAAAATAACTTGCCTTTCATTGCAGCAGCTTTTTCGGGAGCAGAGAGTGCGAGCGAGTGAGCAGCTGGGAAGGTCAGTTTAAAGTAAATTTAATTTCCTTTTGTTTTCGGCGGAGACCAGGGGGCTGCTGGGTAAGTAAAACCCTATATATTTGGGCCGTTTAAAATAACTTGCCTTTCATTGCAGCAGCTTTTTCGGGAGCAGAGAGTGCGAGCGAGTGAGCAGCTGGGAAGGTCAGTTTAAAGTAAATTTAATTTCCTTTTGTTTTCGGCGGAGACCAGGGGGCTGCTGGGTAAGTAAAACCCTATATATTTGGGCCGTTTCTGAACCTGAGACACTACACCTGTAGTGTCTCCCACCCACCCTCCTCCTCTAACCAAAAAAAAGGACTCGGTGGTATGTAGATAAGGTAAGGCTTTTTCTATTTCTCTTTTTTTTTTACCGTGTGATTGGTAAAAAACTTTTCGTTCCTTTTCATTTAACTAAGTTTAAGCTTAAGATTAAAAATGGCAGGAGATCTCAGATCCGTGACATGCTCCTCTTGCTCAATGTGGGAGCTCAGGGACATGGCTGATGTCCCTGACTCCTTCACGTGCAGGAAGTGTGTCCAGTTGCAGCTCTTGTTAGACCGCATGACGGCTCTGGAGCTGCAGATGGACTCACTTTGGAGCATCCGCGATGCTGAGGAGGTCGTGGATAGCACGTTTAGTGAATTGGTCACACCGCAGATTAGGATTGCTGAGGGAGAAAGGGAATGGGTGACCAAAAGGCAGAGAAAGAGCAGGAAGGGTGCGCAGGTGTCCCCTGCGGTCATCTCCCTCCACAACAGGTATACCATTTTGGATACTGTTGAGGGAGATGGCTTACCAGGGGAAGGCAGCAGTAGCCAGGTTCATGGCACCGTGGCTGGCTCTGCTGTTCAGAAGGGCGGGAAAAAGAGTGGAAGGGCTATAGTCATAGGGGATTCGATTGTAAGGGGAGTAGACAGGCGGTTCTGTGGTCGAAAACGAGACTCCCGAATGGTATGTTGCCTCCCAGGTGCACGGGTCAGGGATGTCTCAGATCGGCTGCAGAACATTCTGAAGGGGGAGGGTGAACAGCCAGTTGTCGTTGTGCACATAGGCACCAATGATATAGGGAAAAAATGGGATGAGGTCCTACAAGCAGAATTTAGGGAGTTAGGAGCCAAGTTAAAAAGTAGGACCTCAGAGGTAGTAATCTCAGGATTGCTACCAGTGCCACGTGATAGTCAGAGTAGAAATGAAAGAATAGTCAGGATGAATGCGTGGCTTGAGAGATGGTGCAGGAGGGAGGGGTTCAGATTTTTGGGACATTGGGACCGGTTCTTGGGGAGGTGGGACTATTACAAATTGGACGGTCTACACCTGGGCCGGACTGGAACCAATGTCCTTGGGGGTGCTTTTGCTAACGCTGTTGGGGAGGGTTTAAACTAATGTGGCAGGGGGATGGGAACCAAATGAGGTCAGTGGAGAGTAAGGATGTAGTAACTAAAGCCTGTAAGGAACTAGATAATGAAGTCAGCGTGACTAAGGGAAAGAGTAGGCAGGGAGCAGATGATGAAAGCAAAGGGACTGGTGGTCTGAGGTGTATTTGTTTTAATGCAATAAGTGTAGTAGGTAAGGCAGATGAACTTAGGGCTTGGATTAGTACCTGGGAGTATGATGTTATTGCTATTACTGAGACTTGGTTAAGGGAAGGGCATGATTGGCAACTAAATATCCCAGGATACCGATGCTTCAGGCGGGATAGAGAGGGAGGTAAAAGGGGTGGAGGAGTTGCATTACTGGTCAAAGAGGATATCACAGCTGTGCTGAAGGAAGACACTATGGAGGACTCGAGCTGTGAGGCAATATGGACAGAACTCAGAAATAGGAAGGGTGCGGTAACAATGTTGGGGCTGTACTACAGGCCTCCCAACAGCGAGCGTGAGATAGAGGTACAAATATGTAAACAGATTATGGAAAGCTGTAGGAGCAACAGGGTGGTGGTGATAGGAGATTTTAATTTTCCCAACATTGACTGGGATTCACTTAATGTTAGATGTCTAGATGGAGCAGAATTTGTCAGGAGCATCCAGGAGGGTTTGCTAGAGCAGTATGTAAATAGTCCAACTCGGGAAGGGGCCATACTGGACCTGGTGTTGGGAAATGAGCCAGGCCAGGTGGTTGACGTTTCAGTAGGGGACTACTTTGGGAATAGTGATCACAATTCCGTAAGTTTTAGAATACTCATGGACAAAGACGAGAGTGGTCCTAAAGGAAGAGTGCTAAATTGGGGGAAGGCCAACTATACCAAACTTCGGCAGGAGCTGGGGAATGTAGATTGGGAGCAGCTGTTTGAAGGTAAATCCACATTTGATATGTGGGAGTCTTTTAAAGAGAGGTTGATTAGCGTGCAGGAGAGACATGTTCCTGTGAAAATGAGGGGTAGAAATGGCAAGATTAGGGAACCATGGATGACAGGTGAAATTGTGAGACTAGCTAAGAGGAAAAAGGAAGCACACATAAGGTCTAGGCGGCTGAAGAAAGACGAAGCTTTGAAAGAATATCGGGATTGTAGGCGCAATCTGAAACGAGGAATTAAGAGGGCTAAAAGGGGTCATGAAATATCTTTAGCAAACAGGGTTAAGGAAAATCCCAAAGCCTTTTATTCATATATAAGGAGCAAGAGGGTAACTAGAGAAAGGATTGGCCCACTCAAGGACAAAGGAGGAAAGTTATGCGTGGAGTCAGAGAAAATGGGTGAGATTCTAAACGAGTACTTTGCATCGGTATTCACCGAGGAGAGGGACATGACGGATGTTGAGGTTAGGGACAGATGTTTGATTACTCTAGGTCAAGTCGGCATAAGGAGGGAGGAAGTGTTGGGTATTCTAAAAGGCATTAAGGTGGACAAGTCCCCAGGTCCGGATGGGATCTATCCCAGGTTACTGTGGGAAGCGAGAGAGGAAATAGTTGGGGCCTTAACAGATATCTTTGCAACATCCTTAAACACGGGTGAGGTCCCGGAGGACTGGAGAATTGCTAATGTTGTCCCCTTGCTTAAGAAGGGTAGCAGGGAAAATCCAGGTAATTATAGACCGGTGAGCCTGACGTCAGTGGTAGGGAAGCTGCTGGAGAAGATACTGAGGGATAGGATCTATTCCCATCTGGAAGAAAATGGGCTTATCAGTGATAGGCAACATGGTTTTGTGCAGGGAAGGTCATGTCTTACCAACTTAATAGAATTCTTTGAGGAAGTGACAAAGTTGATTGATGAGGGAAGGGCTGTAGATGTCGTATACATGGACTTCAGTAAGGCGTTTGATAAGGTTCCCCATGGTAGGCTGATGGAGAAAGTGAAGGCGCATGGGGTCCAAGGTGTACTAGCTAGATGGATAAAGAACTGGCTGGGCAACAGGAGACAGAGAGTAGCAGTGGAAGGGAGTTTCTCAAAATGGAGATGTGTGACCAGTGGTGTTCCACAGGGATCCGTGCTGGGACCACTGTTGTTTGTGATATACATAAATGATTTGGAGGAAAGTATAGGTGGTCTGATTAGCAAGTTTGCAGACGACACTAAGATTGGTGGAGTAGCAGATACTGAAGGGGACTGTCAGAGAATACAGCAGAATATAGATAGACTGGAGAGTTGGGCAGAGAAATGGCAGATGGAGTTCAATCAGGGCAAATGCGAGGTGATGCATTTTGGAAGATCCAATTCAAGAGTGAACTATACAGTAAATGGAAAAGTCCTGGGGAAAATTGATGTCCAGAGAGATTTGGGTGTTCAGGTCCATTGTTCCCTGAAGGTGGCAACGCAGGTCAATAGAGTGGTCAAGAAGGCATACGGCATGCTTTCCTTCATCGGACGGGGTATTGAGTACAAGAGTTGGCAGGTCATGTTACAGTTGTATAGGACTTTGGTTCGGTCACATTTGGAATACTGCGTGCAGTTCTGGTCGCCACATTACCAAAAGGATGTGGATGCTTTGGAGAGGGTGCAGAGGAGGTTCACAAGGATGTTGCCTGGTATGGAGGGCGCTAGCTATGAAGAGAGGTTGAGTAGATTAGGATTATTTTCATTAGAAAGACGGAGGTTGAGGGGGGACCTGATTGAGGTGTACAAAATCATGAGAGGTATAGACAGGGTGGATAGCAAGAAGCTTTTTCCCAGAGTGGGGGATTCAATTACAAGGGGACACGAGTTCAAATTGAAAGGGGAAAAGTTTAGGGGGGATATGCGTGGAAAGTTCTTTATGCAGAGGGTGGTGGGTGCATGGAACGCATTACCAGCGGAGGTGGTAGACGCGGGCACGATAGCGTCTTTTAAGATGTATCTAGACAGATACATGAATGGGCAGGAAGTTAAGAGATACAGACCCTTAGAAAATAGGCGACAGGTTTAGATAGAGGATTTGGATCGGCGTAGGCTTGGAGGACCGAAGGGCTTGTTCCTGTGCTGTAATTTTCTTTGTTCTTTGTTCTTTGTTGAGCATAAGACCAGACCAATTTTGTGTGCTATTCGCTTAAGTATTTATCAGTTACGATTATTACTAGATGATCTCTGCACAGATTTTTATTTTAGAGATACAGCACTGAAACAGGCCCTTCGGCCCACCGAGTCTGTGCCGACCATCAACCACCCATTTTATACTAATCCTACACTAATCCCATATTCCTACCACTTCCCCACCTGTCCCTATATTTCCCTACCACCTACCTATACTAGGGGCAATTTATAATGGCCAATTAACCTATCAACCTGCAAGTCTTTGGCATGTGGGAGGAAACCGGAACACCTGTAGGAAACCCACACAGACACAGGGAGAACTTGCAAACTCCACACAGGCAGTACCCAGATATTTTTATCCTTTAAATGATTTCGGTGGATATTATTATTTTCAGAATTTAAGTTACAAAACTGTTTCATTCATTTATTTCAATTGAAGTAATACAACTTAACTCTCTCTCCTATCTCTAACTGGGCAAGGTAAATAGGCTCTGTTTTTGGACAGGGCTTTTAACTGCCACCTGCGATGGGCTTGCTTGTTCCTCTCACCTTCATCCATCCAGTTGTGGCCCCAAAATCTGCTCACCCATTTGGCAAAGGCAATGTCCTCATCTTCTTCTTCTTCCATGTATGGCTTGGCAGTACAGCTTTGGCTGGTGCAAATGGAAACACAACAATTTCTCCCACCAAAAAACAGTTGACATACTGGATAATCTTGTACCTTTCAAGTCGTCCCACTGTAGGTTGACCCAGAAATACACAGATGGCACTGGCTTTCCAAGCAAATGTTGTAATCTAGTTAAAGCAGGGGCTTTTCATCCTTCCATTAGTGAGGTAGCTATGTCTAATGGCATAAATGGTGATTAGAAAAAAGTACAATACACATTTTGCACTTTTCACACAGAGCTTCATTTCACTATCAATAACTATGCAGTATTGTTCTCAATATACACCTTGGAGGTACGTTTTCCAATTTGTTAGTAGCCCATTATTTAGAGAAACAGAGACATATTGATGAGAAGAAGGTGATATAGCAATTGGTGAGTGACTACAAGATGCACTGCAGCAACTCGCCATGGCTCTTTCAACAGCACCTTCCAAACCTGCAACCTCTACCACCTAGAAGGACCATGGCAGCAGATGCATGGGAACACCAAGTTTCCCTCCAAGCCAGACACCTTCCTGACTTGCAAATATATCGCCTGGGTCAAAATCCTGGAACTTCCTTCCTAAATGCACTGTGGGTGCACCTGCACCCCAAGGACTGCAGCAGTTCAAGAAGGCAGTTCACAACCACCTTCTCAAGGGCAATTAGGGATGGGCAATAAATGTTGACCCACATCCCATGAACGAATAAAAAAAGTGAGAAAAAAGGAGGCTTTAAGTCAAATTAATTCTGGTGGGTGACGATTTTAAAGCTTTTTCTTGTTAAAGGAGTTCTTTATCATTGTCCAACACAAAATAATTTATTTCTCCAGAAGCCTTTTATTATCAAACTGTCCGGTGTATAGTTACCACTGAGTCATTTGCAGTCGGAATTAGTATTAAGTACTGCCGTGCCTTATTAAACAAATAATGGGGTATATTTTGCTCTGTGCAAAATTAAAGAAACATTTATTGGCTAAATTGGACATTCAACATGGAAAGCTTCTCCCTTTCTAAGCTAGTTAAGATAGTGTTATTCCATTAGCCCCTATTCAAGCTGATGCTCTTCTCTCCCCCTCCCATTTCGTGCTCGTCCTCGCCTTCTCCACTCACTCTCAGTTAACTCCCTTGACATCAAGGCAGCATTTGACCGAATATGGCATCAAGGAGCCCGAGCAAAACTGAGGTCAATGGGAATCAGGGCGAAAACCCTCCGCTGGCTGGAGTCATACCTAGCACAAAGGAAGATGTTTGTGGTTGTTAGAGGTCAATCATCTGAGCTCCAGGACATCATTGCAGGAGTTCCTCAGGGTAGTGTCCTAGACCCAACCATCTTCAGCTGCTTCATCAATGACCTTCCTTCAATCATAAGGTCAGAAGTGGGGATGTTCGCTGATGATTGCACAATGTTCAGCAACATTCGTAACTCCTCAGATACTGAAGCAGTGCATGTAGAAATGCAGCAAGACCTGGACAATATCCAGGCTTGGGCTGATAAGTGGCAAGTAACATTTGCGCCACACGAGTGCCAGGCAATGACCATCTCCAACAAGAGAGAATCTAACCATCTGCCCTTGACATTCAATGGCATTACAATCGCTGAATCCTCCACTATCAATATCCTCAGGGCTCCCACTGACCAGAAACTGAACTGGAGTAGCCATATAAATACCGTGGCTACAAGAGCAGGTCAGAGGCCAGGAATCCTGTGGCAAATAACTCACCTCCTGACTCCCAAAAGCCTGTCCACCATCTACAAGGCACAAGTCAGGAGTGTGATGGAATACTCTCCACTTGCCTGGATGGGTGCAGCTCCAACAATGCTCAAGAAGCTCAACACCATCCAGGACAAAGCAGCCCACTTGATTGGCACCCCATTCACAAACATTCACTCCCTCTACCACCGACGCACAGTGGCAGCAGTGTGTGCCATCTATAAGATGCACTGCAGCAATGCACCAAGGCTCCTTTGACAGCACCTTCCAAACCTGCGACCTCTACCACCTAGAAGGACAAGGCAGCCGACGTATGGGAACACCATCACTTGCAAGTTCCCTTCCAAGCCACACACCATCCTGACTTGGAACTATATCGCCTTTCCTTCACTGTCACTGGTCAAATTCCTTGAACTCCCTTCCTAACAGCACTGTCAGTGTACCTACCCCACGTGGAATGCAGCAGTTCAAGAAGGCAGCTCACCACCACCTTCTCAAGGGCAATTAGGGATGGACAACAAATGCTGGCATAGCCAGCAACGCCCACATCCCGTGAAAGAATTTTTCAAAAGGTGGAAATCGGCGGTCTTAGTGATGGCACAGATATGTGGTCAGATGTTCATCTCAGGGTCAAATATGAACAGTCTGTTCAGCATCAGATAGTTGCCAGGGAGAGTGATAGAGTCAGCAGCTAGGACTGGAATTTTATGCCCCCCCGAGAGCAGGCTTGGAGTCTGGGGCCCGTAAAATTGAGTGGGAGGAGGGGGATGGCATTCCCATCGCCTACTAGGCCCCGCTGCAATTATAACAGCAGTGGGGGAGGTGGCAAACGGACCGCCCACTCCAGGTCAATTGAGGCCCTTAACTGGCCTAGTAATTGCCACTTAAGGGCCTCCTTCTGCCGCTGCTGGTATACTACCAGCGGCGGATGGGCACTTCAGCACCTGAGGAGGCTGCTCAGTAATGCCTGGCAGTGGGGGGGAACCCACCTGATCGGGCAGCCCCCAGCAGCACTGGCCGTTCCCCCTAAAACACCCCCCAGTGCCCTACTTTCCGACGCACAATCCCTCGCCAGGGCCCAGCCGATTGTCCCCAGTGAGGCCTGATCCTCACTCACCTTTTTCACAGCCTCCTCCATTGTTGCTGATCATGGCCGGGTGCAGTCCCAGCAGTGGCCACCCCTCCCGGTTGCACTGCTGGGGCTGAAGAGCTGCTGGCCCTATGATTGGCCAGCAGCTGTTGGAGGCGGGACTTCAGAGGAGCAGAAGACCCAAACAAGGCCAAGGGCCTGGGCCATGCAAAATTGTAGCCTGGCTTTGTGGCCCAGCAGAGGCAGGCTCACCCCCAACTTTTGTGCCAGTGTGTGAGCCACTGCTGCAAGGTAAAATTCTAGCTCTGGGAACAGAGTTTATAGTGGGGACCAAAGACAATCATGATGTAATTGGAGGAAATTTCTACTCATCTAGTACTGGATGTCGAAAAAGCAATCTGACAATTTAGAGAAAGTGGAGGAGTCAAAAGAGATGGTGGTGAGGTAGAGAAGGATATTATCACCGTACATGCGAAAACTGATGCTATGTTTTCAGATGATTTTGCCAAGGGGCAGCATGCAGATGCGAGATAGGAGGGGGCCAAAGATAGATCTTTGGGTGACACCAGAGGTTACAGTGTGGGTGCGGGAAGAGAAGCCATTGCAGGTGATAAACTGGCAATGATCAGAATGGAACCAGGTGAGTGTAGTCCCACCCAGCTGGATGATGGTGGAGAGGCGTTCGAGGAGGATGGTGTGGTCAACCGTGTCAAAGGCTGAAGACAGGTCAAGAAGGATGAGGAGGGATAGTTTACCTTTGCTCTACACAAAAATTGACTCTATGGGCTGAATTTTCCCAGGCCCTAGGAGATGGGTACGGAGGTGGGAGGACAAGAAAATTATGAAAAAAAGATGTCGGGCCGGTTTGCCGATGAATTCCCACCTCCAACTGCGATTCCCGGGGCAACGCAAGGTCTGATACCAGCAACCCGCATGTCCCTGGCAGGATGCCAATTAAGGTTGTTGAATAACTAACTATTGGCAACTTTCACACCACACAGCAATTTTGCTGGTGTCATGTGGGCCTCTCACAGTGTCAGAACCCTGGCAACTAAGAGAAGACGGCTTCACAGTGGGAGGTCGGAGCTGTGTGAGAACTAAAGGCGATCTAAATTTTTCCGACAGAAAATGGCAAGGTTGCTGTCGTCCCATATCACAGCCTTGCCATTGAGTGTGGAATTCCTGGAGATGGATGTCTCCGATCGTCATGGGCCTAATGAGGTCTCAGCCACTCCCCTGATACTGATGGCAGCTCCAGTGCTTCCCTGCCACTCCTGCTGCTTGGGCCTCAGGAGCACTCCCACTGATCACTCAGTGATGGCTGTCAGTCTCCTTTGCAGTGGGCTGCACTGTCTGCAGCTTCTGCCTCTGGAACCTGCCTGCCATCCCTAATAGGACAGCAAATATGGAGGCGACTTACTAATTCGCTACCTCCTGCAAAATTCAGCTGGAAGATGCGCTGTTGCCCGAGCAGGTTCACGACCCAGAAATGACTCCGGGTTCCGACACTCATGCCAAAATTCAGCCGCATGTGTTACACTGAAATTCCACCTTAACCTCATTTTTAGATGTCCATTTCTTATAAGTTTTTGTTCAGTAAAGAATGCATGTCTGGAAATGAGGTTCGGGTGCAATAATAGTAAAAGGTAGGTTGTTAATTTCTAGTGACATGACAGGAATATCTCAGGAAATCAAAGACATGCTGCCTGTGATTTTCCATCCATCAATTTTCCAAGATGAGCTGCCAATTAGTGCACTGGATTGTGAAATCATCCATTAAATGCACTGCAGCCTAAGAATGCTTTAAATTTCCTTGGATGAGTATTTGTTTTATTGTAAGTGAACTTTAATCAAGTGTGAGAATGTTTCCCAAAGTCTCAGCAAACTTATTCAGTAACTAACTGAGCCACACAGATTAGTAAAGCTCCAGGTTCAATCTTTGCCCTATCATGAGTTAGCAGATCTCAGCTAGGGTATAAATAAGGGTGCTATAAGGGCTTCTGAACAAGTGTGGGGAGAATCATGCAAGTTTTCCAACCCTGATAGTTATCTAGAGATACTTGTGCATGCATGTGAACTTCGGTGATGCCAGGATTGGGTTTAGATGTGCCACTGCCACAGTTAAATAGCCTGCCAACACTCAATATTTAGGCTCGCACATGAATGGCCACATGGACAAGGTGCTGGAAGATACCTGTCAAACTGTCTAACAGAAATGAATGCCTTGGAGAGTAGAGCAAAGACGTATTGAAAAGTTAGAACACAAAAAGTGATGCCGTTAACATATTTTGCTATTCACCATTATTGTTCTTTTCAAACCTTAATTGTTGTACTGTGATGCTCCAACTGTTTAATCTATGAAAGTGACACATACTATAGTTCAACAGAAGAGGGTCCTGTAACCTCAAATGACTATGGGATCTACATGAAAAAAAAATCAAATCTGTATGTATATAGTCAGTCTTGAATGAATGGAGCAAGCTCTAACAATCGTGTTTATTTTAAATTCCCTTCCTTACTATGATCTGAGAAATGTTGCTTTCCACACAGCATTGTGTGTCTTGTTTTTGCTGACTGTCCTGTGACATTTACCTTTAAGAGAGATTTTGAATTGGAACTTATCATTGGATTTGCTTGGGTTCCCGTGCAATTGCAGAAGTTGCATGATCCTAATGACGTGCTGCACATAATAGATAAATAGCCAGTGAATCTGTTTTTGCTGATGTTGGTTGTTGAGAGATAAATGTTGGCCAGACTGCTGTGAGATTTCCGAATATAGCACACCCTCAATACTGCACTGAAGTGTCCATCAGGATTGGGTGCCAAAGTAATAGAATGGAGCTTAAACTTTTGGGTGTAAGAGTGCCTCCACAGAGCCAAGCTGATAATAATACTTTTTTTTAAAGTATTGCAAAGTATTTAAAGCACAGAAGCAGGTTGTTCTGCCTAACAGGTCCATTCGGGTAATTATGCTCCATACAAGCCTCCTCCCAGCCTTCTTCAGCTAACCCTATTAACATATCCTTCTATTCCTTTCTCCTTCATGTCTTTATCTAGTTTCCCTTAAATGCATTTATGTCATTCATCTCAACTACTCTTTGTGGTAATGAGTTCCACATTCTAACCAGTGTTTTTGAAGAGTCTAATTTTCACTAAGGGTAAACACTTGATATTGTTATATCATGGAAATTACTGCTGTGATGATGTTGTCTTTCACACCAGATCTTCCAAAACCTCCTGTTTTACCATAAACCAAGAATGCCCTCCTACTTGTTAGACATGACACTAGACTGCATCTGTCCTATTTAATGTGCTTCTGCTCCCCGCTCTTCCCCACCTCATCACTTTAACTGGGTCTCCCTTGTCCTCACCTTCCATCTTTCCATCTATATATTTGTCAGATCATCTTCTGGCATTTCCACTGCCTCCAGCGTGGTCCCGCTACCAATTATATTTTCCCTCCTCTCTGCTTTCCAAAAGGATTGTCCCTTCTGAATATCATAGTTCATTCTTCTGCCACTTGCTGCCTTCCCCTTAGCACCTTCCTATACAAGCACAGGACTTGGCTATTCATCTCCCATACATTCTTCCATGAGAGATAGCAATTTTCAAGCATTTTATCCAGCCTAGAGTGCTCTATTCACTGCCTACCTTTACATTGGGAAAACAAAACACAGATTAGATGACCACTTTGCTGGAACCTCTTGCAGGTGCTGCCCCGAGCTCCCTGTCATTTGTCATTTCAATTCCATGCACCACTCCCACTCTGACCTCACTGACTTTGGCCTTCTCCACTGTTCCAATTAAACTCAACATAAGTTCAAGGAACAACATCTTCATATTTCTGTTAAACATTTTGCAGCCCTCTGGTTTTAATATTCACTTTAATAATGTTGGACCTTAAGTTTAGCTGCCAATTTCTTTATAGCAGGAGGTACTGGCAATGTGGAATAGGTGTGTTAGAGTTTCTGGGGAGTGAGGGAAGATGGGTCAGTGTTTGGCTGGGGACCCTCTCACAGACCACCAGGCTGCACCCTTGATGTCAGCCTACTTTTTTTTTTCCTCAAGCTACTGGATTCTGTTGCACTTTGCCAGCTTTTCCTGTTTCCATTTCAAACCTGCCTTGCCCCCAACCCTGCATTGCCTCAGCTATGCACATGTCTGTGCCTCTTAAATGTCTTTAATTTATCTTATTATTCTGTTTATCATCTCAAATTATTAGCACTTCAGCCATCTCCTATTTTCCTTTTAAGCAATTTGCAGGACTTCTACTTCCTCTCATGCATGTGAGTTTTTCCCCTTCCCCTTGTTTTGTTTTTTTTGAAATGCTGTTTATTTTTTTTCCCCCTGCTGTGATGAAGGGTTACAACTGACTGATCTCTCCCCTGTTGGTAACTGACCTGCTGAGTGTTTATAGCACTTTTGTTTTTGTCTCTGGGACCCAGTTATACCTTTTTTGTACAATATTTAGAAAATTCACTATCCCAATGCCCATTCGAGCCCCTTCCCTGATCTCTTCCCCCATCGGTGCTGTTTAATGCAGAATTTCAGTTATCATACTTCCTAGTTTCTCTCATCCTTCATCTTTACATGGGCCATTTCTGATTATTTTCCCTTCCCTTTCTGGATGTCCTTGTCCTTTCTCCATTTTCTGGACTTTAGTTCTCCTTTTTCATCAGCCAAGGTTTTCCTTCATCTGTGAGTAACAGGATCCTTGACCATACATGTCAACCATTAGAATTTCCCAAGTAGTGTCTGCTTGACAAAAATCAGTGCAAAATACAAACTATCCAAAACTGCTCAATAATGAGCCAAGCAAACATCATCTAGGCCTGCTCAAATTTTTAATGCAAGTGCAACGGCATCAGGTAACGAACATACCCATAAGCAGCAAATGTGAGGTGCACTGTAATGTAGGCAGTAGTTTCTCTGACACTATTACAGCAATTTGATGTCAGTAATCTTCACACGTCATTTGTATTTGTCTGTTATTCTGTAATTAATTGCTTAAAGAATGTTTCAAGTAAAAGCACTAAATATACTGACTGTTGCACAACACAAATACCAAATAATTATTTAACAATCTCTCTCTCCCAGAATTAATTACACATGATGAATAGAAATTCAGTCACAATTCAAATCATAAAGTATATATATTTTCAAATATTCATCTATGAAATGTGACTGTCATTTTAGATTTATGCTCCTGTCGACTTTGTGTCTCCAAGTGAGGTAGAATCCACATTTATAAAGAGCAGTTGTAAATGCAATAAAACATCCCAAGGCCCTTTGAAAATTCTATTGTGAGGGAAACAGGTCCACAAATGATGCTGCTATATATGGCTGCCATTACTCTAGTTGGCCTTGATATGTTATTTACTAAATTAACTATAGTCATTAATAACAATCTCATCAGCCACACTTGCTGGTATTGTCATCTTGCCACCTTGTTTGGCTAAAGATAGGTTTCTGAATGGGACAATGATGTTTTCAAATCCACTGTGTCAACATTCTAGAATACCCTACCAAACACCATTCTGGGAATTTTGCTACCACAAGAGAAGGCCCGCGATCATTTTCTCTATGATGGGTAATAAATGCAGCATTGCCAGCATTGCACGTATCCTGAGAACCAATAATAAAGAAATTGATGAACAGCTTAGTAGCCAGAAGGCATTGATTGTGAAGGTTAAATGGGTCAGCCTTTCCCAGTTCAGCCATATATCTGGGTTCACCAAGATACAGACAAATACATAAAGTTTCAATAATAGCTAGATGAAAGCTCATGTATAGGTTTTATGTGCCGATGCTACCCTAGCTTTGTTTAACTAAGATCAATATTTCACCTCTTTCATTACTTTTGTATTTGAGGAGGTATATGTTAGAAATTCTGCAGCAAAGTCACCACTTTGACTTTATGCTACTATTTAACCTTTGCCCTTAATAAATTTGATTTAAACTTACAGCTTACGTTACACAGTCTGAGTGTTTATTCTTTCAGTATCCAATGGCAAGCAGACTATGTTTCTGTTATGGCTTCTGTTAATTCCAGAGTTTTTATTTAACCCCTGGACAATGTTGCATTACCAGATATTAGGGCCCATTTTCTTCTTTGCTGCATCCAGGAATGCTCGGTTTCCTCGCGCAATAAAGAGGAAAAGGGAATAGAGATACACTCCCTCACCTCTCTGCCTCGATATGGTGCCCTGGAATTTTCTGCATGTGCAGTACTGGCCTTGCACCTAGGATTCCTTCACATCACATACGAGCATACGAATTAGGAGCAGGAGTAGGCTACTTGGCCCCTCGAGCCTGCTCCGCCATTCAATAAGATCATGGCTGATCTGATTGTAACTTTAACTCCACATTCCCGTCTACCCCCAATAACCTTTCACCCCCATCTCATTTTTCTGCATGGCTGTTGTTGGAGTGCTCAAACATACAAGTGCTGAGTCATAGAGTCAAAGAGTTATACAGCACAAAAACGGTAGTGGAGCTATGAGGAAAGTCCATCAGGTAAGTTGTTCCCTTTTCTCTTTTAGCAGGATTTTGCAGCAACAGATAGCCTGGTTCTCAAAATAATGCCCTAACACGTGTGGGTGCACTCAGGCTATGCTACTGTCTAGGGGCAGAAAGTCTGGGCAACCTGTGGATTTCACAGATCCCTTAATCAAATGGGAACTCTTTTTAACTTGAGTGTTAGCTTCTGACCCCATACCTACACCATCATAAAGACTATCTACTTTTATTTCCGTAACATTGCTTGTCCCCCATCCCTACCTCAATTCATCTACTGCTGAAACCCACATCCAAGCTTATGTTCCCTCCAGACGTAATTATTTCAATGATCTCCTGGTTGGCCTCCCCATCTTCCATCCTCCATGAAAATGAGCGCATCCAAAATTCTGCTGCCTATACCTTGACCTAAACTGGACCAAGTCTCAGTAGTCCATTGCCCTTGTGCTAACTTATCTACATTGGCTACTAGCCCACCAACATCTCGAATTTAAAATTCCCATCCTGGTGTTCAAATTCCTCTATGTCCTCATCCCTCCCTATCTCTGTAGCCTCTTCCAGCCCTACAACCCTCTGAGAACTTTGCATTCTTCTAACTCTGGCACCTCATGCATTTTCCACGCCCTTTGCCTCACCATTAGTGATGTGCATTCGGCCATCCAGGCCCAAAGCTCTGGATTTCCCTTCTTAAACCTCTCTGCATTGCCACATCTCTCTCTCTGCTCCTTTAAGACCCTCCTTAAAACCTACCTAACTGACCAAGCTTTGATTCACTGCTAATATCTCCTTTGGTTTGGTGTCAAATATTGTCTAATGAATGGCCTCGGGACCTTTTCCTCTGTTTAAAGGTGGTATATAAATGTAAAAGCAAAATAATCTGGATGCTGGAAATCTAAAATAAAAATAGAAAATGCTGAAAATACTCAGCAGGTCTGGCAACGTCTGTGCAGAGAGAAACAGAGTTAATAATAGAAATATAAGTTGTTGCTGCTTCACGTACAGTATACATTCGTCCTAGAAGCGTGATGAGGTACATATTCAATATACTGTATTCACACTGGACTCAACAGGAACGAAGCGGAACAAAACCAGAAAATGCTGGAAATACTCAGCAGGTCAGGTAGCACCTGTCGAGAGAGAAAGAGTTAATGTTTCAGGTTGTGACCTTTCACCAGAACTGCTAAAACAGGAAGCAGGCGGGCCTGTTGCTGATTTTTGACAGCAAATGCTAACATGATGACCATCAGCATGAAACACTGAGATTGTCATTTATGAATTCCGTACTACTAAATCAATAAATGCAGAAATCTGATAGATGAAATGTTTTGATGAAATGTCAACGACCTGAATGAAACATTCATTCTGTTTTTCTCTCTCCACAGATGCCGCCAGACCTGCTGAGTATTTCCAGCACCTTCTGTTTTCATTTCAGATTTCCAGCATCCGCTGTATTTGGCTTTTGGGAGACAAATATGATGGACTCAGGATCCCTGGATTAATTGAAAACCGGTAGTGTCGGCTCACGCATACAGCTTTAATAATTCCATGTGATTCAGCGGGGAGAACACGAGCAGAAAAAAAAATGGAAATAATAAAAATCTATAAACTTTGGAAGTATGAAGAGGAGATACGTTGGTGATATTGAGAGGGAAGCAAAGCGCTGTGCATGTCCTTTGGTCCTCCGTGCCGAATGGTGGCGCTGGTGGGTGGGGGCGGGCCCCGGCGCTGGCTCACGCTGTGATTGGAGGAGGCTGCCCTCCGGAAGTGGTTGCTGGCGCGTGCCTTTCCCCTTGACCTCTGTTTCTCTGTCGCTGTCCGTACGGTGATGGCGGCTTTGAAGCCCGTGGAATCCCAGTCGAGTTCCGGCACCGGCCTGTCTCGCTGGCAACTGGCTCTCGCCATTGGTGGTCCCATCCTGCTGGGGGCCGGCGCCGTCTACCTGTGGAATAAGAGGACGGTGGCGAAGCGGAGTGAGAGGAAAGCGCCGGAAGGTAGCTCCAGCCCTGTGCCAAAGGAGGACGGCGGCCGCGGGGAGAATGAAACGGACAGTCTGGTATGGAGGGGCGGCGCGGGTGGGGTGCAGAGACTGACTAAAACTGGGAGGAGGCCTGCCTAGGGGAAGGTAGGAACAGAAAGAGGCTAACGGGTGTGGTTAGAAATTGATTGGAGGTATTTTGGAGGAGGGAAGGGCATCCGGAGACAGTAAATGGGGAAGGGTAGGTAATGTGGGGCAGGGAATCGGAGAAATTATAGTATTGAGCTGTCTATAGCCCTTCAATTCAAACTCTCTGCTCTAAATCTCGTTTTCCTGTTCTATTTCGCCCCCCCCCCCCCCCCTTACAGTATTTCAAAATTCTCATCGAATTCCCCCTTGAATATATTCTCCCTCAGGAATTAATTGTGAAATTGTTACATATTCTAATGATCCCAGAATCAGATTACAGTATAGCCTGTGATGCTATTCGAAGAGTTGTTGATTTCTGCTCAGTGTGCTGAATGTCAACTTGAAGAAACCCTCTTTCTCCCCGTTCATTATTTTTTCTTTTTCAAATATTGATCGGTTTGCTATTTGAAAGCTATAATGGATTTTGCCTCCACCGCAGATTCTGGTAGGATATGGGTTTCCTAATAACCCATTATACATTTTGTATAAGTGATTATCTTAAATTTAGTCTTCCAGTTACTGACTCATCAACTTGATCAGCAATAATCTCTTTGAATGGTAGAATAGCTATGAAGTGCTGAATGGCATGCTCCTGTTATATTCCTAAATATTCCCTTATTTACTTGATGAAAGTTATGAAGGGATTTGAACATCAAAAACAGAAAATACTGGAAGTAGACAAGTGCTTCAGAAACTGTAAAGAGAAAAGAGTTTAATGTTTTGGGGATAAACATTTTGGTGAAGTTAAATAACAATGAGGGGAAGGCTAAATGACGAGATACCTCAGTCACAGAGGCAGTGTAATACATTGAAGTTGAAAAGGCATGAAACAGGTCCACGAGCAAAAAGGTGAGAAATGGGAGAGGGGATTTGCAGATGCAGTAAGTCTGAAATTAAAACAGAAAACACTGGAGAACTAATCCTGCAAAGTCCCCCCCCAAAAAGAGAAAACCGTCACCACAGTTTCCCCACCAGCATTTTGTTAAACTATGCACCCCAGACATGAACCTGATTCTCCTTTCTGGAATGCCAAAAGCCCCACATCATTAGCATGTCCTACTGTAAAGATAAAGGATATAGTTAAGGTCTGAAGTTTAATACCCACCAGGGACTACAGAATACCTAGGTGAAACCTAAATCTTGTGATTGGTTTGTTAGGAATAATGTTAGGAAGTTGTAGTGGGAATGGGAAGGGTAGTTAAAGTGGCTCGGGGGTTATGTATGTGGATGGAGCTGGAGCTTCCAGGAAAGTGGTGTCTCTGTGCATTTGCTTTCCCCAATATCTTTGGCGCAGCGGTTAGATGACAGAAATTTGGGTACTGCACAACAGTGTGAGAAGGGTTGATCAAGTGTTGAAGCTTCTTTGGCTTTGAGCAAAGGTGCTGAAGAAATATAGTTGGAGGTAAAGGTATCCAGATAGAACAGTTCCTCTGCAAAATGGGTAGAAGAGGGAAAGATATGCTTAGCGATGGGGTGTGTTGTAGATTGTACAAACTGATCTAGTTAATGGTGTGAAAGGAGGGGATGATTATCAGATCTCTTAATCTTTATGTTCTCATGAAAAGACCCTAGTTTTTCAGAGCTAAAATCCCTCATCCTTGACATCATAAATCCTATTTAATTGCTCTGTTAGCACACTCTTATGAAAAACATGGCAGTTTCCCTTTAACTATTTTACCATTTGTTTATGAAATCCTTTATTAATTCCAATTATTCCTTACCATTCTCTCTTCATACTTCTTGTAGCTCTTCTAATCTTTGCTTCTGTTTTTTTCCCCTTTTGATTTCCTTTTATATTAAACGTCTTCTTTGGCCTCCTTATCTCGAGAGACAATGGGTAAGCGCCTGGAGGTGGTCAGTGGTGTGTGGAGCAGCGCCTGGAGTGGCTACAAAGGCCAATTCTAGAGTGACAGACTCTTCCGCAGGTGCTGCAGAAAAATTTGATTGTCGAGGCTGTTACACAGTTGGCTCTTCCCTTGCGCCTCTGTCTTTTTTTCCTGCCAACTGCTAAGTCTCTTCGACTCGCCACACTTTAGCCCCGCCTTTATGGCTGTCCGCCAGCTCTGGCGAACGCTGGCAACTGACTCCCACGACTTGTGATCAATGTCACAGGACTTCATGTCGCGTTTGCAGATGTCTTTAAAGCGGAGACATGGACGGCCGGTGGGTCTGATACCAGTGGCGAGCTCGCTGTACAATGTGTCTTTGGGGATCCTGCTATCTTCCATGCGGCTCACATGGCCAAGCCATCTCGAGCGCCGCTGACTCAGTAGTGTGTATATGCTGGGGATGTTGGCCGCCTCGAGGACTTCTGTGTTGGAGATACGGTCCTGCCACCTGATGACAATATTCTCCGGAGGCAGCGAAGATGGAATGAATTGAGACGTCGCCGTTGGCTGACATACGTTGTTAAACATAGATATGTCGTATACCTCTAAGTCCAATTTTAATTTCTGTACTCCTTCAACAAACTCCAGCTTTTGCTGCATCACCATTTCTTGTTAGAAGAAATTCTGCTAACTTTCTCTTAATCCTGAATCTATGCTCTTGTTACTGATTTTTTCCGAGTGGAAGCAAACCTTCACTATTTACTCATTTCAAATTCTTAAGTTTGAAAACCTTTCTTCAATCCTCTTAACAGTTTCTTGGTGCAAAATGCCTCCACCTTCCTTGATACTGGTAACGTCTTGTTCCTGTATTCTCGTATATCTTCACTGTTGCCTTTTCATTATTCTAGTCTTATTTTATGTAATGTTGTGCCGAGATAATGCAACTGTGGACTAACCAGTGTCTCATACAAATTTAATAGTGTTTCCTTGCTTTTATTCATTGTGTATATAGTGTCTTATATGCTTTTTTCCCATCTGCACACCTACTTTTAAAGATCTGTATACCTGCATCATTGAATTGTTTTTATTCCTCTATTCTAAGATTTTTAACTCAATGTGTGCTTTTTTTCTCTGTTTGTCAGTGTAGTGTTTCTCATTTCCCTGCATTGAACTCCATCTTCTGTAATATTTATTTATATTGACTCTGCTGACCTGTCCGTATCTGTCTGCACCTCTTGTTCACAATTTGCCATTTCTTGTTTGGCATCATCAAGTAAGCTTATCTTCAAATCATCTAATATAAATGGAAAGCAAGAAAATCTGAGACCAGATTCATAGGACACATCCTGCTGACTTGAAAAACATCTATGTATGCCTGGCCCTAAAACAAGTGATAGGGGAAGGGCAATGTGTAGATGAGCAGATACATTCTACCCCTGCATGCTAACATGTGAACTGGAGCTACAGGTTATTTCATTATTGTTAATCAGTTTATTTTCAGCTAATAATCCAATCTCATTTCTTTATGAAATAAGTGTGACTTGTATAAAATAGTATTTGGGAACTCCTGAGTAGACAAATTAACTCGTTGTTTGAGAACTGTATTTTCACTTTTGACCTAGTCTTATAGAGCAGTCAGATATTAGCCTGACATTAGTCATGTTCTTTAAATTATTAGGGTTTATCAGCAAAATTCAGTAATCGGAGTACTTTTGATTTCTTTAGACCCAGAAGCATTTCTAGTAGCGATGTACACAAAATTTGTAAAATTTTAGATTTCTCTAAATATTTTCAAAAATCAAAAAATTCTGTAATGTACATTATTAACAGACCGCAAATATACACAAGTCTGCTGCTGCAGTATTTATGTTGGGTGGCATGCTGTGCTGAAGTGCCACTGTACAATGGGCACTTCATGGATCCAAGTTCAGTTTTCCCATATTACTGTGTCCTTTGGTTTCTGCTACAATGCTGAAATAGCGGGAAACATGGACTCTTAAACAGTGTGTCACAGGGCCGCTTGACATTTATGGAACTTCCTTTTGGCAGGAGGAATAAGGGTGGCGGGGTGGGGATGAAGAAACATAACAGGCAGTGATTATTTTTCAGAAATTAGTGCTAATGGTAAAAGAAGGAACAAGAAAGATGCTATTCGTTCATTAGTCTGGTTTCTCGGTCATGGGGTGTGGGGGGGTGGTGAAATTGAAATGTTGTAATCCATTATAAATATCATGTTCCTTCCTTAGAGCTTGTTAGACCAAGCCCAAGCTGCAAAGAATAAAGGAAACAAGTATTTTAAAGCCGGCAAATTTGAACAAGCTATTCAATGTTATACTGAGGCAATTGGTCTATGTCCACTGAATCAGAAACAGGATCTTTCAACATTTTATCAGAATCGGGCTGCAGCATTTGAACAGCTGGTATGTAGTCATTTTTACTTGTACTTCAATAATAACCATCAGACTAACTAAATGTCACATAGAAGAAACGCTCCCTCCAATTTTTGTTGTTGTTGTACACAGCCTTATCATTTAACTGCATGGGCCCTTTAAGCTTTTTTGCATGGCCACACATGCGTGGTAGCTTAAAGGGTCCGACTTGTACTTGGCCTGCGCCGGAATGTCCAGGTTGCGTGGCTGTGGTACAGTTTGGGGACCACAAGTTGAACATCCCTGACTTAGGAAATATTTTTCCCGTCCAAATGTTTTATCAATAAATTATGGTAAGTCAACTTGTGCCTTTGCCACAGAACCTCAATAGCATTCATTTCATGGTTTAGTTATTTTTTTGAACTCTACTTCCCCAATACATTACTAACTATATGATGCTTGGATGCAGCTGCCTTGACTGTGCTGGTAATTCATAACTCTAGCTTAACATTTTGCTACCACATTGTATGGTGTAACTAATGTGGCAGCGGAATATTAAGCTAGAGTTACGAATTACCAATACAGCAGAGGCAGCTGCATCCAAGTATTGTACAGTTAGTTATGTATTGGGGAAGTAGAGTTCAAAAAAATAATTAAACCAGGTAATAAGTCCTATTGCGGTTCTATGGCAACAAAGGCAGACTTCTGCAAGTTAGCTTAATATACTTTATTGATAAAACATTCGGACAGAAAAATATTTCCTAAGTCAGGGATGTCCTACTTGTGGTCCCCAAACTCAGCAATCCAGTTGTCAAAGCCCGTGCAACTGTGTCCTGTTTTTACTTGCATTTCTTGTTGGGGGTTTGTCCTATAAATTTTGAGAGCCTGGACGTTTGGAAGCTGCTTTGCTTAACACCGTACTTTGGTTAAGCCCTAAATCAAGGCACTAGGGTCTGTTGATAGCAACTTCAGATGGGTGCACATCAATCTGAACATGGAGATAAATTTTATGTAGCTCCTTAGGCTCCATGGTATGTTATCTATGTGGCCCACAGCGACTTGGGTACTCCTGCACTAAATCTTTTATTCAAGGGTTTATTGTAGGATGTCTTAGCCATAACTTTTTTTAAAAGTATTTCTGGTAAATTTAAATATTAGACTGGAGGGAATTAATGTTGGTATTGCAATGTGTGTTTTTTGCCATTCAGTATAGCTGCATGTTTTCAACGTTTTTACCTCCTCTTCCTCATCTAATTTTAGGATATACCACAATCCTACTGTAGATTTTAATGGACTTGAGTTATGCTCCAACTCAGTTTTCTGCATTGACAGAATCTTATAACCAATTGACACAACAGTTGGGTATGAATAAACCTTCCTTCACACAAAATATAGTGCAAATTACAGCATGAGTTTTGACACATGGTGTTTAGTTTTCTCGGCAGTTGTCTGTATTGAGCATCTCAGACTTAACAATTACTCCAAAACTCCATGAGCTGCTATACACTTAATCCTCCTAATCATTTAACAACTGTCATTGCAGTAAGTAAATGCCACGTGATTTATGCTTTTAAAAATTTCTTTATCTGATAATGAATATAGTTTTAAACAACTAGTGGAATTGCACTATTCACTCAGCTCTTCATTTCTATATGGGGTGGTTGGGGTGGGGTGTTGCGATATACCAAATTCACTCGATTCTTAACTTTTAACTGAGGGCCAAGGTGAATTAATTCATTTAGAAATTCACATTCTAACTAAAGAGTGGAGTGCCTGACCTACCTGCATCTTCATGTAGCTAAAGACAGGAAGTTTTATTGAAGTCAGTCAGTTGTTGACAGTAGTATGTTTACGTTGGCCTTTGGCTCTGCACATCAATGATGGCTACAATTTTGGGACAGGAATTGTACTTTCAAAATTAACATATGAAGCCAGTGCATATAAAGTATATAAACCCTCCTAGCATTTGAGGGTTTGAACCCATGTGGAACATTGCTGTTTCATTGGCCTGAACTTTGTGGCAGTTATGACCAGGTGAGAAAGGTGTCTAGGGGCCCCTCAGTCTTCACCTGGTCTTACTGTAACAGGGTTTAATTTTAAATACATGTTTTTAGCTCCCCCTTGGTGAATCCTTGTTCACCACTTTCCAATTATGAGGCAAAGAAACTGGCACAAACAGGCTTTCTTAGGTTCAAAGAAGAAAAGTTGAAATTTATTAAACTTGAACTCTAATTCAGTTAACGCCTACGGATACACAACATGCCCATGCTAGCATACACATGTGATACACACATGCAGATAGAGACAGAAAGAGAAAAAGAAATAAAGTGGAAAAGTTTGAGGCAATATCTGAAGAGTTTCTGCCCAAACTGGTGTAAAAATTCAAAAAAACTCAGGTTGCCCAGCAGGTTAGCCATGTGACTAGCTGCTTTGACCATGTCCGTTTATGTATTCAGCCATCTTAGCAGTCAACCTGGAATGCAAGCTCCTCCACCTTCAATGTCTACTGATCAAAAGCCCGTTGTGGGTTGAATGTGTCGGGGAATGGTCCTTTGTACTTTCCAAGCGCTGTGTGTTAATATGCAAATGTCTTTCCAGCCAAGGGTCCATTGTGGGTTGAATGTGTCAGGGAATGGCTGCTTTGTCCTTCCAAACACTGACTGACTGTTAATATGCAAATGTCTTTCAAGCCAAGATCTGGCTTTTTTTTTAAAGCAAGTCCTTTCTTCACTCCAATCACAGTTTAAAATCAATGTTCATGACAAAATTAATTCATTCTTGGTAGATGGGGGCCTAGCATGACATGGTAATGATGGTGAAACTGTCAGCATTTGATATCATTACTTCTCTGAAACTGACAATAACTTCAGGAGTCCGTACATGCGTAGAATTATGTGGAAATCCAGGAGTTTTTTTTTGTTCATGGGATGTGGGTGTCTCTTTTTGTCGGTGATTCTACGCTTCTTCAGAGGGCACCCCCAGCCTGCCATCAATGGGAAATCAATTGAATTGACGAGAGCTTCAACTCTTATGCTATTAGTCTCTATTAAAGCTTCAACTTCAAAAGTTGCACCTTGTTGAATGAGTTTTTAACTATGTACTACATAATTACTACTAAGCAGCCTCACTGGCCCTGAAGAGCTAATTTTATACTTGTGGAACATCAAATTTCCCCATAATTTCCACGTTTTTTAAAAAAAAACAATTTTAGAAGCTAAAATAAACTTTTTTCTTAAAGCTTCGATCTTAATTCAATCATCATTTATTTCACTATCTGAAAATTTTAATTAAAAGTGAAGTATACTAAGTGTTTTTAACTTCCTGGTCTGCTGTGTGTTAACGTTTCAGTGTAATTGGCTGCTTACCTGCTTGCTGACATCACTGTTGCTGCACGCCAAGACATCCCCTTTAAACTGTCATTGGGTAAGGGAAAATTTACGCCACAGAGATCACTAGATCTTTACGGGACGCTTTCTTTGCGGTCTCTGTCCAACGTCTGCACTCGCAACCACTAACTGCAAAATCAGGGCTAATGAGTTTTGTTTTGTTAATGGGTTAATTGTAGTTTTAGTCTGTCCACTATCAATATATTTGTGAGAATTACATAGTTGATGTGAAACATCTGACAAAGTTTCTCATCATATGTAAAATATATAATGTAAGAAATAACTTTTACATATTAAGTTTCAAATTATATTAAACTGTTAAAACAATGCACAATTAAACTCTGCATTCATTTGTGAGTACTGCATTGTTGAAAATTGTGTACAAATAGAATGGAATAAAATTTCAATATTTTTTCTTTTTATCTCCTGTCCCCTCCCTACAAATATCTAGTTCTGAATGATGCCTTGAGTTCCCATGGCACCAGTGTAAAAATACAAATAGCTGCATGAGCACAAAATTATGCTCCTGTGATTTTTGGGTTCTTGCTGGAGCAGGTTCATGTAGCCCTCAGCCTGCTTACAGCCAGAAAGAATGGCAGACATTGGTAGCGCTGCTATTGCAGCTTGAGTCGCCATGATTGGAGTGCTGTATCTGGAGTGGACATTAGGAAGGGACAAAATAATTTGATCAGTTGAGTCCACACTGCAATGTCCCATTGTATGCCAGGTGTCGATCAAAATTGTACTGCAGTTCTTTTTCCCCTTTCCCATGGAAGATAAATTTTTTATGCCATCTTGCTGTCGATAACCCACATGCAGTCTGACCAACTCATGGCAATTTCATTAGTTTGAATGTTTTGGTGCTGCATTCTATCCTGTTCAAAGATTGTACAACAAAATCACTGATTCACTTTGATCATGTAACATTTGTATTGCAGCAAAAATGGAATGAAGTTGCTCAGGACTGCACGAAGGCTGTAGAACTCAACCCCAAGTACATAAAAGCACTATACCGCCGTGCAAAGGCATACGAAAAACTAGATAATAAGAAGGAGTGCTTAGAAGGTTTGTGTCTTTTTTTTTAACCTAATTTTCATTTTTTCCCCTTCAAAAATTTCCTCTGCATCTATCATGAAAGCACTTTACTGGGGTTCGGTTTCACAAGTGCTATCTGCCTTCGAATGTCTACCCTGTGACCATTCTTGTATAAGCCTAGATGGTGAATATCAGGCTTTTACCATGGAGGAGAATTGCATCTGAACCAGATTTTCCACATGTGTGGTTTACCGCAGTGGTCACTTAGTAGCACTGAGGAGCAGGAACTTTGTCTGATTTTTTTCATATCCTATCTCCAAACTTGAGCCCAGTTTTCACCCTTAATTGTTAGGGATGAAATCCGATATTTCAGGGAATGAACCTGCAACTTTCTGGTGTGGATGACTTAGTATTATGTTCTAACCCATCATGTTTAGCCCAACTTTCTAAACGTTATATCCACATTGGAATTGTAAGGCCACAATTGTACTGTAGACTTGTGCCCATTAAATTTAGAATGGGATCAAGTTCAGGAATTCTAAATGCTATCTTCTGGCCGGCTCTAAGTGGTGATTTCCGGGATAAGTGAAGTGATAACATACTTTTTAAACATCCAACTAAAGTTTTTTCTTGGCATAGATGAATGCTGTGAAAATTACTTTTTAGACAGCAACTTGTGTTATAAAGTGCCTTTAATAAAACATCCCAAAGTGGTTCACAGGAGCATTATAAAACACAATTCGACAGCGTGCAGATGGCCAAAAGCTTAGTCAAAGAGATAGGTTTAAGGAATGTCTTAAAGGAGGAAGGAGAGTCAGAGAGGTATAGGGAGGGAAGTATAAAGCTTAGGACCTAGGCAACTGAAGGTACGGCTACAATAGTGGAGCAGTTAAAATCGAGGTTGCTCAAGAGACCAGAATTAGCTTAGCGTAGATATCTCGGAGGGTTGTGGGTTGGAGGAGATTACAGAAATAGGGAGGGGCAAGGCCATGGAAGGATTTGAAAACAAAGGTGAGAATTTCAAAATTGAGGCATTGCTTAACTAGGAGCCAGTGTAGGTCAGCTAGTACAGTGCTGGGTGAATGGGACTTGGTGCAATTAAGGATGTGGGCAGCAGAGTTTTGGCTGACCTCAAGTTGATGGAGGATAGAATGTGGGATGCTGGTCGGGAGTGCGTTGGAATCGTCAAGGTGAGAAATAACAGGCGTTTTGGCAGCTGATGAGCTGAGGCAGGGGCGGAGTTGAGCGATATTACAGAGGTGGAAAAAGGCTGTCTTGGTGCAGATATGTGGTTGGAAGCTCATCTGGGGTCAAATATAATACCAAAGTTGCAAACAGTCTGGTTCAGCCTCAGACAGTTGCCAGGAATAGGGAGGGAGTCAGTAGCTAGGAAATGGAGTTTGTAGCCGGGACTGAGGACAAAATGGCTTTACTCTTTGCAATGTTTAGTTGGAGGAAATTTCTGCTCATCCAGTACTGGATGTCAAACGAGCAGTCTAATAATTTAGCAACAGTGGCCAAGTTGAGAGAGTTGAAGTAGAGCTGGTTGACGTCAGTGTATATTTTAAACTAACTGTGTTTTCAGATTATGTCACCTCGGGGCAGCATGTAGATGAGAAATAAGAGGGGGCCAAAGTTAGATCTATGAGGGAAACCAGAGGTAATGGTGCGAGAGTAGGAAGAGAAGCTGTTGCAGATGATATTCCAGCTTTGATTAGGTAAGAATGAACCCAGGCAAGAGCAGCCCCATCCAGTGGAGTGATATTGGACGAGGATGGTGTGGTCAACTGTGTCAAAGGCTGCAGATAGGTGAGAAGGATGAGGAGGAATAGTTTACCTTTGTCACAGGCACACAGGATGTCATTGCTGACTGAGTGCTGTTTTGGTTCTGTGGTGGGGTGGAAACCTGATTGGAGGGATTAAAACATGGAGTTCCGTGGAAGATGGGCGCAAATTTTGGAAGCAATGGCACGTTCATGGAATTTAGTGAGGGAAGGGAGTTTGGAGATGGGGTGGTAGTTTGCAAGGACAGTGGGGTCAAGGGTTGGTATTTTTGAGGAGGGGGTGATGGCACATTTAAAGGAGCGGGCGACAGTAGCTCAGGAGAGAGAACTGTTAACAATTTCAACTAACATGGGAACCAAGGAGGGGAAGTTGTGTGGTCAGCAGCTCAGTGGAAATGGGGTTAAGGGAGTGGGGGCGGGTCTTGTAGACAAGATGAGCTCGGAGAAGGCATGAGGGGAGATGAGAGAGAAAGAGAAAAATAAAAGTTCAGGATTTAGATAGGGAGCTTTAGAGGAAGTTTGGCCCAGTGGGCTAATAGAAGGGAGAGAAATGGCAGATGCAACTGATTGAATGCTCTCAATCTTGGTGACAAAGAAGCCCATGGGAAGCTTTAAAGAAGGCTAAGATTTATAGAATTAACAGCACATAATGAACTGGATTGAAAGCAGAAGGTTATAATAAATGGAAGATGCCCCTCCTGGGAGTAACAAGGATATACGGGCCAAGTGCTGGAAAATGGGATTAGAGTAGATAGGTGCTTGATGGCTGGCACAGACACGATGGGCTGAAAGACCTGTTTCTGTGCTGCATAACTATGACTATATGACTCTGAGCTCCTCACACTTCTTGTTGGAGGTGAGGGTGGAGCAGGCGGACGCTGGGTTTAAGACAATAGTTTTCTGTAGAGAAAAGAAACCAGGTGTTATCTTTGCATTTCAGTGTAATCCTGGAATAGTGAGCAGTTTTAGCAGATGAGAGCAGGACCTGCTAGTTCGTTGTGGTCCAGCCAGATCTGGTGGTGATTGGCTAAACTAGTTGTTGCCCACATCAGTTCAAGTCTGCGTCCTTGGACTATAGGGAGTGGAGATGAAGGCTGTACCAGGGGAATGGCCAAGGTGAGAAAGAGTGGGTATTGGTTTTATTGGGGACTTGGATATTGAAGGTGGAGGTGAGGGTGTGGTTGAGCAAATCAGTAGCTGCAGAAATGTTGTGGAAATGGGGCAAAAGCTGGACTATTTGGATTTTGGAAGTGCAGCTGTAAGTGAACTTGGGGATAGTTTTTTTTTCCAGGGTCATATACAGAAGAAGGTAGGATTTAGATGTGGAAGGAGGACGTGGGTGGAAGTGACGCAAGGAAATGATCAGAGCTGGTCTTTGATATGCTGGGAGTAGCATCCTGAAATTATGTATGATTTTGTTGGGGGGGGTGGGGGGAGAAGAAAATACCACTTCAAAATTTGAGTGGAAAATCCATATTGCCTTTCATTGTTTTATTTTTGCCACTACAGGTTGTTAGCATTATATCTTTTTCTTATATTTTTAACTTCTGGTAATTTCTTTCTGGTTATGGTGAAGAATATCTTGAACGGTTGTCTTCATGAAACAGATCTGGTGCATCGTAAATTTCTGACTTTTATACCCCACTAATGTGCCTTGACCCCATCCTCTTATATTACCCTGGTGAATTTCTCCACGTCCTTTGCTAGCCACCATCAATTCACCAAGTTGTTGACTCTTTTATGCTGTAGATCCCGGTCTCGATTCTTCAAACATAGTGCAGAAAAATAGTTTACATACAAAATGTTTTCCTGTTTCTTCCTTAAATTGAGAAATTAAATAGTAATGGCATTGTCTAACTGTCGTGCATCAGATGACCAAGTATTTGTGTGCATATTTTTTTTAACTAAATTTATAAAGGAGTTCTGAAGGAAAAGGCAATTCTGACTGAATTTTTAGCAATGTGTAATATTACCTGTAAGCACTGCAGATACGTGTCTTTGGGCTTTGCTAACATGAAGTAACAATTGGGTTGTTTGATTAGTGTTTTCAGATTATGAAACTTTAACTTTGGAGCTTATTATCTGTGATTATACAACTGCCAAAGCTGTCATGCAAGACGGAACTTCAGTTGTTTCAGTAAACATTGCTCCAGACGATAAGGGGACTATTTCCCCCTTGCCACTTGATTAGATGTTAGAAATAAGTAACTGTCCACCCCCTGAGGGAGAACTGGAGATTTTTTTAAATAAATAAAAAGCAGCAAACTACAAATTACGTTAAAAAAAAATGGAAAAACCCATCAGTTAGCATCTGTGGAGAGAACAGATAAGTTAACCTGGCTATAAGGCAATATGGCAACCTTGGCTCAGTGGAAGCACTCTTAATGCCCACTGCAAAGATTGAGTGCATAATCAAGGCTGATAGTTCAATACTGAAGGAGCACTGCATTCGTTGCTAATGCAGAACATGGCACCCAGTTAAACCAAGGTCCTGTCTGCCCCCACAGGTGAACACGTCACTATTCAAACAAGAGCGGAATCCTTTGCAGTGACATGCTTTGTAATTCCCTGTTTACTGTTTTGTTGAAGAAGCTGGTCTGCACTTTGAAGGAAGTGACATATATCTGTGCAACAATACTAGCATGTTCATTTCACTCAGTTCAATTGTGTTTCGGTGCCCTGGTGATGGAGAGAAATCTAGGCACGGTGGCATGCATCTGCATAAAAGATTATCAAACCTTGGTTTAAAGGTTGTGAAAATGGCATCTGAAATTATTTTTTCTTGTTTTCAAGTCATCAAATAAGCTGGGTGCAAATCTATATTCATTTTTCTTCATATGTTATATTATTTAAATTTCAGTTTGTAGTTAGAGCCTCAATAATATCCGAATGTGCTGAAGAGGTCAGGAATATACAGTGGACATCTGAAACATCATCTGCTGTAAAAAAAAACTTAAGGAATTATTTTTAAACCTGTGGCACGCTACCTTTGGAAACTATCTTGTTTGGGAGAAAACCCAAATTGTAACCATTTTATGCTTTGCAAAATTCATTCTGCCCTTTGTAATTCAACCACGTAAAATCCATTTGATAAATTAACAGAAATGCTTAATTCAAGCTAATTAGGTTTACAATCACACTGATATCAAAGCAGCCAGTATTTTCCAACCTTACCTGTTACAAACCTATTTTGAATCACAACTATGCCAGAAATGTGTTTCTTTAAAAAAATTAATGAGATTTGTGCCATTGCTGAGCATATTTCAAGGTGCACTCTCTGGAAGCATGACTGGTGTCTTTGCATCTTTCAGATGTCACTGCAGTTTGTATCCTGGAGGGATTCCAAAACCAACAAAGCATGCTGCTTGCTGACAGAGTCCTTAAGCTGCTTGGAAAAGAGAAAGCTAAAGAAAAGTACAAGGTTAGTGACTGAAATGTCACAGGTAGTTATATATACCATCTTGAATTTGTTCCCAGCACATTAATACAAACAAATGCGCGTTTGCACCACATTGCTTTTGGCAGACTTTTTTTCCAGTCTGCTATTGCTTGGGTTCAGGGGACAGCAGCATGCATTTCTATAGTCCCACAAGCAAACCTTTGCAGAGTGTTTCATGGGGCAAACAAATGGATAATAAACAAGTGAGAATGAGCCGAGGGGAGGCACAATTAGAGTCTGGTCTTCAGGAGGCTTTGAAGGCATGGTGGAAGCTGGTAAGGTGGATGTGCTGATGATCCAGGGAGGGTGGTATTGTCACTGAAGGAGCGCCTGGGAACAAGGATGGAGATCTGTGATGCATTCTGTAACTGTGGGCAAGACAGGAGACAGTGTAAAATCAACTAAGATGCAAGTAAGAATGGAACCAGGAGAGAGTAATACTATGGAGGTGAGCTGCAGAGGAGACATTTTTGAGGAGGGTGGTGTCTTCCAAGGCAATGGAATAATGGAGGATAGTAAGAAGCAAGTAACAGTTGCACAAAATTTCACTTGTGGCTTTGACTAACATGAGCTCCTGGCAGTAATCTGATTGGATGACATATTCCAGGACTCTAGAAAGGAAGATAATATTGAAGATAGAATAGTTGTGGAGGAGTTGGTAGCAAAGGAGCAATGATAGCAGATTCAAACAATGTCGGTGCAGTTTGATGGTACTGGGTAAAGAAAGTTGGGTGATCAAGTACTATGGCCGAGGAGGTTGAGGGTTTCATAGACACGATTAAGTTTAGAAATGGCAGAAGTCCAGATGTGGTGAAACTTGGATAGGGGTTCATGGGTGATCGGAAAGGAGATGGGCATGGGAGCAGGCTGGGAACAGGAGGGGTCAGAGTAGACATGCAGCAGTGTAGATGCCCTGAATTCTTAATATAGAAAGTACATTAACTCACAATATTGATGTCAGTTCATGTCTTGAGCATGGAGAGAGCTGTGGGACTGGCTGGAAGAGACTGCATAGGGGAAATCAGAGTAATAAAACAAAATTATATGTTAGTGCAGATAAAATCAAAATTCATAATTGATGGTTTGAGAGGGAAAGTAAAATAAAAGAACAGGGATAGAGAAAGGGAAGAATAAATAATGTCAAAGCAAAATGTATTTGTGTATTTATATGGCATCCCCTGGAAAGAGAATCTTAAATTACCTGAGCCATTATACAGACAGAGAACTTTGGGAGGGTTTGCATGTTATTTAATAACCATTTCAGTCAGAAAGGAACTGTATAAACAACTTTGCATTTGATGGCAGTGTTATGAAACAATTTTCTTTTTAGTGGAACTCTGCATTTTATACATTGAATTAGAGCCTTTTTATGAGGTGTGCTTCTAGGTGATCAATGTGATTGTGATCCTTGCATTCACTTTTAAAACTCTGCTTTCTAAATTTCTTTTGTTTTCTCTCCATTGTAGAATAGAGAGCCACTGATGCCCTCCCCACAGTTCATCAAATCCTACTTCAATTCCTTCACTGATGACATCATCTCACAGCCTTTGCTTAAAGGTGAAAAGCCTGATGAAGACAAAGACAAGGAGGGTGAAGCTGCTGATATTAGGGGAACAGGAAGGTGATTGTATAAAATATACTTTTGTCAAGCCCCAATGAGTGAATGCACTGTATAATGTGGTACAGATCAGAAAGGTTCTAATTTTAATCCATGATCTGTGGTGAGTGAATTCATTACACTTAGGTTAGCAGGGGTTTACATTGCATGCAACACCCTCCAGCTAGATAGGAGGAAAACATGAACAGGGTTCCTGGTGGCTGTTTATTAGTGCTGCTGGAAGGGTATTTTGATGATGGTTGGATTTACCTTGCCTTTGATGGATCTTTTGTTAATAGTTGAATAGCCTAGCACTGAGTGGTTCCTCGGGAGGATACTAGAGGGCTGTGCAATGCCTGTGGAACTGTACTGCAGCATGAATTCCTAGAGTATTGGAGCCCGGAAAGAGCCTATTCAGATTCAGTCCATCAAGTCTGCACCAATATTTTTCTCTTTGTGAGCCACCTCATCTAATCCCAATCTTCATACATTTTGCCATTCCCCTTTTTAAGCTATGTTGTAATTCCTTTTAAAAAGTACCTGCACTTCAAAAACGCCTTGTAGAATCAGATTTTACATTCTAACCGCCCTCCGAGTAAAAAAATTTTAAAGCACATGTAAATGAACACCAAAGTGATGCTGGCTATATAGTCGTAGGTGCAAATCAATGTTGTGCTTTTGTCATATCCTGGCGTTGGTGACAAAAGATGGATACATCTAATACATGACACAAAACCAGCCTGGTAAATGCTACTGATTTGTGGCTGCCATTAACTTATGCTGAAAGGTCTAGTGGTTTCCTCAGACTAACAAAGGGAGTGAGTGGAAATAAACTCTTCTGATGGTGCAATTTAGTCATAGCTGTGTTTTTATGTTTTTCAGATCTGGATACCAGAAGGCAAAACAATACATGGAGGAAGAGAACTATGACAAAATTATTAGTGAATGCACCAAAGAAATAGACACAAAGGGAAAATATGTGGCTGAAGCCTTATTGCTTCGGGCTACCTTCTATTTGCTGATAGGCAATGCTAC
This sequence comes from Heterodontus francisci, assembly GCF_036365525.1. Lineage (NCBI taxonomy): Eukaryota > Metazoa > Chordata > Chondrichthyes > Heterodontiformes > Heterodontidae > Heterodontus > Heterodontus francisci. The sequence continues at coordinate 89,862,024 of NC_090380.1, read as the reverse complement.
AGCTGCTCAACCTGACCTTGATATGGTCGTTAGTATGGAAGATGCAAATGTGAAGGTAGGTATTATATTCAAATTTCTTTTCACTTATCCAGCATTGGAATAAGGATAAGTAGTCCTATCTTGCTAAAACAACTGCAGTCATTTACAAAAAAAAAACCTTCCTCAATTGCTGATCGTTCTTTAAGAAAATCACAGCATACTATCAAATGATTTCTTCTTCACTGCTGCGACCAGGCTCACCTGAAGGCGGTCGTTAGCTTTTGTGGACCAGGTAAGGCAGTAGTGAGACTTAGACAGCAAAGAATATGTTCAAAATAGCACAAAGAAAAAAAAAAGCTTGTATTTGTGTACTACCATTTATGTCTCCAATGTCATAAGTGCTTCAAGGTCAATGCATTGATTTTGAAGTAATCATCCAATTTCCTACAGCAATGAAATAAGTGGCCAGTTAATTTGTTTTGGTGATATTGATTGAGTGATGGATGAATTTTGGCTAGGGCAATAGGAGAACTACCTTCTCCATGAAAAGTGCTATGAGAGCTTTATGTGCATGGGACCTCTATTTAATGCCTGATCTGAAAAACAGCACCTCAGACAAGCAAGCACTCCCTCAGGCTGCACTGAAATGTGTACCTAAATTATGTGCTCGAGGCTTGGAGTGAGGCTTGAGCATAGAACCTTTAACTCGGGTGAGGAGTGCGCTACCACTGGAGTCATAGAGCCATTTATGGCACAGAAGGAAGTGATTCGGCCCATCGAGTCCATGTCCACTCTCCACGGAGCTATCCAGTCAGTTCAATCCCCCGCTCCATCCCCACAGCCCTGCAAGTCTATTTCCCTCAAGTGGCCAACCAACTTCCTCTTGGAGTCATGGATTGTTTCCGCTTCCACCCGCCTGTGGGCAGTGAGTTCCTATTTATTACCACCCACTGCATAAAAAAGTGCTTCCTCATATTGCCTCTGCATCTTTTGCCCAAAACTTTCAATCTGTGTCCCCTAGTCTTTGTATCATTAGTTAATGGGAACAGTTTTCCTTGTCTAATTTATCTAAGCCTACCATAATCTTGTACACTTTTATTAAATCTCCCCTCAATTTCCTTTGTTCTAAGGAGAACAAACTCAGCTTTTTCAACCTAACTTTGTAGCTAAAATCCTGCATCCCTGGAACCATTCTGGTAAATCTCTGCACCCTCTCAAGGACCCTCACATCCATCCTGAAGTGTGACCAAAACTGGACGCAATACTCCAATTGGGGCTAATCAGAGCTTTATAAAGGTTCAGCATAACTTCCCTGCTTTTGTACTCGTGCCTCTATTTATGAAGCCCAAGATTCCATATGCTTTACTAACCACACTCTCAATATGTCACCTTCAAAGATCAATGCGCATGTACCCGCAGATCCTTCTGTTCTGCACAGTCTTTAGAACTGTACCATTAACTCTATATTGCCTCTCCCTATTCTTTCTGCCAAAATGTATCACCTCACACTTGTCAGTATTAAATTCCATCTGTCCCGTCTGCCCATTCTGCTAGCCTATCTATGCCCTGTTGCAGGCGATTCATATCATCCTCACTTTGCCACACTTCCAAGTTTGGTGTCATTGACAAATTTTGAGATTCTACTCTGTATTCCAATATCCAAGTCATTTATATATAGCAAAAAAAACAGTGGTCCCAGCACTAACCCTTTACTACAATTCGCTGTTTTCTGTCCTTAAGCCAATTTTTTATCCAGTTGGACACTGACTCTCCTATGAGGATCGATTTTGTTAAGCAGCCTCTTATGTGGTACCTTTATAAAATGCCCTTTTAAAATTCGTTTAAACAACATACACTGCATTCCCTTCATCAACCTTCTCTGTTACCTCATCAAAAAACTCAATTAGATAAGTCAAGCATGATCTGCCTCTTACAAATCTATGCTAGCTCAAACCTTTGAGTGTCTGATAGTTTCCCTTATTATTGTTTCTAAAACCTTACCCATCACTGATAACTAACTGGCCTGTAGTTGCTAGGACTATCCTTGCATTAAACCAAGCTGATACTGTTAGTAAAAGGAATAGATCGAAATCTCATTTGAAGAACGAGGAAAACTTAATTTATTTTTGTTTTATTTAGAAGTCTTACAGGAATAAGTTCAATAAGGTGAATTTAAAGTTAAAATATTAAAAGAAATACTGCAAATCTGAAACTAAGGCTCTGTGAACATACGTAGACCTTTGAAACGACCTTGTATATTTGTGCCCTCACCCCAATAAAAAGGTCTTTTTACAGCAATTAATGACTAAAACCATTCATCAGTATAATACCAAGTTGACCGAATCCATTTTCTCACTCCCAGCTAGTTTAATTGATCTGTTTGACTGACGGTCTGGAAGTAATACAGGAAATTCTGTTCTAGAATGTCTTTTGATATTCTACTCTTCAGCAGTTGGATTGGTTTGTATGTTGACTGTAGGTCATCAAAATTATAATGTGTGGTCAATTGCCAAATTAATGTAATCATTTTGAATTTTATTTGTAGCTGACATTCAAACTTTCCTAACCTCATTGGGGAATTCCTTAATCTAGCGTCGTTGTTTTCATCAAGAAGCCTACATGCTAGCTTGATAATAAACAACCTAGAGCAGGAAAACAAAATATATTTGTCATTTTATGATGCTTTTTATTTAAATTGTAAATATTCACTTAAAGTTGCTGTGCTTTGTAGTTAACCAAATTTTAAAAAACTTCATTCACAGTATATAGTCATCGCTGGCAACACCAGCATTTATTGCCCACCCCAGTTGCCCTCACGACCGTGGTGGTGAACCTCCATCTTGACAACTGAATGGCTTGCTAGGTCATTTCAGGGAGCAGTTAAGAGTCCACCACAATGCTGAGGGTCTGGAGTTACATATAGTCCAGACTAGGTAAGGGCAGCAGATTTCCTTCCCGAAAAAACATTAGTGAACCAGAGGTCAATCTGGTAGTTAGCAATGGGTACCATTACTGATACTAGCTTTTTATTCCAGATTTATTTGAACTCATTTCTCTGAAGCATGAGTCCAGGCCCCTGGTTTATTAGTCCAGTAGCAACCACTGTGTTACAACGTTCCCAACAAAAAATGGTTCTCTTACTGTGTCAATTACATAAGTACATCATGACCATCACCAAGGCATGCTGCAGGCAAAAGTGTTGAGAACTTTTGTCTGTCATCAAGACACTCTACCGTTGCTTTTAATGGGATAAGCGGGTTTGGGATTCATTTTACAAATATAAATAGTTTTAAAAAGTAAGTAAACCCTTTCAAGGTAGGTTATGTATCAGCTACATTGAAGTTAGTCCATTTCAGTGCAGTGTGTGGTGACTAATCCAGTGAAGAGAAAGTAGTTCTGATTTCTCATCAATTCCTTAAATATCATACTGACCATCCAATGAACATTTTCCCCACTTTTCCTTGTCTCAAGCCAGAATTATTGTTCATTTTCTGCAACATGAAGGATTAACAGCATGATCTTACCAGCTATCAAAATCTGGATTGCTGAATATGAGAATATGTGACCAGTCTCTCAAATAATATATGTACTCAGTGAGAACTTATGATGTATTGTTTGTATTGTCCTCCAGCTGCGTGCCAATGCATTGATCAAGCGTGGAAGCATGTACATGCAGCAGCAACAATCGCAACTGTCTACACAAGATTTCAACATGGCTGCTGATATTGATCCTCAAAATGCTGATGTTTACCATCATCGTGGACAGGTAGGAAGAGCTACAGTTGTCTGAATCAGTCTAAAAAAAATTGTCTTCACTTCTTTAGAGCTAAAACAACCCGCAAATTTCTGATTAATTGAGGAAGTGGACCAGTCATACAACTTTACTGTAACGAATTGTATGTCAATGATATTGATATGGCTGCCTTTATTGCCCATCCATTGTTGAGGGCGGTAAGCTGGAGTAAACCTGTCAGACTACATAGCTGATAGTCCTGCCTTCCATTGTACACTCCCAATCAAGAAATGATGGGAGATGCTTTTTGAGAAGGAACAGATTAGGTGAGAGCCCTTTTTTTTTTTTTCCCCCTTTCTTCACTCCCTCCATTTTCTGTTCTGTATGTAGTGTCAGAAGTATTGAAGGAATGGGAGAATGAAATGAACAACGTGGTCTGCCTTAATTTCAAAGTCTGTGCAGATTATATGATTATGCAGTAATCCTAAATTTTTGCTTATAGCTGAAGATTTTGCTTGACCGCGTTGAGGAGGCTGTTGAAGATTTTGATGAGTGCATTAGACTACGACCAGACTCTGCTCTAGCACAGGCCCAGAAATGCTTTGCATTGGTAAGTGCTCTAGTTCTAATTTTGTTCAGTAAAATTCACTACAGATGAATGTCTTATTGCACAATATAACTGCCTGTGATATTTATCTGGAACAAAAACTGAGAAGGATCTTTAATAAATAACACTAAGTACTTTACTCTTCTAACTGGCATATTACTGGCTGCCGCATAGTGAGTTACCCTATTAAGGTCGATTAGAGTGCGCTATTCATCATTTACATGCTACCCGTTAGTGATGTTACGAACATAAGAATTAAGAGCATGAGTAGGCCCCTCGAGCCTGCTCTGCCATTCATAGCTGAACTGATTACTCCACATTCCCGCCTACCCCTGATAACCTTTCACCCCCTTACATATCAAGAAGCTATCTACCTCTGCCTTAAAAATATTCAAGGACTCTGCTTCCACTGCCTTTTGAGGTAGAGTTCCTCACGACCCTCAGAGAAAAAATTTCTCCTCATCTCTGTCTTAAATGGGAGACCCCTTATTTTTAAACATTGACCTCCAGTTCTAGATTCTCCCACAAGGGGAAACATCCTTTCCACATCCCCCTGTCAAGACCCCTCAGGATCTTATATGTTTCAATCAAGTCGCCTCTTACTCTTCTGTTATCTGGAAGAACAGCATCCATTTCTATGTGGTAGATCTGCCTCACTGTTACCTCCATTGATCCTCATAACTATTGCCATCATCTTCAACTGCCTGTCTGCCATCAAGACCTAGATAAATTTCCTCCAATGTGTTGTCTGTAAAGCCGAAACTGTCCTCTTCCACTCCCACAAACACCTACATGCCTCTGCTCCTTCTCATTCTCTGACTATCAATTCAGGCTTAGCCCAGCAATGTGGAACCTTGATATGTTGCTCACCACTGCGCAAATGTTATCACGTGGCTGGACTTCTCTGATGCTTTTTGCAGGCTTCCTACTTATGCCATTTATAAACTGCAAGTTCTTACCTGATCGCCCTGATCCTTGCCAAGATCCACTGGCTTATTGTGATGCATGGAATTGAGCTTTAAGGTTTTCATCTACCCTCCATGGCCTTGCACTTCCCTGCATTGACTACATTCCTCCCAGTACAGCCTACTTCTCATTCTCTCCTGTACCATCAATGGCCAGTCATTCAGCCACCTTGCCCCCTCCCCCCAATCTATGGCTTGTCCGAACAACAACTTATATTTATATAGCGCCTTTAACGTCCCAAAGCACTTTACAGGTGCATTGTAAAAAAGAAAATGACATTGAGCCACAAAAGGAGATATTAAGTCAGATGACCAAAAGCTTGGTCAAAGAGGTAGGTTTTAAGGAGTGTCTTAAAGGAAGAAAGTGAGGTTGAGAGGCAGAGAGGTTTAGGAAGGGTATTCCAGAGCTTGGGGCCCAGTTAACTGAAGGCATGGCCACCAATGATGAAGCGATTAAAATCGGGGATACACAGGAGACCAGAATTAAAGGAGCGCAGATATCTTGGAGGGTTGTGTGGCTGGAAGAAATTGAGATGGGGAGGGCTGGGGCCATGGAGGGATTTGAAAACCAGGATAAGAATTTTAAAATGACATTACTTGACCAGGAGTCAATGTAGGTCAGTGCGCACGGGGGTAATAGGGGAATGGGACTTGGTGCGAGTTAAGACACAGGCAGCAGAATTTTGGATGACCTCCAGTTTAGAGAGAGTAGAATGTGTAAGACCAACCAGAAGTGACTTGAGCCAGTCAACTATAGAGGTAACGAAGGCATGAATGAGGGTTTCGCAGATGTGCTGATGCGGGGTGAAGTCGGGTGATGTTACGGAGGTGATGGCATGGGTATGAGGCCAGAAGCTCATCTCTGGGATCAAATGTGACACCAGGGCTGTGAGCAGACTGGCTTTCTCAGACTGTTGTCAGAGAGAAGCTTGGAGTTGGTAGTTATGGAACGGAGTTTGGAGTGGGAACTGAAAACAATGGCTTCAATCTACCCAATATTTAATTGAAGGAAATTTCTGCTGTACCTGTCCTGGATGTCCGATAAACAGTCTGATAATTTAGCAACGGTGGAGGGGTCGAGAGAAGTGTTGGCGAGGTAGAGCTGAGTGTCATCAGCATGCATACCATGCTTTCAGATGATGTCACCGAGGGGCAGCATGTAGACAAGAAAGAAGTAGAGGGGGACCAACTATAAATAATTGGAGGATACCCAGAAGTAACAATGTGGTTACCTCCCTCTGTCTTCAAATAATCTGAAGGCCTTCTCAGCGACTGTTCGTTTTCCCCACCTTCCAAGTTCTCTTCCATTCCTGTCACCTAAACGCACACAGCTAAGAGTTTTAATTTACAGGTGAGCTCTAGATTCTTGGCAGACAAAGATGCCTTGTTTTTCTGTACGTTTCAAACCAAGGGTACAGGCTCTAAATGATGTGGAGCTGATCATGAATGAATATCAATAATAGCTATACATCTTGACAGCGGTATTTAGTGCACCTTTTGAGCTAATTAGAGTGTGCCAAGTTGGATATTGTTTTACACCACATAATTCCTACAGTGAGCATCCAAGATATCTAGAAATTCAGGCCCTTATTGTGGAACCACTGAGATTCTCTTGTGCTATGCAAAGGGCACTGTAAGATTTGAGACGGTGGAGTAGTGGTAATGTCACTGGACGAGTAGTCCAAAGGCTCAGGCTAATGCCCTGGGGACACTGGTTCAAATCCCACCACAGCAGCTGGTGGAATATAAATTCAATTAATAAAAATCTGGAATTGAAAGCTAGTCTCAGTAATGGTGTCACGAAACTCTCATCAATTGTCGCAAAATCCCATCTGGTTCACTAATGTCCTTTAGGGAAGGAAATCTGCTGTCATTGCTTGGTCTAGCCTCTATATGACTCCAGACCCACAGTAATGTGGTTGACTCTTAACTGCCCTCTGAAATGGCCTAGCAAATCATTCAGTTCAAGTGCAGTTAGGGAGGGGCAACAAATGCTGGCCTTGCCAGTGATGTCCACATCCCATGAAAATAGAATAAAAATTGTTTAAATCTTACACAGTTGATCTTTATACATCTAAAAAGAAAAAATGTAATTTCACGTTACTAACAAAAAAAATTTCTCACCTTCTACCAACTGAAATACATTTCTGTCATACATTTTCTTCCAGTATCGTCAGGCCTACACTGGAAGCAATCCTTTGCAGATTCAAGTGGCTGTAAAAGGCTTTGAAGATGTTATTAAAAATTTTCCCAGGTGTGCAGAGGGTTATGCATTATATGCGCAGGTAAGCCTTCAACATTCAACACAGGTTATTTCAGCATTTGTGTTCAGCAAGGTTAAGGATTATACTGCAGAATGGAACATTTAACATCTAAAGACTTTGTGTCCAGTTGCAAATATTAGCAAATTTATTTTGTTTACATGCATGTCCTTCAAACTACTGCTGCACGGATACTAAATTTTGATTCTCCTAAAGATCAGAAGGCATGTTTAGAAAAGGCACTTCAACCCATTTGGCTGATCCTTAAAATATACAAACAAGGTCTGTTGTCTCCTTTCATTGCATTGTCCTGGTCTCGGCCAAGTTACAACCCATTCCAGGCTGCTGATTAAATCATATCGTGCTGTTTTTATTAACTTTGTGTTACCAACATTTTCTGTTTTCCTTTCAGATTTTCAGCATTCACAACTTTCCTTTTTTATTTTACCTTTTGTTTCCAGGAGTCTCTGTTAAACTGACCTGTCACAGCTTTGAATCTATGCCACCTTGCCCTGTTCTTTGAATTTGGAGCACGTAAAATTAATTTTACTTAAAATATAATTTAAATGCTTAGCATTTGAATTCTGCACTCCCCTAACCGTTTTTAGAATTAGAATTAGAACTAGAACATTACAGCGCAGTACAGGCCCTTCGGCCCTCGATGTTGCGCCAACCATCTGACCTACACTATTCCATTTTCATCCATATGTCTATCCAATTACCACTTAAATGCCCTTAAAGTTGGCGAGTCTACTACTGTTGCAGGCAGGGCGTTCCACGCCCCTACTACTCTCTGCGTAAAGAAACTACCTCTGACATCTGTCCTATATCTTTCACCCCCCAACTTAAAGCTATGTCCCCTCGTGTTTGCCATCATCATCCGAGGAAAAAGACTCTCACTATCCACCCTATCTAACCCTCTGATTATCTTGTATGTCTCTATTAAGTCACCTCTCCTCCTCCTCCTCTCTAACGAAAACAACCCCAAGTCCCTCAGCCTTTCCTCGTAAGACCTTCCCTCCATACCAGGCAACATCCTAGTAAGTCTCCTCTGCACCCTTTCCAAAGCTTCCACATCCTTCCTATAATGCGGTGACCAGAACTGCACGCAATACTCAAGGTGCGGCCTCACCAGAGTTTTGTACAGCTGCATCATGACCTCGTGGCTCCGAAACTCGATCCCCCTACTAATAAAAGCTAACACACCATATGCCTTCTTAACAGCCCTATTAACCTGGGTAGCAACTTTCAGGGATTTATGTACTTGGACACCAAGATCTCTCTGCTCATCTACACTACCAAGAATCTTCCCATTAGCCCAGTACTCTGCATTGCTGTTACTCCTTCCAAAGTGAATCACCTCACACTTCTCCGCATTAAACTCCATTTGCCATCTCTCAGCCCAGCTCTGCAGCCTATCTATGTCCCTCTGTACCCTACAACACCCTTCGACACTATCCACAACTCCACCGACCTTCGTGTCATCCACAAATTTACTAACCCACCCTTCTACACCCTCATCCAGGTCATTTATAAAAATGACAAACAGCAGTGGCCCCAAAACAGAACCTTGCGGTACACCACTAGTAACTAAACTCCAGGATGAACATTTGCCATCAACCACCACCCTCTGTCTTCTTTCAGCTAGCCAATTTCTGATCCAAAGCTCTAAATCACCTTCAACCCCATACTTCCGTATTTTCTGCAATAGCCTACCGTGGGGAACCTTATCAAACGCCTTACTGAAATCCATATACACCACATCCACGGCTTTACCCTCATCCACCTGTTTGGTCACCTTCTCGAAAAACTCAATAAGGTTTGTGAGGCACGACCTACCTTTCACAAAACCGTGCTGACTATCGCAAATGAACTTATTCTTTTCAAGATGATTATAAATCCTATCTCTTATAACCTTTTCCAACATTTTACCCACAACCGAAGTAAGGCTCACAGGTCTATAATTATCAGGGCTGTCTCTACTCCCCTTCTTGAACAAGGGGACAACATTTGCTATCCTCCAGTCTTCCGGCACTACTCCTGTCGACAATGACGACATAAAGATCAACAACAACGGCTCTGCAATCTCCTCCCTGGCTTCCCAGAGAATCCTAGGATAAATCCCATCTGGCCCAGGGGACTTATCTATTTTCACTCTTTCCAAAATTGCTAACACCTCCTCCTTGTGAATCTCAATCCCATCTAGCCTAGTAGGCTGTATCTCAGTAATCTCCTCAGCAACATTTTCTTTCTCTACTGTAAATACTGACGAAAAATATTCATTTAACGCTTCCCCTATCTCCTCTGATTCCGCACACAACTTCCCACTACTATCCTTGATTGGCCCTGTTCTAACTCTTATCATTCTTTTATTCCTGATATACCTATAGAAAGCCTTAGGGTTTTCTTTGATCCTATCCGCCAATGACTTCTCGTGTCCTCTCCTTGCTCTTCTTAGCCCTCCCTTTAGATCCTTCCTGGCTAGCTTGTAACTCTCAAGCGCCCTAACTGAGCCTTCACGTCTCATCCTAACATAAGCCGCCCTCTTCCTCTTGACAAGCGCTTCAACTTCTTTAGTAAACCACAGCTCCCTCGCTCGACAACTTCCTCCCTGCCTGACAGGTACATACTTATCAAGGATACGCATTAGCTGCTCCTTGAATAAGCTCCACATTTCGTTTGTGCCCATCCCCTGCAGTTTCCTTCCCCATCCTACACATCCTAAATCTTGCCTAATCGCGTCAAAAATTCCTTTCCCCCAGCTATAATTCTTGCCCTGCGGTATATACCTGTCCCTGCCCATCGCTAAGGTAAACCTAACCGAATTGTGATCACTATCGCCAAAGTGCTCACCTACATCTAAATCGAACACCTGGCCGGGTTCATTACCCAGTACCAAATCCAATGTGGCATCGCCCCTGGTTGGCCTGTCCACATACTGTGTCATAAAACCCTCCTGCACACACTGGACAAAAACAGACCCATCTAAAGTACTCGAACTATAGTATTTCCAGTCAATATTTGGAAAGTTAAAGTCCCCCATAACCACTACCCTGTTACTCTCGCTCCTGTCGAGAATCATCTTCGCTATCCTTTCCTCTACATCTCTGAAACTATTCGGAGGTCTATAGAAAACTCCCAACAGGGTGACCTCTCCTCTCCTGTTTCTAACCTCGGCCCATACTACCTCAGTAGACGAGTCCTCAAACGTCCTTTCTGCCGCTGTAATACTTTCCTTGATTAACAATGCCACACACCCCCCTCTTTTACCCTCTTCTCTGTTCTTACTGAAACATCTAAATCCCGGAACCTGCAACATCCATTCCTGCCCCTGCTCTACCCATGTCTCTGAAATGGCCACAACATCAGGATCCCAGGTACCAACCCGTTCTAAAATAAATTTCTAGTTCAGCCATGCAACTTGCATGGCAACCTCAATTTATTGCAATAATGAACATTCTTTGATTCTACGTGTATAAGGCAAGAATATGCTGGGGGCCTGCTATAATGCAGTCCGCTATAGCGCAGAACGTGGTATAACATGGGTCAATCTAGGACGTCAAATTTTTCATTTAAATTTATTCTTCCATTTGTCATTGCCACATTTCGTTTATTTATGTATTTTTAGTAAATACAGTAAATGCTTTGAAATACGTTTAAGGGTCTCCTGGTTCGAGACACATATAAGTCAATCCTAAATGCCGCTTTGCAGGTTACTAAAATGTTTTAGTTTACAAATTAAGATGAATGCCCACAGCTATGCCAGTTTTAAAAGTCACTTCAAAATTTTTGAAAATTCTGTCTCCCTCTACCCCCCCATCCCCACTTTTATTACTATAAAGACTGTGTTCAAATGTTTATAAGGGTGGAAAGCAGCACAGATGATGGCAACCTGTTCAATGCTCTTGTATCTGCAGAGATTCCTGTATTTTATTGGGTGAATACACCAACTTGGCAGAGAAACAAACATTACAAATCTGAATCAAGAGTTTGGGGTTCCAATGCTCTCCATCTCAGCCCAAAATAGCTGCCTGTATCTTCAAAATCTCCCCTGAGACAACAGCTGTATAACATTATACTGAGGGAGTGATGTATCGTCTGATGAGAAATTATACTGAGACCCCGTCTCTCGTCTGGAAGTAAAAGATTACATATCAGTTGAAGATTGGGGGAGTTCTTCTCGTGTCCTTGCCAATATATTATCTCTTGGACAACACCACCAAAATAAATTATCTGGCCATTAGCTGTACGCACTGGCTGTTGTTTCCCTATGTGTTACATGTGATTAAATTTCAAAAAGAAATTCATTGGCTGTGAAACTTTTTGGAATATCATGATGTGGGAGGTATTTTAATGCAAGTTCTTCTAATTCAGTTTCACTAGAATTCTGAACTTTAATCTATGCTATCTTGTATTTAGACGTATGTTATTAAGAATATAACATGACAAAAAAAAATTTGTTCTAGGCTTTAACTGACCAGCAACATTTTAGCAAGGCAGATGAAATGTACGATAAATGCATTGAACTGGAACCAGACAATGCAACAACATATGTTCACAAAGGGTAAGTGATCTGTAATTTATAAGAATTGGAACAAACCCAGTAATTTCAATTTTTCCATCTACAATATCAAGGCCAAATATGTAGTGCTAACACTCCAATTAATCCCGAACTGCACTAAGTAAAAGTGAAAAGACAGTCAGGCTATGCATTTACTTTGTCAATATTGCTTGAAGTTACATAGGAAGATAGGAACAGGATTTCAGCCACTCGAGCCTGTCCCGCCATTCAATGAGATCATGGCTGATCCGCGGCCTAACTCCATATACCTGTTGTGTACCACTGGTGTGTAGAGGTTGTCTCTTCCCTGAATTTTGCTCAGTTATGATGTTATTGCTTTCAGAAATACACATAATTGGGAACTTTTATAATTGTTTTCACTATTTAGCTTTCCCTATAAGGACTTAATTTGAACATTAGTACCATATTAGCTCAAGTCTATATTCTAGACAGACATATTTGGAGCTGAGGAAGGAAGTCCTCCATAAATGCTGAAATTAGTCCTTGGATCATAGGCATGCTGACTAAGGAAATTTGTCAATCAAATTGTTTGACACAAACTACAACTAATTTTTAGAAAAGGGGAACCATTAGTACTGGCAAATGTCTAGAATAGCTTTTTTTTAAACTTCACACAATTCAAATAAATTTGGCTTGGAAATTAATAGTTTCTTTTCCTGCTCCAGTTTTTTCCCCTCCCACCTCTGCACATGATGTCACTAAATCATGCTGGAGCTTAGTTGCTCTGGCAGTAGTGCCCCTTAATTACCATAGGCAAAAGTTAACTCTGCACATGTGGAATTTCAACTGAGAGCAGCAATCAGGACTGGGAGCTCTAGTCATCATTCCCTCAAATTTTCCTTTCTTCACTCTACCCTGTCCCTGCCAGCCATCAGAAAAAAATGAAATTCCAAAGCCACATGGACTGCAGCAGTTCAAGAAGGTGGCTCAGCAGCACCTACTCGAGACCAAAAGGAGATGGGCAACAAATGATGAATGGCCTTTCCAGCGAGAGAGACACATTCCATGAATGAATTTATTTTTTTAAATTGTAATGCCCATTCACTGCTGTCTAGCTGAAATTGGCTTATTCAATGCAGGCACAAGGATTTACCCTGAAAAATTCCTGTTCTGTATGGCTCAGTGGTACAACATGCGCATTTATTTTGCCAATTTTCTCTTCAGTTCATTGTCTGCTTTGAGGATACAGTTGCATGGTGCTCTCCAGTACCTTCCTCAAGTGGGAGTTCTTAAGTATAGGCCTTGGCTGCAACTATCAGCAGATAATTCAATTGTAAGAGCAGCACGGTTGAGCCCATTCCTCTCACCAAACAATATTTATAGAAGCACATTCCCTGCAGAAGTCAGTGCATAGCAATCTAAAGTATTTCTTCCCCCCTCCCACCCCCACCCCATCCCAGAAATGCTGAAGCCCGTTTACTGCTCCTTGTGTGTCTGAACTGAGATCATCTAATTTTGCACAACCCACAGATCTAACATCGGGCCTGCCTAGTTTGTATATCTCATTCATTAACTAAAGTGAGGAACCTATGTAGTACTTTCATACTGTGATTTTTGAAAATTTGGAGCCAATCCAGTGAGTTCATTGCTTTGAGGAAAGTTGGCATGTCCTTCTTTTGTTCTATTGATATTGCTGTTTATAAACAGTTTGTACAGAATTACTGAATTGTACCGACCTTGCTTTTTTGTTTATGCCAATTTGGTACTTAATTTATTTTAGTTTGCTTCAGCTTCAGTGGAAACAGGATTTGGATAAAGGCTTGGAACTAATCAGCAAAGCCATTGAGATCGACAATAAATGTGATTTTGCATACGAGACCATGGGCACTATCGAGGTCCAGAGGTAATTTACTAATGAATTGTTTCTACTCCCACTGAATCTTGCTCTTAAAGCTTGCATTTCTAAAAGGAATATTCTCTGCTGTTTAACTTTGGAAGATACTCAAAGTTGTAGTTCGCTATAAAACATGTATGGTTTTAGAACTTGTAAAGCTGGTGTGGATTACATCTGTCAGATAGAAACGCCATCATTTCATTATGCTAATTTTTATGCAGCTCATTGTTTGAAAGTGCACAAGATTCTGGATGCATTTTTAAAATGTGTTTGTTCTTGGAATATGGGCGGCATTAAATGCTGATTCCTAGTTATCCTGAGAGGTGGTGGACCTCCTTCAGCTGTTCTAGTTTCTGTGCTGATGGTGTTGAGGGATTCCAGGATTTTGGTCCAGCAATGAATAACAAATGACTATATATGTCCATGTCAGGATTATTTGTGATTTGAAAGGGAATTTGGAGGTGATGCTGTTCCCCTGACCTTGCTTGTCTGGTCCTACTCAGGAAAGACGTTGCAGTGTTAAGAGATGCAGTTACAGTACGCTTATCAAGTTCCTACAGCATATCCTATAAGTAGTAAATACTGCAGCCATGATATGGAGGGGAGGCACGTTGATTTCAATGGCAGTGGCACCAACTAAAGTGTATTGCTTTATCATTCATTCATTGCGTTGAATGCTGTTGCGGCAGTGCCCGTCCAACCGACAGGTGTATATTCAAACGCGTCTGAATTGTGTGGTTGTGATGTGCTGTAGACAGCAATCTAGGGAGGTGCTGGATACAGTTGTGGACCTGCTGAGGGGAAGACCAAGAATGTCAGAATTTTCTCAGTTAGTATTCCAGTTTCGCAAGAGACTGGATCATCTATGGATTACTACCTGAGCCACAAGCAAATTGGCACAGGATAAATAACCGAATTAATAATCTAGAGACCCAGGCTAATGCCCTGGGGACACAGGTTCAAATCCCACCACAACAGCTGGTGGAATTTAAATTCAATTAATTGAATTCAGTTGATAACCTGGAATTCAAAGCTAGTTTCAGTAATGGTGTCATGACACCATCATTGCCATAAAAACCCATTAATGTCCTTTAGGGAAGGAAATCTGCTGGCCTACATGTGACCCACAGCAATGTGGTTGACTCTTAACTGTCCTCTGAAATGGCCTAGCAAACCATGCAGTTGTCAAGGGAAATTAGGGATGGGGAACAAATGCTGACCTTGTCAGTGACACCCATATCCTATGAAAGAAAAATAAGATGAATGTATGGCTCAGTGGTCTGGGAGAAATGGATTTCGATTCATGGGACACTGCCACTAGTACTGGGGAAAGAGGGAGCTGTATCGTTGGAAACTATAGGCCAGTTAACCTAACATCTGTCATTGGGAACATGCTAGAATCCATTGTTAACAAAGTGGTAGCAGGACATTTGGAAAATCATAATACAATCAGGCAGAGTCGACATGGTTTTATGAAAGGGAAGTAGTGTTTGACAAATTTATTAGAGTTCTTTGAGAATGTAAGAAGCAAGTTGGATAAAGGGAAGCCAGTTGATGTAGTGTATTTGGATTTTCAAAAGGCATTTGATAAAGTGCCACATAAAAAGTTGCGACACAAGATAAGAGCTCATGTGTTGGTAATATATTAGCATGGATGGAAGATTGGCTAACAGGAAACAGAGTTGGGATAAATTGGTCATTTTCAGGTTGGCAAACTGTAACTAGTGAGGTGCCACAGGGATCAGTGGTGGGGCCTCAAATATTTACAATCTGTAAATGACTTGGATGAAGGGACCGATTGTATTGTAACCAAATTTGCGAACGATACAGATAGGTAGGAAAGCAAGTTGTGAGGAGGACACAAAATGTCTCCAAAGAGATGTAGGTTAAGTGAGTGGGCAAAAATTTGGCAGATGGAGGATAATGTGGGAAAATGTGAGGTTGTCCACTTTGGCGGGAATAGAAAAGCTGAATATTATTTAAATGGAGAGAGACTGCAGAATGCTGTGGTACAGAGGGATCTGGGTGTCCTTGTACATGAATCACAAAGTTAGCATGCAGGTACAGCAAGTAATTATGAGGCAAATGGAATGTTGGCATTTATTGCAAGGGGAATGGAGTATAAAAGTAGAGTAGGTAAGTCTTGCTACAACTGTACAAGGCATTGGTGAGCCCTCACCTAGAGTACTGCATACAGTTTTGGTCTTCTTACTTAAGGAGGAATATACTTGCATTGGAAGCAGTTCAGAGAAGGTTCACTAGGCAGATTCCTGGGATGAAGGGGTTGTGTTGTGAGGAACAATTGAGCAGGTTGGGCCTATACTCTTTAATGTTTAGAAGAATGAGAGGTGATCTTACTGAAATGTATAAGATTCCGAGTGGGCTTGATGGTAGATACTGAGAGGATGTTTCCCTCATTGGGGAGTCTAGAACTAGGAGTCACAGTTTCTAAATAAGGGGTCTCCCTTTTTAGACTGAGATGAGGAATTGTTTCTCGGAGGGTCATTTAATCCACAAGGAAGTCAAAGGTTATGGAGCCAGCAGGAAAGTGGAGTTAATGCCACAGTCAGATCAACTATGATATTGAATGGTGGAGTAGGCTTGAGGGGCCCTCTGGCCTACTCCTATTTATGTTCTTATCCTGCAGGACCCTGTCATAATTTTTGGCAGAGCATAGTATTATCCTACCCTATCATGGGCTCTGCCCCACCACTTAACCTTCTGTGATGAAGTGCTGTATAAATAAACCTGTTTTTTCAAAAATGGTGGCAGAAAAATTCAAGCATATTTATCTATGTTCAGTGTTCTGCAATGCTCAGCCATCCTCCACAGGCAATATTCCTTCTCTTCTACCCCAGCAGTACAGGGACCATGTCCTGGGAATTTTGTGATCATTCTCATTTTTTTCCCTATTACCTTCAGTTTATCCCCAACCCAATTTTTATCCAGCTGTTTCTTGAAGGAATTGACCAATATAACTTCAACTGCTTTTTGTAATAGTTCCATGTAGGTAACACTCTGCAGGAGGTGGGGGGGGGGGGGGGGGTGCGATAAAACAGTTATCTCATTTGAGGCTTCTTAATTTTAAATTTATACTCTGATCATTAATGACTCCCACCATTGGTTGGCATATTATCCATCTTGGATTTCTTTTCTCCAATGAAAGCATGCTCAGCTCTGCAAGTCTCCTGAAGACTTGAAGCCCTATGTCGTGGAATGATCCTTGTGCAAATAAAAGCACTTAGTTATAAGAACAAAAGAAATAGGAGCAGGAGGCATATGGTCCATCGAGCCTACTCCACCATTCAATGTGGTGAATATGGGAACAGTAGCTTAGTGGTAATGTTACTAGACTAATAATCCAGAGGCTCAGTCTGATGCTGCAGAGGAATGAACTCGTTGGCACCAGCTGGACCTCATCGTCACAAAGCATGCATCCATAAACAGTGTTCAAATCATACTCCAAGCAGAATGGCTGCTCGTGCATTAACACTACCAGAATTTCTTACCCACAACTGTCGCAAAAGTTTCTCAATTTGCTTGAAAAAACCCTTCAAAACACTCCTGTAGGGGATGCAGAGACCAAGTGGGCCCACATCAGAGATGCCATCTATGACTCAGCAATGACCACCTTTGGCAAACGTGAGAAGCAGAATGCAGACTCACTTTGAAGGGATGGAACCAGTCATAGCTGCCAAGCGCACTGCGCTGCTGAACTACAAGAAAGCCCCCAGTGAGTTAACATCCTGAGCACTTAAAGCCGCCAGAAGCACCGCGCAAAGAACAGCCAGGCGCTGTGTAAACAACTACTGGGAACACCAGTATTCAGCTGGCCTCCGACTCTGGAAATATCAGAGGAATGTATGACCACATTAGAGCTTTTGGGCCAACCGTCTAGAAGATCACCCCCCTCAAGTCTAAATCAGGGGAAACTATCACTGACCAACACAAGCAATTTGACCGCTGGGTGGAGCACTACCTAGAACTGTACTCGAGGGAAAATGATGTCACTGATATTGCCCTCAATTCAGCCCAGTCTCTGCCAGTCATGGATGAGCTAGACGAACAGCCAACAAAATCGGAGCTCAGTAATGCCATTGATTCTCTAGCCAGCGGAAAAGCCCCTGGAAAGGACGGCATTACCCCAAAAATAATCAAGTGTACACTCAGCACTCCATGAACTGCTTTGCCTGTGCTGGGATGAAGGAGCAGTACCACAGGACATGTGCGATGCCAATATCATCACCCTTTATAAGAACAAGGGTGACCGCAGTGACCGCAACAACTACCGTGGAAACTCCCTGCTCAGCACAGTGGGGAAACCCTTTGCTCGAGTCGTTTCAAACATACTCCAGAAGCTGGCTGAGCGTGTCTAGCCTGAGGCACAGTGCAGCATTGACATGCTGTTCTCCCTTCACCAGCTACAGGAGAAATGCCGTGAACAACAGATGCCCCTCTACGTTGCCGTCATAGATCCCACCAAAGCCTTTAACCTCGTCAGCAGACGTGGTCTCTTCAGACTATTGGCAAAGATCGGATGTCCACCAAAACTACGAAGTATCATCACCTCATTCCATGACAATATGAATGGCACAATTCAGCATAACTGTGCCTCATCCGACTCCTTTCCCATCCTGAGTGGTGTGTAACAGGGCTGTGTTCTCGCACCTACACTGTTTGGAATCATCATCTCTCTGTTGCTCTCACATGCGTTCAAGTCTTCAGAAGGAATTTCCCTCCACACTAGATCCGATGGCAGATTGTTCAACCTTGCCCGTATTAGAGCGAAGGCCAAAGTACGGAAAGTCCTCATCAGGGAACTCCTCTTTGATGATGCTGCATTAACATCCCCCACGGAAGAGTGTCTGCAGAGACTCATCGACAGGCTTGTGGCTGCCTGCAACAAATTTGGCCTAACCATCAGTTTCAAGAAAACAAACATCATGGGACAGGACGTCAGAAATGCTCTATCCATCAATATCGGCGACCACGCTCTGGAAGTGGATCACGCATTCACCTACCTAGGCCCAACCATTACCAGCAACCTGTCTCTCAATGCAGAAATCAACAAGCGCATGGGAAAGGCGTCTGCTGCTATGCCCAGACTGGCCAAGAGGGTGTGGGAAAATGGCACACTGACACTGAACACAAAAGTCCGAGTGTTTCAAGCCTGTGTCCTCCGTACCTTGCTCTACGGCAGCAAGGTCTGGACAATGTATGTCAGTCAGGAGCAACGTCTCGACGCATTCCATCTTCACTGTCTCTGGAGAATCCTTGGCATCAGGTGGCAGGACCGTATCTCCAACGCAGAAGTCCTTGAGGCAGCCAGCATCCCCAGTATGTATGCCATACTGAGCCAGCGGTGCTTGAGATGGCTTGGCCATGTGAGCCGCATGGAGATGGCAAGATCCCCAAGGACATATTGTACAGCGAGCTTGTCACTGGTATCAGATCCACTGGCCGTCCATGTCTCCACTTTAAAGATGTTTGCAAATGCAACATGAAATCCTGCCACATTGACCACAAGTCGTGGGAGCCAGTTGCTAGTTATCGCCAGAGCTGGCGGACAGCTATAAAGGCGGGGCTGAAGAGAGGCCAGTCGAAGAGACTCAGCAGTTGGCAGGAAAAGAGACAAGTGTAAGGAGAGAGCCAACTGTGTAACAGCCCTGACAACCAACTTCACCTGCAGCGCCTGTGGAAGAGTCTGTCACTCTAGAATTGGCCTTCATAGCCACTCCAGATGCTGCTCCACAAATGAATGACCACCTCTAGGCGTTTACCCATTATCTCTCAAGACAAGGAGGCCAAAAAGGAAAAAAAAGCTTTGTGGTAATGTTACTAGACTAATAATCCAGAGGCTCAGTCTGATGCTGCAGAAAAATGAGGTCCAAACTAGCACAATAGTTAAATTCAATTAAATAATAAATCTGGAATGCAAAGCTAGTATCATTAATTATCATCAGGGAACTACCAGGTTGTCATTCAAAAACCCGTCTGGTTCACTAATGTCCTTCAGGGAAGGATATCTGTGTGCCCTTGCCCAGTCTGGCCTACATGTGATTCCAGATCCACAGCAATGCGGTTGACTCTTAATTGCCCTCTGAAATGGCCCAGCAAGCCACTCAGTTCTATCAAACTGCTAGAGAAAAGTTGAATAAACTGGACAGACTACCCGGCATCAACCTAGACACTGGAAACAACAAAGGCACAGCCTGCACCCTACAGCAAAAATTACGGGCCTTGACAAAATCCCAGCTGTAATACTGAAGACTTGTGCTCCAGAACCAGCCTTGCCCCTAGGCAAGCTGTTGGTACAGCTACAACATGGCATCTCCCTGACAATGTGGAAATTTTCTCAGGTATGTCCTGTGCACAAAAAGCAGGACAAGTCCAATCCAGCCTATTGCCACCCCATCAATCTACTCTCAATCATCAGCAAAGTGATAGAGTGTCATTGACAGTGATATTAAGTGGCACTTATCCACTAATAACCTGCTCAACGAGGCTCAGTTTGGGTTCCACCAGGGCCACTCAGCTCCTGACTTCATTACAGCCCAGGTTCAAACATGGACAAAAGAACTGAATTCCAGATGTGAGGTGAGAGCAACTGCTGAAGGCAGCATTTGACCGAGTATGTATCAAGGAATCCTAGCAAAAGTGAAGTCAATGGGAATCGGGGGTAAACTCTCCGCTGGTTGGAGTCATATTTAGTACAAAGGAAGATGGTTGCGGTTGTTGGAAGCCAATCGTCTCCGCTCTGGACATTACTGCAGGAGTTCCTCAGGGTAGTGTCCTAGGCCCAATCATCAACTGTTTCATCAATGACTTTCCCTCCATCTTAATGCCAGAAATAGGGATGTTTACAGCGATTGCCGCGTTCAGTACCATTTGCAGCTCCTCAGATACTGAGGCAGTCTGTGACTGCATGCACAAGACTTGGACAACAGTCGAGGCTTGGGCTGATGAGCAGCAAGTAACATTTGTGCCACGCAAGTGCCAGACAAAGGCCATCTCCACTCCACAGGAGTGTGATGGAATACACCCCACTTGCCTGGATGAGTGCAGCTCCAACAACACTCACCATCCAGGACAAAGCAGCCCACTTGTTTGGCACCCATCACCACCTTTAAACATTCACTCCCTCCATCAGCACATAATGGCAGCAGTGTGTACTGTCTACAAGATGCACTGCAGCAACTCACCAAGCCTCCTTCAACAGCACCTGCCAGACCTGCAACCTCTACCACCTAGAAGAGGAAGGGTAGTAGGCTCATGCGAAAACCACTACCTGCAGGTTCCCCTCCAAGTCGCACACTATCCTGACTTGGAAACATATCGCCATTCCTTCACTGTCAATGGGTCAAAATCTTGGAAATCCATTCTTAACAGCACTGTGGGTGTACCTACACCACGTGAACTGCAGTGGTTTAGGAAAGCGGCTCACTACCACCTTCACAAGGGCAATTTGGGATGGGCAACAGATACTGGCCTTGCTAACAACGCTCACGTCCCATGAACGAATCTTTAAAAAGTCATGGCTGATCTATCTCAACTCCACCTTCCTGCACTATCCACATATCCATTGATTCCCTTAGTACCCAAAAATCTGTCAGTCTGTCCTAAATATACTCCGTCTAAGCATCCACAGCCCTCTGAGGTACAGAATTCCAAATTTCTCATCTCCGTCCTAAATGGCCAAACCTTTATTCTTTATCCTCCCAGCATCTACCCTGTCAAGCCCCTTAAGAATTTCAGTTGTTTCAATGAGATCTCTCATTCTTAAACTCCAGAGAATATCAGTTTAGTCTACTCAATCGCTCCTCATGGAACAGTCCCCTCCTCCCAGGAATCAATCTCATAAACCTACGTTGCACTCCCCCCAATGCAATAATGATCTTCCTTCAGTAAAGGGAACAAAACTGTACACCGTATGTTCTAACTAAGGCCCTATATAATATAAAACAAAAACAAGAAATGCTGGAAATACTCAGCATGTCTGGCAGCATCTGTGGAGAGAGAAGCAGAGTTAACATTTCAGGTCGGTGACCTTTCATCAGAACTGATGAAGGGTCGCTGACCTGAAATGTTAATTTTGCTCCTCTCTCCACAGATGCTGCCGGACATGCTGAGTATTTCCAGCATTTCTTGTTTTTGTTTCAGAAACTTTGAGATTTGTGTACCCAAGTCCCTCTGAATACCAACATTTCCCAGTCTCTCATCATTTTAAAAATATTCTGCTTTTCTATTTTTCACACTACTCCACATTAAACTGTCTCAATCCTTTTGCAGCTTTGTGTCGTCCTCACAGCTTACTTTCCCCTACCTAACTTTGTATCATCTGCAAACTTGGCAACTTCATGAATAGGATGGGAATAGAGGGATACGGACCCCGGAAGTGCAGAAGATTTTAGTTTAGGCAGGCATCAAGATCGGCGCAGGCTTGGAGAGCCGAATGGCCTGTTCCTGTGCTGTTCTTTGTTTACACTCAGTCCCCTCATCTAAGTCATTGATATAGATTGTAAATAGCTGATGCCCAAGCACTGATCCTTATGGTACTCGACTAGTTAGAGTCTACCAACCCAAAAATGATCTGTTCATTCCTACTCTGTTTTTGTCCATTAACCAATCCTTTATCTATGCTAGTATATTATCCCCAATCCCTTACACCCTAATTTTATGTAATAACCTCTTGTGTGGCACCTTATCAAATGCTTTTTGAAAATGCAAAATATCCACCCTGCTAGTTAAACTGAAAAAAAGTGCTCTCAGATTTATCAAATACAATTTTTCTTTCATAAATCACTTTGTATACTCTGCCCAATCATGTTATGATTTTCTAAGTGTCCTTTTAGTGTCCTTGATAGATTCTAGGATTTTCCCTACTACTGATGTCAGGCTAACTAACTTAATACGTTTCCTATTTTCTGTTTTCCTTCTCTCTTGAATAATGGGGTTACATTTGCTATCTTCCAATCCATGGGGACTGTTCTAGAATCTAGGAAATTAGTTGTCTAAAAGCAAAAAGACAAGAATATTAGGGTTTGAATTGTTGTTCTAATGTGTTCATGGAAATCTAGCAAGAAAGCCTAATTGGTTATGATTTTCCCATCTACTGAAATGTTAATCCTTTGATGTTTGAGTATTAGATTTTTAGATGGCTGCAGCTGAAAGTACATCTTCTACATAGATTATCTAAATTGTTTTCAACAATTGCTCTTTTTTCCCATAGTATTTGCATCTTAACTTAAGTTTGTTTTAAAATCTGTTTGCAGAGGAAATCTGACTAAGGCCATCGATATGTTTAGCAAGGCCATTAACCTGGCCAAGTCAGAAATGGAGATGGCACATCTGTATTCGCTTTGTGATGCTGCATATGCACAGACGGAAGTTGCTAAAAAATATGGATTGAAGCCCCCAACACTCTGATTTAAAAAGTACCACAAAGCTATTCCCATTGTTCTTCTGTTAAGCCTCTGATAACTTTTATAAACTGTTGAATGCCACAGCAATGTTTGTGATATTTGTTAATGTTTTCTGTATAGGTGCGTAAGTAGTTGATGAATATGTGCAAAAAAATTGCACTCGAATTGGCCTATAAAGTGGAATTACCTTTTATGGCACTGAACAAAACTTTTTTTTTTACACTAACATAATCAGGCCACACAAAACATCTTATGGTTACTTTCATATAGGATGATGTGCTTTTTTAAAAAAAAAAGAAACTCTTGTACAGTACAAGATTGGCACTCCCTTTAAAAGTAAAAATTGTTCTAGCTAACTACAACAAATGCAACAAAATTGTGATTTCATATTTTCCATTGTGTATTATGGGCATGGGCTACAATAAGTTTGTTTGCAATTATCTTTACATTTTTAAATCTTCTGTTCAAAATGTGTTCCATGGTATATGAAATGGCTCAAAAGTCTGAATATGTAACGTATGGTATATAGTTTGACTTGGTAAAGATGATACTCTCTACATTTGTAGTAAACCAATTCAGTTATACTGTGCTGAAAATGTCTTCGCAAAATATGCATTTAAGCACATCCAGTGGGATATAATTGTACAGTAGAGCTCTAATCAAATTGCTGTTTCCAATGAGAGGTTGTTGTATAAACGGCATTAAAAAAAAGTTTGGGGTGTCTTTAAAAAGCAGGTGGTTTGCTGATGTGGAAAGATTCTCATCTGGGCTTTGCAGTGTGTTTTGCTGTTTACATAATTGATGCAAAAATTTATGCCTGTAGAGATGATACTGTGTAGGCTGCCACTAGCTTAGAGGCAAAAGCTTCTCCATTCCCATTTTAATGTATTCACGTGCAGGTCTGAGGCACAGTGAATTTTATTTTGATCTTGCTAAACAATCTTTTTTTGTCTGGCATAATCCATTTGATGTAGAAATGGAAAAGGCCTTCATTGGAAGCATGTGCTCTTCATAAAAGCATTCTGTGTTACCAAGAACTGATGACTGTTAATTACAATATTGGACAATGCACTGGAAAAAAGGTATTGAACTAGTTTTTTGTAAATGACCGATACAGTGTAAACTAAATAAATACTGCATTCAGATTGAAAATGGTCAGTGAGAACAGTGTTAAAGGGATAGAGAGTAAATTCATCCAATATTGCATTCAGAATGAAAATGGTTAGTGTAAGAAATTTTCAAACAGATTGAAGAATCAGAAGTATAGCCAACACTACTGTATACTGCACTGGGGAGAAAGCTATTAACTATGTATGATGTGTTAAAGGAGCAGAGATCTGGCATTTATGTTTCTGGCCCTTGGTGCACGAGTCACGATAGATGTGGCAGTCCGCCTTGGGGATGGGTTGGTTGGGGGGTGGGGGAGAAAAGAGTATTGGGGGAGGGAGAGACAGGCGCATGCGTGCATAGTTGGCATGAGTATGCTAGTTGTGTCATTTTCTGTTTTTATTTCAGATTTACAGCATTTGCAGTGTTTTGCTTTTGTAAATTAGAGTGGGTGAATTTAATGTCAAATGGCAGGTACAGAGAGAAATAGAGAAGGCAAGATTGGATTGAGAGAAAAACATGAAGGAAAAGTAACATTTTAATTGACATTTTTAAATTGCCAATTAAATTGGCAGTAATTAATCACGTTGAGAGGGTAAATGGACTGCAATGGACAAGTCTTAACTTACTGTAGTCAGTTTAGTTTGTGTCTGCTGCACAAATACAGCAACTTCACACCATTCAATGTATTTGAATGGCGACCTGCAGTTTTCCTGAAGCTTACAGCACAACTCGAACAGCAACTTTAGGATTTTCGCGTTTAACCCTGCTTCTGCCCCAGGCCTGACGTTCTGTGCAATTTGTGCATAAATAGCGAATTGTTGAGAGTTTCTCCTGAACTGTCTGCATTTTCTTGTCTGTTCCAAGAGATAATGTCACTAGGAGATGGCCGGCAGCATGCGAGGTTATACTACCTACGGGATAGGGAAATCTTGATGGACCTGATGGTCTTTAATTTCCTTTTTGTACATTTGTATTTGCAGAATGTCTCTGGCTCCTCCCTGGTGTGTGGCTCAGAGTTCATCCAATCAGGAGCTGAGCCCAGAACCACACTCCAATCCCCATCAGAGAACTCTTCCGATATGCCAATTCTCACACGTTTACTGCCAAAGATGTGATTTGTTTTAAGCCTCTTGCACGATCACACGAGCGCTGTGAAATCTTGTGGTTCTTAAAATCTGCATTCCAAAACTGGAGTGGCAGCATTACACCGGAGAAATTGTTGGCTTTCTGACTCAGAAGGACATAGCCCTGCCAATGCTATAAAGCAGCACTTACTCACCAATAAACTGCTCACCGCTCAGTTTGGGTTATGCCAGGACCACTTGGCTCCAGACCTCATTATAGGATGGGGGGAGTGCGCTCCACTGGAGTCATACCTAGCACAAAGGAAGATGGTTGTGGTTTTTGGAGGTGAAACATCTCAGCCCTGGGATATCACTGCAGGAGTTCCTCAGGGATGTGGCCTGGACCCAACCATCTCCAGCTGCTTCATCAGTGACCTTCCCTCCATCTTAAGCAGAAGTGTGGATGTTCACAGCTGATTGCACAATGTTCAGTACTATTTGCAACTCCTCAGACAAGGCAGTTGTCCTCACATTTAGTAAAGACCTAGACAACATTCAGGCTTTGTGAGGCTGGTACAGGCTAAACCAGATCTACACTCTGCTGCAATTTTCTGTAGTTTTTGAGATCAGGCAAACCTGATCAACAGAATCTAGAAGCAAATGAATGTTCGAGCCTCCACCATGACTGGCTACGTTCCTTGAGCAGATTGGTGATTAGGTTTGCATGCAACACTGGACAATCAATTTGTAAACCCAGCCCTTTTTCCCCCCCCCCCCCCCCCCAAAAAAAAATCCTGCAATAGTCTGGACTACCTCAGGGTGGGCTCTGTATAGCTGAGTGCGCTGACTGTTGTGTTGTTCACCCCAGCCAAATGTGGCACCAAGCGTCGAGCATCAATGAGAAGCAACGTGTCATCATTACAGGGCGGTCCAGGAGTCGATCCCACCCGGTTATAGACATACTAGACTGCGTCTGTCTGGAGAGTCAGTCATTATGGCTCAGAAGGAGGCTATTCGGCCTTTGCTAACTATTCTCAATATGCCCTGCCACCTTCAAAGATCTATGCACGTGAACCCCCAGGTCCTGCCCCTGCACGTTCTTTAGAACTGTGCCATTAAGCCTATAGTGCCTCTCTCTATTCCTTCTGTCAAAATGCATCACCTCACACTTCTGTTAAATTCCATCTGTCACTTGTCTGCCCATTCTGCTAGTCTATGTCCTGGTGCAGTCAATTGGTATCATCCTCACTGCTTGCCACATCTCCAAGTTTAGTATCATTGGCAAATTTTGAAATTTTACTCTATATTCCAATATCCAAGTCATTTTATATATATCAAAAAAGCAGTGGTCCTACCATCTTCCGGTCTGAAAACCAACAATTTAGCATGACTCGCTGTTTTTTGTTAAGCCAATTTTTTTATCCAATCTGACACTGACCCTCTTATTCCAATAGCCTCAATTTTGTTCAGCCTTTTATGTGGTATTTTGTCAAATGCTTTCTTAAAATCCATACCTACTTTAATTATTTTATCTTAGGGGCACAAAGTAGGCCTGGAAGGCTGCCCCTTACATTTTGCTAAAGCTGGATGCCTAGGATAGGGAAGAAATGCAGCAGAAGGATGGGATAAACCATTGACTGGGCATTTAGACAAGTATACAATGTTGGATGGGTGGTCATAGCGGTCAATTAAAAACCAAGTTAAAAGATGTAGGGTTGGCACTGAACAATAGAAGGAACACAGGGATGGTATGAGGACAATTTCAGTTGCATTGCTCCCACCATTATGGTGTCTCCACTGTCATTGATTTGACTTTGGTGGGTATGTGCTCTTTGTTTTAGATCCACGTGCTTTTGTTCCTTACAACTTTAGCCTGTACTTTTGTTTTAAAATTCCTTTTGTTCATCTGATACTAACTGTGCACCTGTGGTCAAAGAAGAAATTACACAAATACTGGAGCAACAAGAATTACAGTTTTTCTTTTATAGCTCCCCTCATACAGTAAACCACAATCTATAAATACTAAATGCAGATTCTGGATCCAAAAAACATATTGACTTGCTTCTTGTAACATTATTGGCCACAGATTCTGATGCTAGCTGAGTATTAAAGACAGAAGATTCTACTGGTTCTGGAATTAGACAATTGACGCCTTCTTTGGAATCAGAAGGTGCAGAATGGCTGCAATGCCATTAGATGAACCAGGATCACTGATATAAGAGGAGCTGTCTGACACCATTGGAGTGTGTTAGATGAGCTGGGCGATAGTTGGCAAGGACCCAGGGATTGGCAAACCCAGATGACACTAGTACCACCTGGTTCATGAGCTTCTCCCTGACTGCTTCAGTCTCATTGTCTCATGCTAAGCCCAAGCTCCTGATTTTTTTTTTTAATTTTGCATGATAAAGTGCACTGAGTTCATTTAAGAAATAATTTATTCCAGGACAAAATAATTCAATTCAGGAGCAATATTTACATTTTCCGTTTAAAGTAATTAACAGAAGGATTAGAGGGGACTTGAGATGAAATTTCTTTCACCCATAAGATGGTAGGAGTCTGGATCTCGCTGCCTGAAAGTATAGTAGAGGAAGAAACCCTCATTACATCTGAAAAATATTTAGTTATCAACTTGAAGTGCCCTAACCTACAAACCAAACCTGAAATGTGGGATTAGGCTGAATAGCTCTTTTTTTAGCCATCATAGACATAATGGGCTAAATGGCCTCCTTTTGTGCCATAATATTTGTTTCTATATTTAGAACAGCCACTATCAAGACAGACTCCACTTTCAGTAATATTGTCTGAGGCTCTCAAGCTGAGTGCCAATACACTGGGTTTAATTAAGAAATAAACTATTGGGTATTGCTGAAAAAAAAAGAGACATGCTGGCAAAGCTTTTCATCTTGCACTCATCAGGACAGACAAGAATGCCAAATTTCAAAGGGAGCAACAATTTATACTGCATGGAAAAAGGGATGCTGATGGGTTGGCAAGTCGACTCTGGTCGAGGGATTGCCATGGAGAATGCACCAGGGAACTATTGTCCCCCACACTTAGTTTAATTCAAAATTAGAATTAGAATATTACAGCGCAGTACAGGCCCTTCGGCCCTCGATGTTGCGCCGAGCTGTGAAACCATCTGACCTACACTATTCCATTTTCATCCATGTGTCTAACCAATGTCCACTTAAATGCCCTTAAAGTTGGCGAATCGACTACTGCTGCAGGCAGGGCATTCCACGCCCTTACTACTCTCTGAGTAAAGAAACTACCTCTCACATCTGTCCTATATCTATCACCCCTCAACTTGAAGCTATGTCCCCTCGTGTTTGCCATCCCCATCCGAGGAAAAAGACGCTCACTATCCACCCTATCTAACCCTCTGATTATCTTATATGTCTCTATTAAGTCACCTCTCCTCCTCCTCCTCTCCAACGAAAACAACCTCAAGTCCCTCAGCCTTTCCTCGTAAGACCTTCCCTCCATACCAGGCAACATCCTAGTAAATCTCCTCTGCACCCTTTCCATAGCTTCCACATCCTTTCTATAATGCGGTGACCAGAACTGCACGCAATACTCCAGGTGCGGTCTCACCAGAGTCTTGTACAGCTGCAGCATGACCTCGTGGCTCCGAAACTCGACCCCCCTACTAATAAAAGCTAACACACCATATGCCTTCTTGACAGCCCTATTAACCTGGTTAGCAACCTTCAGGGATTTATGCACCTGGACACCAAGATCTCTCTGCTCATCTACACTAACAAGAATCTTCCCATTAGCCCAGTACTCTGCATTCCTGTTACTCCTTCCAAAGTGAATCACCTCACACTTTTCCGCATTAAACTCCATTTGCCATCTCTCAGCCCAGCTCTGCAGCCTATCTATGTCTCTCTGTACCCTACAACATCCTTCGGCACTATCCACAACTCCACCGACCTTAGTGTCATCTGCAAATTTACTAACCCACCCTTCTACACCCTCTTCCAGGTCATTTATAAAAATGACAAAGCAATGGCCCCAAAACAGATCCTTGCGGTACACCACTAGTAACTAAACTCCAGGATGAACATTTGCCATCAACCACCACCCTCTGTCTTCTTTCAGCTAGCCAATTTCTGATCCAAAGCTCTAAATCACCTTCAACCCCATACTTCCGTATTTTCTGCAATAGCCTACCGTGGGGAACCTTATCAAATGCCTTACTGAAATCCATATACACCACATCCACTGCTTTACCCTCATCCACCTGTTTGGTCACCTTCTCGAAAAACTCAATAAGGTTTGTGAGGCACGACCTACCCGTCACAAAACCGTGCTGACTATCTCTAATGTACTTATTCTTTTCAAGATGATTATAAATCCTGTCTCTTATAACCTTTTCTAATATTTTACCCACAACCGAAGTAAGGCTCACAGGTCTATAATTACCAGGGCTGTCTCTACTCCCCTTCTTGAACAAGGGGACAACATTTGCAATCCTCCAGTCTTCCGGCACTATTCCTGTTGACAATGACGACATAAAGATCAAGGACAAAGGCTCTGCAATCTCCTCCCTAGCTTCCCAGAGAATCCTAGGATAAATCCCATCTGGCCCAGGGGACTTATCTATTTTCACACTTTCCAAAATTGCTAACACCTCCTCCTTGTGAACCTCAATCCCATCTAGCCTCGTAGCCTGAATCTCAGTATTCTCAACAACATTTTCTTTCTCTACTGTAAATACTGACGCAAAATATTCATTTAACACTTCCCCTATCTCCTCTGATTCCACACACAACTTCCCACTACTATCCTTGATTGGCCCTAATCTAACTCTAGTCATTCTTTTATTCCTGATATACCTATAGAAAGCCTTAGGGTTTTCCCTGATCCGATCCACCAATGACTTCTCGTGTCCTCTCCTTGCTCTTCTTAGCTCTCCCTTTAGATCCTTCCTGGCTAGCTTGTAGCTCTCAAGCGCCCTAACTGAGCCTTCACGTCTCATCCTAACATAAGCCTTCTTCTTCCTCTTGACAAGCGCTTCAACTTCTTTCGTAAACCACGGCTCCCTCGCACGACAACTTACTCCCTGCCTCACAGGTACATACTTATCAAGGACACGCAGTAGCTGCTCCTTGAATAAGCTCCACATTTTGATTGTTCCCATCCCCTGCAGTTTCCTTCCCCATCCTACGCATCCTAAATCTTGCCTAATCGCATCATAATTTCCTTTCCCCCAGTTATAATTCTTGCCCTGCGGTATATACCTGTCCCTGCCCATCGCTAAGGTAAACCTAACCGAATTGTGATCACTGTCACCAAAGTGCTCACCTACATCTAAATCTAACACCTGGCCGGGTTCATTTCCCAGTACCAAATCCAATGTGGCATCGCCCCTGGTTGGCCTGTCTACATACTGTGTCAGAAAACCCTCCTGCACACACTGGACAAAAACTGACCCATCTAAAGTACTCGAACTATAGTATTTCCAGTCGATATTTGGAAAGTTAAAGTCCCCCATAACAACTACCCTGTTACTCTCACCCCTGTCGAGAATCATCTTCGCTATCCTTTCCTCTACATCTCTGGAACTATTCGGAGGTCTATAAAAGACTCCCAACAGGGTAACCTCACCTCTCCTGTTTCTAACCTCAGCCCATACTACCTCAGTAGACGAGTCCTCAAACGTCCTTTCTGTCGCTGTAATACTCTCCTTGATTAACAATGCCACACCCCCCCCTCTTTTACCATCTTCTCTGTTCTTACTGAAACATCTAAATCCCGGAATCTGCAACATCCATTCCTGCCCCTGCTCTACCCATGTCTCCGAAATGGCCACTACATCGAGATCCCAGGTACCAACCCATGCTGCAAGCTCACCCACCTTATTCCGGATGCTCCTGGCGTTGAAATAGACACACTTTAAACCAGGTTCTTGCTTGCCAGTGCCCTCTTGCGTCCTTGTAACCATATCCCTGACCTCACTACTCTCAACATCCTGTACACTGGCACTACAATTTGGGTTCCCATTCCCCTGCTGAATTAGTTTAAACCCCCCCGAAGAGCACTCGCAAACCTCCCCCCCAGGATATTGGTACCCCTCTGGTTCAGGTGAAGACCATCCTGTTTGTAGAGGTCCCACCTACCCCAGAAAGAGCCCCAATTATCCAGGAAACCAAATCCCTCCCTCCTGCACCATCCCTGCAGCCACGTGTTCAACTCCTCTCTCTCCCTGTTCCTCGCTTCGCTATCACGTGGCACGGGCAACAACCCAGAGATAACAACTCTGTTTGTTCTTGCTCTAAGCTTCCACCCTAGCTCCCTAAATTTCTGTCTTAAATCCCCATCTCTCTTCCTACCTATGTCGTTGGTGCCTATGTGGACCACGACTTGGGGCTGCTCCCCCTCCCCATTAAGGATCCCAAAAACACGATCCGAGACATCACGAACCCTGGCACCTGGGAGGCAACATACCAACCGTGAGTCTCTCTCGTTCCCACAGAACCTCCTATCTGTTCCCCTAACTATGGAGTCCCCAATGACTAATGTTCTGCTCCTCTTCCCCCTTCCCTTCTGAGCAACAGGGACAGACTCTGTGCCAGATATCTGTACCCCATTGCTTACCCCTGGTAAGTCGTCCCCCGCAACAGTATCCAAAACGGTATACCTGTTGTTGAGGGAAACAGCCACAGGGGATCCCTGCACTGCCTGCTGGTTCCCTCTCCTTCCCCTGACGGTAACCCATCTACCTACTTCTTTTACCTGAGGTGTGACTACCTCCCCATAACTCCTCTCAATAACCTCCTCCGCCTCCCGAATGATCCGAAGTTCATCCAGCTCCAGCTCCAGTTCCCTAATGCGGTTCTCGAGGAGCTGGAGTTGGGTGCACTTCCCACAGATGCAGTCAGCAGGGACACTCTTGGCGACCCTTACCTCCCACATTCTGCAGCAGGAACATACAACTGCCTTAATCTCCATTCCCACTATTCCAAATTCCCAACAAATCTACTGAAAAACCAAAAAAACAAAAAGTCAAAACTTGTTAGGGTCGCAATCCAACGGACAGAACTTCTTAAATAAAATGGCAGAATGCCTGGACATGTTCCTTTTGCCTGCAGAGGACAGCTCCCTGCATATGAATATATGTAGCTTTTAGCAAGCATAAGTGAGCCAGACTGATGATCTTAAATAGGTTGGTGTAATTCTTAGCACAAATCAGGATTGTTTAGTAAGTGCTGGTTAATGTTTGATACAATCTGCCAGTCGTTGGGATGTACAGCCTACATATCTGGCATCGTACTGGTACCGGAATTCATATATCACATTACTCATTTATGTGGTAGGCAGAATGTCTTTTTGGCTTGACGGCAGCAACCGTTTCGTGGAAAATACGACTTGTGTTGCTACTGCATAGTGGCAGTGTGAAACGGCTAGCTTCACCTGTTCGCAATAGTCAGAGTACTGACTGTACTCAACCAGCCCATACTTGCAAAACTCAGAACACAATGTCTAACGTTAGATGTGATTGCACGATTGGAGAACACTTGTGAACAATCCCGAGTGTGCTAAGAATTACACTAACAACCTTGACGAAAAGCTTTAACAGCATGTCTCTTTTTTTTCAGCAATACTCAAGTTCTATACAACCAAGCGATTAAATAAACTATTCCAGGAACAACATTTCCTTTTTTTTAAAAAAAAACAGATACTACCTTTGTCCCCCAGGATCAAATATTGCCAACAGCTTTAAAGAATGGAAGTAATTAGTATATTACTCATTTGCTGCAATAGTTGCCTCTTTGAGAGTCCCTCGATCTAGTGTAGGTTTTCTCATCTCCATCTTGAGCTCTCTGCTTATTATCTTGGTCTCTCTTTTGTATCTACGTCCCACCTTTAACTCTTCCTCTGTCAATTTCTTCTCCCCCTTTCTAAGCCTTCTATTCTCTCCCATTCTGCTGGATCCGTGTGCTCTATTTAGAGCATTTGGAATCGGGTTTTCTAATGAGAAAAATGAATTTTGAGTTTTGTAACTCAGGAAAATTGGTTAAGGCTGCCATGTGGCCAGGATGGGATTCCTTAGCTGTGGTATTTTAATTTTCACTCCCACTGCTGTTTTCTTGCATGAGTTGCAAAGTACCGTACTGGCCCCACAGCTGCTAAGACCCTGATCTGAAAATTCTTGCTTTAGAAGTAAATACCCAATTCTCTTGAAAGCTAGCACCTGGGCCAGTGTCAGAATGGTGATATATGAACCAAGGTCAGTCAACAGAGCCCGAGTGGGATTACTGGTGTGGAGGAACATCTAGCCCTAAGGTTTCAGTTGGGGGCCTAGTAAATATGAATAACCACACAGCAGGTTTTGGGCTCACTGTGGGTAAAGTCACAGGACATCTCGCAGTGACAACAAATAAAGGGCTCAATCCTGCTGTGCCTCAGTGTTACTGGATCTGTTCAAATGTTCACAGTAGAAACCATTCGGTCTACCTACTGGAGCAAATGATGACTGCAGCCCCGCTGACCATTCAAGCCAACTCCCCTTCTACTGCTGCACAGTTACAGCAAGAACAGGACCATTTAAATTGTCCGCCTGTGCCCAGTGCAGCTCTTCAACTGATGCAATCTAATCCTTGCCTTTCCCCATATACTTTTACATTCTTCATTTTCAAATATCATTATTTAAATGATGTTGCAGTTTCTGTCTCAATAGCTACTTCTTCTTATAACTGCCTGTGTGAAGAATTTCTTCAGTTGCCTCCTTTGAATCTCAAGCCTGAATTTTCAGTAATGGTGCACATTTCTGAATAACTGTTTATTCAGATGTTCTCTCTCTCTCCCTCTCAGCCTCTCCTCTTACTTAGTCCAATTCATTCTATCTCAAAACTGCACGCTGGGACACTGCTCAACACCAACCCGCAATTCAAATAGGGATATTCTCAGCTGTTCGAATGGTCAGTTTGGGCTGACTCCCTCAACTGTTTAAATTGTCTATTTAAGCTGAGATATCCCACAGACTATTCCAGGGTCTAGGATAAGCTAATTAGAACAACCAACATGACTGAGCAAGAAAGCCTGCACATTTTACACAGAACAGTTTCATTGCCCTGGATTTGAGCCTTTATATCTGAATGGTCGTTATAGTGGATTTTACTGTTATTCTGATTTATAAACAAACATTCTATAGCAACAACTTTGAGGGTCAGCTGGCTAGCGATTTTCCATTATTAGCACTCCATTCACAAAGCAAAGCTGTTCAGATCTTCTAACTGACCACATTCACTCCTAGATAGATCAGCCAGTTGGTCGGTCAGTGCAGCTCCTTCTTCACTTAAACCAGTTGTGCAGCCTCCTGCCTCATGTTTAATGACTGATGTCTGATCTCACTATGATGCACAGTGTGAGATTGTCTTGCCTTGTGATGTCACGGTTTGACTTGTCCTGTTAAAAGGGCCTCAACTTGATGAGTGATTGAAGCCCAATGATTTGCCATTTAGGTTAAAATAACTTGATGTGCTAGAATGCATTAAAAGGTTTCTATGTCATTACAACCTAGAGAACAGGGTGTGTGAGCTATGGGTAGTGATGGGTTTGTTTGCCTTTATTCTCCCTTGGTGGAGGATGATTCCAACATCCCAATGTCCCTCTGAAACAGCATTTATGTTTCTTGGTTTCTTGGTTTTGGAGCGCTATAGATCTGGGTGTCCAGATCATCGCTGGTCCTAGACACCATCGATCAGGACCGACTGATGCTGGCTTGCTGCCAATGAGTTGGTGCAACCAGCCAGTGCTGGTGTGGGCCTTAGATGGAGCTGAATCCAATTTCTGCTGGGCCATAAGTGTTTGCCCAAGGGAAAAGCCAGGGGAGATGAACCAGTTCTATTAAGCTCTATTATGTACTTGCATATAGCAAGGCGCAGGTCTGGAACTTCAGAGTGGGACACCATGAACTTTTATAACTATTGCCCGCCCACAAGACTACCTATGACCAACACCATGGAAAATCTACCAGTGGGTTGTATACATTTATAGAACAGGGAATGAGAACCATACTCAAGGACTGGCAGCATTTGGTCAGTGAGGGACCACAGGACAGACCTGAGAGTGGGGCTGAGTTACCATCAGTAACCAGGCTGCAGGCCCAAAACTACCTATGAGCAACACCATGGATGGGCTGCTAGTGGCGACAAATTCATCCACTCCCCCATTCAGCACATCAATATTACTGTGTCTGTTAAAATGTTCATATTGCTGGTTATTACTTTCACAAATTATGATACAAGTTAACCATGGTGAGACAAACCCTTCAATGTCCACAACCTTCCATCTAATCTGCTGGTTGATGACATATTCATTATTTGTGTTCCCCTCACAAAGCAAAACTGGTCAGATTTTCTAACTGACCACATTCACTCCTGGATAGATCAGCCAGTTAGTTGCCATCAGTACAGATGCCTTTCTTTCACCTCCACTGGTTGTGCAGCCTCCTGCCTTATAGTTACCCAGCTTATAAAGCTACTGTGATCTTACTATGATGCACAGTGTGAGGTTGAGTCTTGCCCTGTGATGTCACAGTTTGACCTGTCCAATTAAAGGGACCGTGATGAAAGTGTTTGGCAAATCTTAAAATTAGAGGAAGGATATTCATGAGAGAAATCAGGAAAAACTTTTGCCATTAAGGGTAATGGAATCTGGATTTCTCTCCCAAAAGAGGATCAACTGAAGCTTTCAAGACAGAGTTAGATAGATTTTTGTTGGGCTGGTGTATCAAGGGATATGGAGTTAAATGCAGATAAATGGAGTGGAGATGATCAACCGTAATCTAATTGAATGGTGAAACAGGCTCAAGGGGCTGAATGGCCTACTCCTAATCCTATGTAATACATTATTGAAACCTCCATGATAACATCGGAACCTGCGTGAACAGGGTAACTGTATCTCCTTAACCAGATTGAAGGATTATGAATTAACCTAAGGACTGAAAAGGAAGTGTAAATTAGAGTGGGTGAATTCAATGTCAAATCAGGTACAGAAAGAGAAGGAAAGACTGGATTGAGTGAAGACAGAAATTGAAAATTTAGAAAAATGTCAAATTTGGCATTAAAAATCTCCCTACAACTAAAACCTGAAGGAATGAGAGTCCACACTTCTTGTTATTTGGCCTCCTTGTCTCGAGAGACAATGGGTAAGCGCCTAGAGGTGGCCAGTGGTTTGTGAAGCAGCGCCTGGAGTGGCTATAAAGGCCAATTCTAGAGTGACAGACTCTTCCACAGGTGCTGCAGATAAAATTGGTTGTCGGGGCTGTTACATAGTTGGCTCTGTCCTTGCGCTTCGGTCTTTTTTCCTGCCAACAGCTAAGTCTCTTCGACTCGCCACTCTTTAGCCCCGCCTTTATGGCTGTCCACCAGCTCTGGCGATCACTGGCAACTGACTCCCACAACTTGTGGTTAATGTCACAGGACTTCATGTCGCGTTTGCAGACATCTTTAAAGCAGAGACATGGGCGGCCGGTGGGTCTGATACCAGCGAGGAGCTCGCTGTACAATGTGTCCTTGGGGATCTTGCCATCTTCCATGCGGCTCACATGGCCAAGCCATCTCAAGTGCCGCTGACTCAGTAGGGTGTATATGCTGGGTATGTTGGCGGCCTCGAGGACTTCTGCGTCCACACTTATAATAGTTAATCTTAGTGTCAGATTGGAAGTAATTACAGTAGTACTGAATGAGCTATATTTCCTCCAACTTAATATTGGAAAGATCGAAGCCATTGTCTCCAGAAAATCCACTCCCTCACCACCAACTCCAGCCCTCTTCCTGGCAGCTGTCTGAGACTGAACCAAACCGTTCACAACCTTGATGTCACATGTGACTTTGAGATGAGCTTCCAACCACATATTCCCACTGTCACTAAGGCCACCTATTTCCATCTCCGTAACATTGCCTGATTCCACCCCTCCCTTAGCTCATCTGCTGCATCCATACCTGTTAACTCTGGACTTGACTATTCAAATGTTCTCCTGGCTCACCTCCCATCTTTTACACTATAAAATCTGGAACTCCTCCAAATTTCTGCTGTCCTAATCCTAATTCGCGACAAGTCCTGTTCACCCATCACCTCTGTACCAGCTGACCTACATTGGCTCCAAATCTGGCAGCTAACATAAAAGAGAATCCAAAAGATTTTTTATAGACATGTAACTAGTAAAAAGGTGGTAAATGGAGGAGTGGGGCCAATTAAGGACCAAAAAGGGGATTTATGCATGGAGGTGGGGGCATAGCTGAGGTATTAAATGAACACTTTGCATCAGTCTTTACGAAGGAAGAAGATGCTGCACAAGTCATGGTGAAAGAGGAGGTAATTCACAGACTTGAAGGGTTTAAACTGATAAGGAGGAGGTATTGGAGGATATCTGTACTTAAAGTTGATAAGGCACCAAGAGCGGATGAGATGCATCCAAGGATACTCAGGGAAGAGAGAATGGAAATTGTAGAGGCACTAACCATAATTTTCTAGTCTTCCTTAGATTCAGGGGTGGTGCCAGAGGACTGGAGATTTGCAAATTTTACACTCCTGGTCAAAAAAGGGTGTAGAGATAAGCCCAGCAACTACAGGCCAGTCAATTTAACTTCAGTGGTGAGGAAGCTTCTAGAAGTGATAATTCGGGACAAAATTAATAGTCACTTGGGCAAATGCAGGTTAATTAGTGAAAGCCAGCATGGATTTGTGAAAATTGCGTTTAATTTGCTGGAGTTTTTTGATGCGGTAACAGAGAGGGTTGATGAGGGTAATGCTGTTAATGTATATATGGACTGCCAAAAGGCATTTGATAAAGTGCCACACAACAGACTTGTGAGCAAAGTTATAGCTCATGGAATAAAAGGGACAGTAGCAACATGGATATGAAAAATTGGCTGAGTGACAGGAAACAGGGAGTAGTAGTTAATGGATGTTTTTTGGGCTGGAAGAAGATTTGTAGTGGAGTTTCCCAAGGGTCAGTGTTAGGACCCTTGCTCTTCCTGATATATATTAATGACCTAGACCTTGGTGCACAGGGCACCATTTCAAAATTTGCGGATGATAGGAAGCTTGGAAGTATTGTGAACTGTCAAGAGGATAGTGTCGAACTTCAAAAGGATATAGGTTAGTGGAATGGGTGGACAGGCGGCAGATGAAATTTAATGCAGAGAAGTGTGAAGGGATTCATTTTGGAAGGAAGAATGCAGAGAGACCATATAAAATAAAGGGTACAATTCTAAAATGGGTGCAAGAGCAGAGGGGATCTGGGTGTATATGTGCATAAATCATTGAAGGTGGCAGGACAGGTTCAGAGAGCTGTTAATCAAGTATACAGTATCCTGGGCTTTATTCATAGGGGCATAGAGTACAAAACAAGAAAGCTATGTTAAACTTATATAGAATACTGGTTCGGCCTCAACTGGAGTATTGCATCCAGTTCTGGGTGCCACACTTTAGGAAAGATGTGAAGGCATTAGAGAGAGAGTGCAGAAAAGTTTCACGAGAATGTTTCCAGGGATGAGGAACTTCAGTTACGTAGACAGATTGGAGAAGTTGGGACTGTTTTCCTTGGAGAAGAGAAGGTTGAGAGAAGATTTGATAGAGGTATTCAAAACCGTGAGTGGTCTGGACAGAATAGAAAGATAAAAACTGTTCCCATTGGTGGGAGGATCGAGAACAAGGGAGCATAGATTTAAAAGGTAATTGGCAAAAGAAGCAATGGCAACATGAGGACAAACTTTTTCTCACAGTGAGTGGTTAAGATCTGGAATGCACTGCCTGAGAGTGTAGTGGAGGCATTCAAGAGGGAATTGGATTGTTATCTGAAAAGGAAGAATTTACAGGGCTACGGGGAGAAGGCAGGGGAGTGGCACTAGGTAAATTGCTCCTCAGAGAGCCAGTGCAGACACAATGGGCCAAAAGGCCTCCTTCTGTGCTGTAACAATTCTGTGATCTCTCCAAGATATCTATACTCTTCCAATTCTGGCCTCCTGCACACCCACGTTTTTAATCATTCCACCATTGGTGGCTGTGTCTTCAGCTGCCTAGTCCTCAAGCTCTGGAATTCCCTCCTTAAACCTCTCTGCCTTTCTACCTCTTTCTTCCTTTAAGACACTCCTTAAAACCTACCTCTTTGACCAAGCTTTTGCACATCTCCCTTAAGATTTTATGTGGCTCAGTGTCAAATTCTGTTTGCATAATGCTCCCATGAAGCACCTTGGGACTTTTTCCTATGTTAAAAGTACTATATAAATGCAAGTTGTCACATCATTAAAAAAAAAGGTATTAGACTGGAACGGACAAGAGTTAACTTTGTGGTGCATAGCTACTGGAAATACAGCAACTTCATACAATCCAATGGCGAGGCATACATATGCTAACGACGGAGTGATATAACTGGGACAGCAATTTTTGGATTGGAGTTAAACTGTGCATCTGCTACTAGCCTGACGTTGCTTTACCATTTATGCATAAGTAACTGATCACCATTAGCCTCAACATTATTTTAATAGGAAAATCTGGGCCAGTATTATAAAGAACATAAGAAATAAGAGTAGGAATAGGCCATTGGTCCTTCGAGCCTGCTCCACCATTCAATAAAAACATGGCCAATGATCTACCTCAACTCCCAAGTTCCCACACTATTCCCATGGTCCTTAATTCCCTTAGTGTCCAAAAATCTATCAATCTCTATCTTGAACATATTAAACAACTCAGCACCCACAGCTCTCTGGGGTGGAGAATTCCAAATATTCACAACCCTTTGAATGAAGACATTTTTTCTTCATCTCAGTCCTAAATGTCTGACTCCTTATTCTGAGACTGTGACCCCTAGTTCTCAATTCCTCAGCCAGGGGAAACATCCTCCCAGTATCTGCCCTGTCAAGCTCCTAAATAATGTTGTGTTTCAATTAGATCACCTCTCATTCTTCTAAATTCTAGGAATATAGGCCTCATCTACTCAATCTCCCTTCAAAGGACAATACTCTTACCCCAGAAATCAGTCTAATGAACCTCCATTGCACTCCTAAGGTAAGTATATTCTTCCTTAGGTAAGGAGAACAAAACTGTACACAACACTATTTTTTAAAATTATTTAGAGATACAGCACTGAAACAGGCCCTTCGGCCCACTGAGTCTGTGCCAACCAACAACCACCTATTTGTACCAATCCTACATTAATCCCATATTCCCTACCACATCCCCACCATTCTCCTACCACCTACCTACACTAGGGGCAATTTGTAATGGCCAATTTACCTATCAACCTGCAAGTCTTTGGTTGTGGGAGGAAACCGGAGCACCCAGCGGGAACCCACACAGTCACAGGGAGAACTTGCAAACTCCGCACAGGCAGGACCCAGAACTGAATCCGGGTCGCTGGAGCTGTGGTGCTAACCACTGCGCTGTGAAGGTTCTAATGAAGGGTCACTGATCTGAAACGTTAACTCTGTTTCTCTCGCCACAGATGCTGCCAGACCGTCTGAGTATTTCCAGCATTTCTTGTTTTTATTCCGCTTCATAAGTCTGTATTGACTTTACCTATTCATATTAGGATCTCTGTAGTTACCTTTTCTAAGATCCTGGGGTGCAGTCCATCAGGTCCAGGGAATTTGTCAACTTTTAGTCCCATTAATTTCTTTATTAATTAAAATAAGTTCCTCATTGTCGTTAGATCCTTGACTCCACACTATTTTCAGGACATTTTTTGTGTCTTGAGCTGTGAAGATAGATACAAAGTATTAGTTCAACATCACTGCCATTTCCTGATTCCCCATTATAATTTCTGCAGTCTCTTTCCACTGGGCCAACATGTACTTTTGCTGGCCCTTTTTTTTAAAACCTTTATTTTATTTTGTTTCATCATTTTTTTTTAACCATGTGCCTGCCTACTGCATTTTTCATGTTTGTGCTTTTGGCTAGGACTGTTCATTAACACTCTCTCTGCACTAATGCTTTGCCGTTCACCACACCATTAGCACACTCTCTTTGCCTTTGCCCCATGACCTTCCTGTCAGTTAATCTCTCCGGCCTTCTGTCCTATCGCACACCTTCCGTTTTGTTCTCTTTGTAGGATGTGGGCATCGCTGGTTAGGGAAGCATTTATTGCCCATCCCTAATTGCCCTTGAGAAGGGCATGGTGAGCTGCATTCTTAAACCGCTGCTATCCATGAGGGGTAGGTGTTGACTTAGTCAAAGCCCCCAATCAAAATAAACTATTCTGATTGTGGTGGGAGAAACGCACTGTTAATTCAATCCCATCCCTCCACAGATTGCCTGACATATCATTTTAAACTTTCAAAATTAAAGAAAGACCAGCCAAATTGTACCATCTATTAACCCCCGAATGAGACTAACCAAACCAGATGTTTTTAAATCAACAAATTAACTGTTTAATTAGAAAAACTATATCTTCTTAGTGTTTAAGAATTTAAACAACATTTAAAATAGAAGAAATTACAGTCCTTACAAATTTACACTCTGCCGCAGATGAAAACGTCCAAGTTTGCTTGAAGTCCTCAGCCATCCGATGGGGAGGGGAAAAAAAAGGTTCTTCAACAGTAGAACAGTCCGTAGTCTAATTCCAGCAGTAAGTGATGCTTTCCTTCGCCAGCGATGAATTTCCACAATTAATGACTTGCAAACACTTTTTAAATGAATCAATTTGGCTTTAGAATTTTTGAGGGATAAAAGATTGTCACAGTCTAACTTCCCTTCCTTCAGTTTAAATTATCAGAGATCTCTGTTTTGGCTTGACTTTTTTTTAGAATTTTGAGAGATAATAATGAATTAACAGACTAAATTTTCCTCCTTCAGTTTAAATAGTCTGTTTCTCCTTTCAGGTGCTAACATACAGCTGTCTTTGTGTGTCCCCTGTTAGAACAGACTGTCAACTAAAAAGCTAGTTTAAAAGATAATTGCAACATTGTATACCCGGTCCCAGGTCTCTGAATGGCTGTTGCCGGGTAACCAGGATGCATTCTTTGAAGCTGGTTGGTTCCCTCTCCGTATGCTTGTATCTAACAGCAACCAAAATGCACTTTTTCTAATTCTCGAGGCTTGCTGGTTCTTAAAGCAGTACAGCTCCTTTGCTGTCTTGAAGATATATTTCCCAGAGAAAAAAAAAAGACAGGATCATGACAGAAGGTAACACCCACAGTGCTGTTAGGGAAGGAATTCAAGGAATTTGCCCCAGTGACAGTGAAGGAATGGCGATATAGTTCCAAGTCAGGATGGCGTGTGGCTTGGAGGGGAACTTGCAGGTGGCTGCCCTTGATCTTCTAGATGGTAGAGGTTGCGGGTTTGGAAGGTGCTGTCGAAGGAGTTTCTGCAGTGCATCTTGTAAGTGGTACACACTGCTGCCACTGTGCGTCAGTGGTGAAGGGAGTA
This sequence comes from Heterodontus francisci, assembly GCF_036365525.1. Lineage (NCBI taxonomy): Eukaryota > Metazoa > Chordata > Chondrichthyes > Heterodontiformes > Heterodontidae > Heterodontus > Heterodontus francisci. Next base: position 89,819,088 of record NC_090380.1, on the reverse strand, counting down.
AATGTCGATGGTGGTGGATGGGATGCCAATCAAGCAGGCTGGTTTATCCTGGATGGTACATAAGAACATAAAAACGTAAGAAATAGGAGGAGTAGGCCATTCGGTCCCTCAAGCCTGTCCTGCCATTCGATAAGATCATGGCTGATCTGCCCCAGACCTCAACTCCTCATAGACCTCAACTTCCCGATATTTCAAAAATCTATCTGCCTCCTCTTTAAATACTTTCAATGATCTAGCCTCCACAACTCTCTGGGGTAGAGAATTCCAGACATTCACTACCATCAGAGAAGAAATTCCTTCGCATCTCAGTTTTAAATGAGCGTCCCCTTATTCTGTAACTATGTCCCCTAGTTCGAGATTCCCTCCCAGTGGAAACATCTTCTCAACATCTACCCTGTCAAGCCCTCTCAGAATCTTGTACGTTTCAGTAAGATCACCCCTTATTCTTCTAAACTCTAATGAATAAAGGCCTAACCTGTTTAGCCGTTCTTGAGAAGTCAACCTTTTCATCCCAGGAATTAGCCTAATGAATCGCTTTTGAACTGCCTGCAATGCTAGTATATCCTTCCTTAAATATGGGGACCAAAACTGTACACAATACTCCAGGTGTGGCCTCACCAACACCCTGTACATTTGTAACAAGACGTCCCTATTTTTAAACTCCAACCCCCTAGCAATAAAGGCCAAAATTCCATTTGCCATCTTAATTACTTGCTGCACCTGCATGCTAACCTTTTGTGTTTCATGCACAAGAACACCCAGATCCCTCTGTGCTGCACTTTTCTGAAGACTATCTCCATTTAAATAATAGTCTGCCTTTTGATTCTTCCTACCAAAGTTCATGACCTCACACTTTCCTACATTAAACTCCATCTGCCAAGTTTTTGCCCACTCACTCAACCTATCTATATCCCCTTTCAGATTCCTTATGTCCTCATCACAACATGCCCTCCCACCTATTTTTGTATCATCAGCAAATTTGGATACTCTGCCCCTTCCTCCAGGTCATTAATATAGATAGTAAATAATTGAGGGCCTAGGACTGATTTTGTGGCACTCTACTAGTTATGTCTTTCCAACCTGAAAAAGACTCATTAATCCCGACTCTCTGTCTTCTATGAGTTAACCAATCCTCAATCCATGCTAACAAATTACCCCCAATACCGTAAGCTCCTATCTTGTGCAATAATTTTTTTATGTGGCACCTTATCGCATGCTTTCTGGAAATCTAAATACACTACATCTACCAGTTTCCCTTTATCAACTCTGCTTGTTATATCCACAAAGAACTCTAGCAAATTTGTCAAACATGATTTCCTTTTCACAAACCATGTTGACTCTGTTTGATTGCGTTAAGCTTTTCCAAATTTCCTGCTATATCTTCCTTAATAATGGACTCTAGAATTTTCCCAATGACTGATGTTAGGCTGACTGGCCTATAGTTTCCTGTTTTTTGTCTCCCTCCCTTCTTAAACAGGGGCATCACATTAGCGCTTTTCTAGTTCGCTGGAACCCTCCCAGAATCCAGTGAGTTCTGTAATATTTCAACCAATGCCTCCACTATCTTTGCAGCCACTTCCTTTAAAACACTTGAATGCAGGCCATCAGGTCCTGGCGACTTGTCTGCCTTTAGTCCCATTAGTTTGTCAAATACTTTGTCTTTCGTGATAGAGGCTGTTAAAAGATCTTTCCTCCCATTAACTCCTTGTTTATCTGATATCTGTGGGATGTTTATAGTGTCCTCCACCGTGAAGACCAATGCAAAATATTGGTTTAAATTATCTGCCATTTCCCTGTTCCCCGTTATCAATTCTCCAGTCACATCCTCCAAGGGTCCCACGCTCACTTTAGCTACTCTCTTTTTATATCCCCGTAGAAACTCTGGCTGTTTGTTTTCATATTTCTTGCCAATTTACTTTCATAATCAATTTTCTCCCTCTTTATTAGCTTTTTAGTTATCCGCTGCTGGTTCCTAAATAAATTCCCAATCCTCTGGCCTACTACTAGTTTTTGCTGCTTTGTATGCCTTAGTTTTTGATTGGATACTCTCCTTGACTGCCTTTGTTCACCACGGGTGGATCATCCATCTCATCAAGTCCTTCTTTTTGACTGGGATAAATTTTTGCTGACTGTTATGAAATATCTGCTTAAATGTCTGCCACTGCTCATTCACTGACCTTCCCCTTAGTCTATTTTCCCAGCCTGCTTTAGACAACTCTTACTTCAGACCTCTGTAATTGCCCTTGTTTAAGTTGAGGACACTGGTTTGAGATCCGAATTGCTCGCCCTCAAACTAATTTTGAAATTCTACCATGTTGTGATCGCTACCCCCTAGAGGATCCTTAACTATGATATCTCTTATTAATCCCATCTCGTTACACATTACTAGATCTAAAATAGCCTGTTCCCTGCAACGTATTGGTCTAAGTAACAATCCCTGATGCACTCTACAAATTTGTCTTCCGTGTTACCTCTGCCAATCTGATTTGGCCAGTCAATATGCAAATTAAAATCATCCATGACAATTGTAACACGCTTCTTAGACGCCTCCGTTAGTTCCAGAATTATACTTTGTCCTACAGTGAGGCAACTCTTCAGGGGCCTATAGACGATTCCCACCCATGACATCTTCCCCTTGCTATTCCTTATTTCCACCCAAATTGATTCCACATCATGATCTATTGTACCTATATCACTATTCACCACCGCACTGATACCTCCCTTTATTAACAATGCTACCCCACCTCCTTTTCCTTTTTGTCTATTTTACCCGGAATGTCGAACACCCTTGAATATTGAGTTCCCAGTTTTGGTCACCCTGCAACCAAGTCTCTGTAATAGCTATCAAGTCATACTCATTAATTTCTATTTGTGCCATTAACTCATCTATCTTGTCACAAATGCTGCGTGCATTCAGATAAAGAGCCTTAAGCTTTGACTTTTTGCCATTATTACTCATTCTGGTTCTAATTTCTGCTGCACTCTTCCGTTATATTTTCTGCCCCTTCCTATCACACTTCGATTATCATTCGCCTCTTCACTACCCTGCACCTCTGCTCTCGGTTTTTTTTTTTAAACTTCCCTCCAATTGAACCCTCCCCCCCACTAATTAGGTTAAAAGTCCTAACTACAACCCTAGTTATATGATTCGTCAGGACACTAGTCCCAGCACGGTTCAAATGAAGCCCATCCCAACGGAACAGCTCTCTCCTTCCCCAGTGCCCCATGAATCGTAACCCATTTCTCCCACACCAATCTTTGAGCCACGCATTTACCTCTCTAATCTTATTTACCCTACGCCAATTTGTACGTGGCTCAGATAGTAATCCGGAGATTATTACCTTTGTGGTTCTGCTTTTTAAATTTAACCCCGAGCTGCTCATAGTCCCTCAGCAGAACCTTTTTCCTAATCCGACCTATGTCGTTGGTACCTATGTGGACCATGACAACTGGATCCTTCCCCTCCAACTCCAAATTTCTCTCCAGCCCAGAAGAGATGTCCTTAACCTTGGTACCAGGTAGGCAACACAGCCTTAGGGACTACATCTTTGCTGCAGAGAACAGCATCTATTCCCCTAACTATGCAATCCTCTATTACTACCACATTTCTTTTTGCTTGCCTGGATGGCTGCAGTTAAAACAGCACTCTAAGCTCGGGGGAGAAGAGTATTCCATCACACTCCTAACTTGTGCCTTGTAGATGGTGGACAGGCTTTGGGGAGTCAGGAGGTGAGTTACTCGCCGCAGAGTTCCCAACCTCTGACCTGCTCTTGTAGCCATAGTATTTATGTGGCTGATCCAGTTCAGTTTCTGGTCAATGGTAACCCCCAGGATGTTGATAGTGGGGGATTCAGCAACGGTAATGCCATTGAACATCGAGGGGAAATGGTTAGATTCTCTCTTGTTTGATTTGGTCATTGCCTGACAATTGTGTGGTGAAAATGTTACTTGCTACTTATCAACCCAAGCCTGGATGTTGTCCAGGTCTTGCTGCATATGGACCTGGGCTGCTTCAGTATCTGAGGAGTCACAAATGGTGCTGAACATTGTGCAATCAGCGAACATCCCATCTGCAAACACCCCCACTTCTGACCTTATGATGAAGGGAAGGGCATTGATGAAGCAGTTGAAGATGGTTGAGCGTAGGACAATACCCTGAGGAATTCCTGCAGTGATGTCCTGGGACTGAGATGATTGACCTCCAACAACCACAACCATCTTCCTTTGTGCTAGGTATGACTCCAACCAGCAGAGAGTTCCCCACCACCCCAATTCCCATTGACTTGAGTTTTGCTAGGGCTCCTTGATGCCATACTCAGTCAAATGCTGCCTTGATGTCAAGGGCAGTCACTCTCACCTCACTTCTTGAGTTCAGCTCTATTGTCCATGTTTAGTCAAAGGCTGTATTGAGGTCAGGAGCTGAGTGGCCCTGGTGGAACCCAAACTGAGCATCGGTGAGCAGGTTATTGCTGTTTAAGTGCCACTTGATAGCACTGTTGACGTCCCCTTCCATCACTTTGCTGATGATCAAGAGTAGACTGATAGGGCGGTAATTGGCCAGGTTGGATTTGTCCTTTGTGTACAGGACATACCTGGGCAATTTTTCACATTGCCAGGTAGATGCCAGTGTTGTAGCTGTACTGGAACAGCTTGTTTAGTTCTGGAACACAAGTCTTCAGTATTATTACCGGAATGTTGTCAGGGCCCATAGCCTTTGCAATATCCAGTGCCTTCAGCCATTTCTTGATATCACGTGGAGTGAATTGGATTGGCTGAAGATTGGCATCTGTGATGCTGGGGACCTCAGGAAGAGGCCAAGATGGATCATCCACTTGGCACTTCTGGCTGAAGATGGATGCAAATGCTTCAGCCTTGTCTTTTGCACTGATGTGCTGGGCTCCCCCATTGTTGAGGATGGGGATATTTGTGAAGCCTCCTCCTCCTGTCAGTTATTTAATTGACCACCACCATTCACCACTGGATGTGGCAAGACCGCAGAGCTTAGATCTGATCTGCTGGTTGTGGGATTGCTTAACCCTATCGCATGCTGCTTCCACCGTTTGGCATGCAAGTAGTCCTGTGTTGTAGCTACACCAGGCTGACACCTTATTTTTAAGGTATGCCTGGTGCTGCTCCTTGCACGCCCTCCTGCACTCTTCATTGAGCCAGGGTTGGTCCCCTAGCTTGATGGTGATGGTAGAGTGAGGATACAGACTGTGGTTAATTACAATTCTACTGCTGCTGCTGCTGATGGCCCACAGTGCCTCATGGATGCCCAGTTTTAAGTTGATAGATCTGTTTGAAATCTATGCTATTTAGCACAGTGATAGTGGCACACAACACAATGGTGGGTATCCTCAATGTGAAGACAGCACTTCATCTCCACAAGAATTGTGTGGTGGTCACTGCTACAAATACTGTCATGGACAGATGCATATGTGACAGGTAGATTGGTGAGGACAAGGTCAAGTAGATTTTTCCCTCTTGTTGGTTCTCTCACCACCTGCCGCAGACCCAGTCCAGCAGCTATGTCCTTTATGACTTGGTCAGCTCGGTCAGTAGTGGTGCTACCGAGCCACTCTTGGTGATGGGCATTGAAGTCCCCCACCCAGAGTACATTTTGTGCTGTTGCTACCCTCAGTGCTTCTTCCAATTGGTGTTCAACATGGCGAAGCACTGATTCATCAGCCAAGGGGAGGGTGGGGGGATGTACGGCACCAGGTGGTAATCAGCAGGTGGTTTCCTTGCCCATGTTTGACCTGATGCCATGAGACTTCATGAGGGCCACAGTCAGTCAATGTTGGGAACTCCCAGGGCAACTCCCTCCCATCTGTTTACCACTGTGCTGCCACCTCTGGTTGGTACGTCCTGTCATGCCAGCAGGGATGGTGACGGTCTGTAAGTTATGATTCTGTGAGTATGACTATGTCAGTGGGACAGCTCTCCCAACTTTGGCACAAGTCCCCAGTTGTTATTAAGGAGGACTTTGCAGGCTCGACAGGGCTGGGTTTGCTGTTGTCGTTTCCAGTGCTTAGGTTGATGCCAGATGGTCTGCCTGGTTTCAATCCTTTTCTTAGGTTTTGTAGCAGTTTGATACAGCTGAGTGGCTTGCTAGGCCATATCAGAGGGCATTTAAGAGTCAACCACATTGCTGTGGATCTGGAGTCACATGTAGGCGAGACCAGATAATGATGGCAGATTTCCTTCCCTAAAGGACATTAGTGAACCAGGTGGGTTTTTACAACAATCAGCAATATTTTCATGGTCATCATTAGACTAGCTTTTAATTCCAGATTTGTTAATAAAATTCAAATTTTACATTTTTCCACAGTGGAATTCAAACCCATGTCCCCAGAGCATTAGCCTGGGTCTCTAGATTACTAGTCCAGTGACATTACCACTACGCCACCACCTCCCCCAATGCAATGTTAAGCAATGATAAGCAATGTTTGCCATTACTTAACTACTTTTATATCTCATAATCTAGTTCCTCAATTTAACTTAGCCAACTCACCCTTCTTACCTATGTAGTTAGCGCTGTTCAGATTTAAGATCCTAATTTTGGACTTAATCATTCAAAAATTATTATAAAATTCTATCATATTATGATCACTCTTCCCTAGAGGCCCCTTTACTACGAGTTTATTAATCAACCCTTTCTCATTGCAAAATACTGAATCTAAATAGCCTGTTCTCTAGTTGGTTTCTTAACAAACTGATCTGAAAAAGCTTTGTATACATTCCAGGAACTTCTACTCTATGTGATTACTGCAAATTTGGTTTGCCCAGTTTATGTGAAAATTAACATCCCTCATGATTACTGTGATACCCTTATTAAGTGCACCTCTAATTTCTTCATTTATATTTTGCCTGATACTACTACTGTTCGGGGGCCTATAAACTTCTCCCAGTGTTTTCTACTCCTTGTTGTTCTTAGCTCCACCCAAACTGATTTACATTTTGATTTTCCACCCAAGATTCTTTCTCCCTACTGTCTTTATTCCATCCTTTATTATCAGGGCTACCCACACCCACCCAACCCCCAATCTTTTCCCATTTCGCCCAACCTCTTCTAAAAGCGAAGTATCCTGAAATATTTAATTCTGAACTAACATTGGTCACTCTGTAACCATGTCTCTGCAATAGCTAATGGATCAAACCCATTAAATTTCTGTGTTATTAATTCATCTATTTTGTTGTAAGTTACATAGTATAGTGCCTTTAGCTTTAAATTTTTCTAATTTTTTCCCTGATGCCACCTTTATCAAGCTTGCTTGACACACATTGCTTATTTTTACTCTAATCGCTACTCTGTTCTACAGCCTTGACAATTCCGCTCTTGAATTTATCCTTTCCTGAATCCTCCCACTCATCCCATTAATTTAAAGCCCTATCTACTGGCAACACCTATGCAGCCATATTCAGCTGGCCTCAGACACCGGAAACATCAGAGGAATGTATGATGGCATGAAGAGAGCTCTTGGGCCAACCATCAAGAAGATCACCCCCCTCAAATCTAAATCGGGGGACATAATCACTGACCAACGCAAACAGATGGACCGCTGGGTTGAGCACTACCTAGAACTGTACTCCAGGGAGAATGCTGTCACTGAGACTGCCCTCAATGCAGCCCAGCCTCTACCAGTCATGGATGAGCTGGACATACAGCCAACCAAATCGGAACTCAGTGATGCCATTGATTCCCTAGCCAGCGGAAAAGCCCCTGGGAAGGACAGCATTACCCCTGAAATAATCAAGAGTGCCAAGCCTGCTATACTCTCAGCACTACATGAACTGCTATGCCTGTGCTGGGACGAGGGAGCAGTACCCCAGGACATGCGCGATGCCAACATCATCACCCTCTATAAAAACAAAGGTGACCGCGGTGACTGCAACAACTACCGTGGAATCTCCCTGCTCAGCATAGTGGGGAAAGTCTTTGCTCGAGTCGCTCTGAACAGGCTCCAGAAGCTGGCCGAGCGCGTCTACCCTGAGGCACAGTGTGGCTTTCGTGCAGAGAGATCGACTATTGACATGCTGTTCTCCCTTCGTCAGATACAGGAGAAATGCCGTGAACAACAGATGCCCCTCTACATTGCTTTCATTGATCTCACCAAAGCCTTTGACCTCGTCAGCAGACGTGGTCTCTTCAGACTACTAGAAAAGATCGGATGTCCACCAAAGCTACTAAGTATCATCACCTCATTCCATGACAATATGAAAGGCACAATTCAACATGGTGGCTCCTCATCAGAGCCCTTTCCTATCCTGAGTGGTGTGAAACAGGGCTGTGTTCTCGCACCCACACTTTTTGGGATTTTCTTCTCCCTGCTGCTTTCACATGCGTTCAAATCCTCTGAAGAAGGAATTTTCCTCCACACAAGATCAGGGGGCAGGTTGTTCAACCTTGCCCGTCTAAGAGCGAAGTCCAAAGTACGGAAAGTCCTCATCAGAGAACTCCTCTTTGCTGACGATGCTGCTTTAACATCTCACACTGAAGAATGCCTGCAGAGTCTCATCGACAGGTTTGCGTCTGCCTGCAATGAATTTGGCCTAACCATCAGCCTCAAGAAAACGAACATCATGGGGCAGGATGTCAGAAATGCTCCATCCATCAATATTGGCGACCACGCTCTGGAAGTGGTTCAAGAGTTCACCTACCTAGGCTCAACTATCACCAGTAACCTGTCTCTAGATGCAGAAATCAACAAGCGCATGGGTAAGGCTTCCACTGCTATGTTCAGACTGGCCAAGAGAGTGTGGGAAAATGGCGCACTGACACGGAACACAAACGTCCGAGTGTATCAGGCCTGTGTCCTCAGTACCTTGCTCTACGGCAGCGAGGCCTGGACAACGTATGCCAGCCAAGAGCGACGTCTCAATTCATTCCATCTTCGCTGCCTTCGGAGAATACTTGGCATCAGGTGGCAGGACTATATCTCCAACACAGAAGTCCTTGAAGCGGCCAACACCCCCAGCTTATACACACTACTGAGTCAGCGGCGCTTGAGATGGCTTGGCCACGTGAGCCGCATGGAAGATGGCAGGATCCCCAAAGACACATTGTACAGCGAGCTCGCCACTGGTATCAGACCCACCGGCCGTCCATGTCTCCGTTATAAAGACGTCTGCAAACGCGACATGAAATCGTGTGACATTGATCACAAGTCGTGGGAGTCAGTTGCCAGCATTCGCCAGAGCTGGCGGGCAGCCATAAAGACAGGGCTAAATTGTGGCGAGTCGAAGAGACTTAGTAGTTGGCAGGAAAAAAGACAGAGGCGCAAGGGGAGAGCCAACTGTGCAACAGCCCCAACAAACAAATTTCTCTGCAGCACCTGTGGAAGAGCCTGTCACTCCAGAATTGGCCTTTATAGCCACTCCAGGCGCTGCTTCACAAACCACTGACCACCTCCAGGCGCATATCCATTGTCTCTCGAGATAAGGAGGCCCAAAAGAATCTACTGCTCTAGTTACTTGATTCACTAGGACACTGATCCATCCCAATGGAACAGCACATTCTTTCCCCAGTACTGGTGCCAGTGGCCCATGATGTGGAATCCCTGCCTCCCATACCAATCTTTCAACCATGCATTTAACCTTCTAATCCATTTGTCCCTATGCCAATTTGTACATGGCTCAGGCAATCATCCAGAGATTATTGCCGGTGAGGTTCTGTGTTTTAATTTAGACTCTAGCTCCTCAAATTCTCATCAAAACCTCATTCCTAGTTCTACCTAGGTCATTGGTTCCTACACAGACCACAACAACTGGACTTTCCCCCTCCCACGTCAAGTTCTTCGAGCCATGGTGATGTCTTTACCCTGGCACCATCAGGCAAAACAACTTTTGGAAGTCCTAGTTACAGCTGTAGAGAACAGTATCTGCACCCCTGCCTATACTGTCTCCTACCACTACAATATTCCTTTTCACTCCCTTCACTTGAGTCGTCTCCTATGTCATGGGCAGTTTGCTCAACCACCCTGCAGACCTTGCCCTCTTCCACACAGGCAGCAAGAACCTCATATCTGTTGGATAAGGGCAAAGGGTCCTCCAGCACCTGGGGTTCCATTGCCTACCTTGCAGTAACACCCTCCTCTCTATGACCACTAACCAGAAAGGTATCACTTCCTAGCTTAAATGTGGGACTGCCTCCTAGATCAAATTGTCTGGGTAACTTTTCCCCTCCTTGATGCTCCACAATGTCTGAGCCGCAGGCATCAACTCTGAGCTGAAGTTCATGATAAATTTATAAAAGCTCCCTGCTCTGACCCTCATTTTCAATTTAGCTTGTATCAAGACCACTGGACTTTATAACATGATTAGGTTTTAAAAACTGATTTTTGAAAGTTTAGGATGGAGTCTGAAAAGTCAGGTGATCTCACATCCACTCAGCTTAAGGACAGGACAGAAATCTTAGTTACCAGGCCAACAGAGAACACGGATCAAAGACTTTTTTTTGAAAAAGAGACTGCAGAAGTAACACCTGAAGAACAATGGGTTTCACCCTGCCAGACTTTGGGATTGTAAATAAGAAGTCAGTGATTCTGAGGATGCAAATGTACCAGGCAGCTGTAACACCTGGGAACAATGGAAGACCCAACTGGCCGTATGGAAACCAGACCTCTGGACTGTGCATATTTGAAAGGACAATAAGCTATTAACGTTTGATTCCAGATAAATTTAACATTTTCTGAAGGCAGGCAGGCTGTACAGAAGACCTGAAGTGGAAGCCTCAGAGCCGGCTGTAAGAAAGGAAGACAACCAGCAATGGAAGCCGAGACAGGGAGATAGCCTGCTCTCAGAAGCCTTTAAAGCTAAAGGCACTATAACTAACTGTGTAACTTACAACAAAATAAATGAATTAATAACAGAAATTAATGAATTTGAAAGTTGCAGTTTACAAAGTAGAAAAAGCCAAATGAGAATCGCCTTATTTCCGATCGTCCAGGTCAAAGGTGCTTGTAGAAGTGAGCACAGAGGACATTGACTTTGAGAAAGGCCTGAGAGATCCAACCCATTGCTACTGGGAGGAGTTTGGAACTTTTAACTGCAAAGATTTCACCATAATGGGGACTGTGTTACATATAAGTGTGGTGTGAGGTTTTCAAATATTTTAATAATGCAAGTGGTTAGCAAATTCTGCTACCTTGGGTCCATGGGTGACAGGCAATCTGTCCCTTGATGCAGAGCTCGATGCATGCAATGGGAAAGCATTTTGGCTGACGCACGAAATGCACACGAGATAACCCCAAGCTGACCCTTAGGACCACAGCCATCAGCAAAGGTGCACCGAGAAGACACCCCATCTAAACGGATTGTTTGCTGCATCTCAATCATCTCTCATAGATGGGAGGATGCCAACCCCCAAGAAAATACTTTCCTTTGTAATTTGGGGTATCAGTACAACTTAGCTAATGGGAATTTCATTTAGTTGAGATGTTTTAATACAAGTCTTAAAACATTAAATTTTGTGTAATTCTTTAAATTGGGCTGGGAGCCCATATCTCATTTTAACAATAACAGTCACACTGAGATTGTAACAAATTGGGGGCTTGGGATATAAATGTACAGACTGTAAAATTGGTATATTGGAATTTGCTAGAATTTAAACAAACAAGGTTTCACATTTACTTTGGTTGGGTTCAGTGGGAAATCAACAGAAGTACCATTAATGGAAAAGAATTTGTTAAAGATGATGATTTGACTTTCAGTATTTGCAGCAGTTGATAAAGGTTGATTTGGTTACGATAGCAGCACATGTGGGGGTTAGTATAGCACAGGGGCTAGGAAAGCAGAGATTATCAAAGCATTGGCTCACAGATGAGGATTAGGCTATGGTTCATCAGGTTGTTGTTTCCCAGGGCTACCAGTGAGATTGAGAATTGCCCATGACATCCCAACAGCAGATATGTACAGACAGACATATCAAATAGTCACTCGCAGTCACAAGGTGCTTTGGAAAGGCATCACCAAACCTTAAAAGCATGATAATAAAAGCAAAATGCTGCAGATGCTGGAAATCTGAAATAAAAACACTGGAAATACTAAGCGGTCTGGCAGCATCTGTGGAGAGATAAGCAGAGTCAACGTTTCAGTGACCCTTCTTATATCTGCCGGTTCTGAAGAAATGTAAAAGATTAAGCAAGTAAAGCAGGGTTGGGGCAAGAGGCAACAAAAGAGGTGTTGATAGGATAAGGTCACAGAATAGCTGACCAGAAGGTCATGGAGCAAAGGCAAACAGGTTAATGGTTTGCTGAAAGACAAAGCATTAGTACAGATAGGGTGTTAATAGACTGAAAACTGAACAGTCACAGGCACAAATATGAAAAAAGTGGGTAGGCACAGTAGAAACAAACTGAATTTAAAATTTTTTTTTTAAAACTAAAAATAAAAGTAAAATGGGGGGGGGGGGGGGGGGGGGAAATGCTGTTATACTCTGAAATTATTGAACACAATCTGGCAGGCTGTAGAATGCCTAAAATAAAGTAAATGAGATGCTGTTCCTTGAGCTTGCATAGATGTTCACTGGAACACTGCAGCAATCCCAGGACAGAGATGTGGGCATAAGAGCAGGGGGGGGTGGGGGTGTTGAAATGGCCAGCAACCGGAAGCTTGGGGTTATGCTTTCGGACTGAGCGGAGGTGTTCTACAAAGCAGTCACCCAGTCTGCATTTGGTCTCCCAAATGTAGGAGACCACATTGTGAGCAGTAAATACAGTATATTACATTGAAAGGAGGACAAGCAAATCACTGCTTCACCTGAAAGGAATGTTTGGGGTCTTGAATAGTGAGGAGAGAGAGACAGGAGGTAAATGGGAAGGTATTACACCTCCTGCGATTGCAGGGGAAGGTGCCGTGGGAAGGGGATGAGGTAGTGTGGGTAATGGAGGAGTGGACCAGGGTGTCATGGAGGGAACGATCCCTTCAAAATGCTGACAGAAGGGAGGGGGAAGATGCCTTTGGTAGTGGCATCACGCTGGAGGTGGCAGAGGATGAGCCTTTGGATATGGAAGCTAATGGGGTGGAGATGACCAGAAAACAAGATTTTTCAGCAAGAGATGAAAATCCAAGCAGATTGAGAAGCTAAGACATACAGTTTGGGGACAAGATGTTAGCTTTCAATGGTTCCCCAGCCAAGGCAACAAAACTAGGTTCAGTGGACCCTACATTAAGAAACTTTGGGGTTAACATTTTAGTTTATACTCCAGACAGACAGAAAAGTCAAGGGGCAGGAGGTGCACAGAGAGTCACATGAACAGGTTGGAAAAAGATACCATGAGTGTGAACCTTGTTGGCCACTAAAAGTACACCAAATGACAGAAGACGGAGGTTAAAAATAATTTTGCTTTTAATCAACTGGAGGAAGGGACACAGATTGAGAACTCAGTTTGAACCCCCTGCAGTGAAACTGGCAACCACAAGCATTAGAAAGTTTAATTACAGCTCTACACTAATTTTTCTGAACAGCATTAAAAAAAAAAGGACATAGCTGAGCTAAGAGTTTAAAAGCAATATATGTGCAGATAAGGCAGGTCAAACTGCTTTAGCTATTTATTCGGTTGTTGTGGGGACAACTGCACCCATTAAACAGAGCCCTTATTGACTCAAATCCTGTTAAATTGAGCCAGGTCAGGGAGGAGATTCAATAGATGCTAAACAAATGTAATTGAAGCTAGTCAAAAGTAGCTGGAGTTCACCGGTGGTGTGAATATCAAAACCAGATGGTTCCAAAAAGCAGCAAGTGTTAAATTATCAGAAAGCCAATGCAGTGACTAAAAAACTCTTAACCAACCTCACGACTGGAGCGTTGTATTAACAGAGTGGGAAATTTAGTCTTTATTAGCAAGATTCAAGGCCATTATAAATCCCCCACTCTGGGGATCAGAAGGCAAGATTCCACATTTGCCAAGCTTAAATGATGTTACTAAAAGATACTCCGTTTTTGAAGTAACCTTTAAATTCACTAAAAATAGAGAACTAACCATACAAAATCAGTGAAATACTCCACATCAGCAAAAATAGCTAGTGAACGGAATCAGACAAGGACAACTCCATTTTAAAACCGCCTTTATTTAGTAGAAGGAGGCATCTTTGAAAGTCATCGCAAAGGAGAAGTTAAAAAGCTGATCCAAGCACGGTAAAACAAGTGTCCACCTTGAAACCCGTTGACATTCAGCCAATTTGAAGGGTTTAAACAATCCGTACCATAACCACTGAAGTGTTGTCAGTCTCTGAGACGCATCCTTGATGTTCTTCCCTTAAAAAAAGGTTCAGCTTTTAAAAACAAAGTACTACCAAGACAGAATTACGGTTATGTTGGGACAGGGATGCTGCGTTATGGATCAGTGGACAATCTGTACTCCAAAGTTAAAATTCCAAGGACCCTATATCCTTAGCTTCTCTCGCACCCTTGGCTGTTTTCTTGGGCAACAGTTGAGCTTGAATGTTTGGCAACACACCTCCCTGGGGGATGGTCACATCTCCGAGGAGTTGGAAGAGCTCGGTATCATTCCTCACCGCTAGTTGAATATGGCGAGGGGCGATCCGGCGCTTCTGGTTGTCACTGGCGGCAGCTCCGGCTAATTCCACCACCTCAGCCACCAGGTATTCGAGTACAGCTGCCAAAAAAATCGGTGCTCCAGCCCCAATTCTCTCAGCATAGTTACCGCTTTTCAATAATCTGTTCACTCGCCCAACTGGGAACTGCAAGCCTGACCTGGATGAGCGAGATTTGGGCCTTTCCTTGAGTTTGTCCATAATCTTACAAGTTACTTTTCCTTACCCCCCAAAATAAAAACAGCAAGAAAGCTGAAAAAATAAATCTACTATAGAGAGCCACAATGGTACTTAAATAGTGCTGTAATCACACGTTTCCACGCCCCCGGGTCTATTAGTCATCCAATAAGGTCTCTTTAAGTCCATAAACAAATTGTTAATTCGTTAAATAGGCGAGTGAGCAAAACTGCTTCCACCGATCAAGTTATATGAATAAAACCGACGAATCAATAAACTTTTCGCGGCAACGAGTATAAATCAAACGTTATGCAGTTATATGAATTAGTGATGAAAAGACACAGACCTGAAACGTTAACTCTGTTTCTCTCTCCACAGATGCTGCCAGACCTGCTGAGTATTTCCAGCTCATTCTGTTTTTATTATGTAGTTATACTCTGATTAATGAAGTTTTAGTTAATTCTATTGTATACACGGGTTTAATAGGGAAACTGACTAAATGAATGAGATAATAAACAGCAATTTAACGTGGGCCGTATAACAACCTACATACTGATCATTCAGAGATTAACCGTTCATTGTGATTACATTTATAAAACAATTTGGAAGAATTCATACAGAATTTAAATTCTTAGAACGATGTTAAAAAGCTTTGGAAGTGAGAACATGGGCTTTATAATACTTAAAATGCAATCTTGAAATTTAGCAAACTGACCTGTCAGATTCTTGTATCTAAGGACAGCGCTTACCTTGCGGGTAATACATTTTACCAGACCATTACATTAAATTTAATGTCAAAACAGTTGTTTGAACTTTGTCGCCTGTTATTTTCATTTTAGCATAAAATATAAACGCAGTCTAAAACAATAGGTAGAGGTAATACAGGGAGAAAATATTAATATTCTACTGTTAAACTTTAGGGGCTTTTATTCCACACCGTTAAAGGGCAGTGGATGTTGTCTATATGGACTTCAGTAAAGCCTTTGACAAGGTCCCTCATGGCAGACTGGTACAAAAGGTGAAGTCACATGGGATCAGAGGAGAGCTGGCAAGATGGATACAGAACTGGCTCGGTCATAGAAGACAGAGGGTATCAGTGGATGGGTGTTTTTCTGAATGGAGGGATGTGACTAGTGGTGTTCCGCAGGGATCAGTGCTGGGACCTTTGCTGTTTGTAGTATATATAAATGATTTGGAGGAAAATGTCTGATTAGTAAGTTTGCGGACGACACAAAGGTTGGTGGAGTTGCGGATAATGTTGAGGATTGTCAGAGGATACAGCAGGATATAGATCGGTTGGAGACTTGGGCGGAGAAATGGCAGATGGAGTTTAATCCGGACAAAAGTGAGGTAATGCATTTTGGAAGGTCTAATGCAGGTGGGAGGTATACAGTAAATGGCAGAACCCTTAGGAGTATTGACAGGCAGAGAGATCTGGGCGTACAGGTCACTGAAAGTGGCAACGCAGGTGGATAAGGTAGTCAAGAAGGCATACGGCATGCTTGCCTTCATTGGTCGGGGCATAGAGTATAAAAATTGGCAAGTCATGTTGCAGCTGTACAGAATCTTAGTTAGGCCACACTTAGAATATTGCGTGCAATTCTGGTCGCCACACTACCAGAAGGACGTGGAGGCTTTGGAGAGGGTACAGAGGAGGTTTACCAGGATGTTGCCTGGTCTGGAGGGCATTAGCTATGAGGAGAGGTTGGAAAAACTCGGATTGTTTTCGTTGGAACGACGGAGGTGCAGGGGCGACATGATAGGAGGTTTACAAAGTTATGAGCGGCATAGACAGAGTGGATAGTCAGAAGCTTTTTCCCAGGGTGCAAGAGTCAGTTACTAGGGGACATAGGTTTAAGGTGAGAGGGGCAAAGTTTAGAGGGGATGTGCGAGGCAAGTTTTTTTTACACAGGGTGGTGAGTGCCTGGAACTTGGGGGAGGTGGTGAAAGCAGATACGATAGCGAGGTTTAAGAGACATCTTGACAAATACATGAATAGGAAGGGAATAGAGGGATATGGGCCCCGGAAGTGCAGAAGGTTTTAGTTTAGGCAGGCATCAAGATCGGCGCAGGCTTGGAGGGCCGAATGGCCTGTTCCTGTGCTGTACTGTTCTTTGTTATTCAGCATTGAGCAGTGGTCACAGTATGTAAAATCACTTGGACATTTTATGAGCAAATATTTGTTAACAGGTCAGAGGAAATAGTAAGTATACCTGCAAAACCAATTACACAATGACAAGAACTAAAAAAAAAATGTTGCAACTTGAAAGTAATTGTTCATGAGAGACGCCTAAGGGAGAGAACAAGAAAGAATGATGTGCATGTATATAGCGTCTTTCAAAACCACAGGATGTCCCAAAGCTCTTTACAGCCAATAAAGTACTTTTGAAGTGTAGTACCTCTTGTCATGTCGGAAACACAGCAGCCAACTTGCACACAGCAACCTCATACAAACAGCAAGTGATAATGATCAGATAATTTGCTTTTTGTGATGTTGTTGGAGGGATAAATATTGGCCAGGACACCTTCTGCTCTTCTTCAAAATAGTGCCATGGGATCGTTTACATCCACCTGAGAGGGCAGCTAGGGCCTCTGTTTAAAATCTGGTCAGAAAGATAGCACCTCTGACAGTGTAGCCCTCCCTCAATACTGATTTGGGGTGGTAACTTTTTGATGTTTGTGTTTAAGTCATTGAGTGGGATTTGAACCTGCAACCTTTTGACTGAGAGGCAAAAGTGTTACCAACTGAACCACAGTAACTTCAACAAATGAACTCCTGTATCCAAAAACAGAGCTGGACAACAGACATAAGAAATTATAGGATCAGAAATATGTAATCAGTGCATGCACCATCTATGATCAAGGCTGTAATGCAGAGGATACAGAAGGGAGATGGACACAGAATTGGTAAAAGCCCAGCAGAACTTTCAATATGATTAAGAAAACATGGTATTGTCAGAACATAAGAAATAAGAGCAGGAGGAGGTCAGATGGCCCCTTGAACCTCCTCCACCATACAGTAAGATCATGGCTCATCTTCAGTCTCAACTCCCAATTTCACCTGATCCCTATGTCTGTTGATTCCCTTGATTCTTTTCCCTTCCTAACAGCACTGTGGGTGTTCCTACACAACAAGGATTGCTACGGTTCAATATGACGGCTCACCACCACCTTCTCAAGGGCAATTGGGGATGGGCAATAAATGCTGGCCCAGCCAGCGACGCCCACATCCCATGAACGAATTTTTAGAAACCTATCGATCTCGGTCTTAAATATACTCAACGACTGAGCATCTGCAGCTCTCTGGGGTAGAGAATTTCAAAGATTCACAACCTCTGAGTGAAGAAATTTCTCCTCATTTCACTCCTAAATGGCCAACCCCCTAATTTTGAGACTGTGCCCTCTAGTTCTAGACAGTCCACCAAGGAGAAACAACCTTTCAGCATTTGTTCTGTCAAGCCCTCTCAGAATCTTATATGTTTCAATTAGATTATCTCATTCTTTTTAACTCCTAATATGGGTGAGGAACTTAAGGTAATTAATGCCAGCACAAATAAAGTGTTAGAGAAACTTAGGGACTGAAAGCCAACAAATCCCCTCCACAGATAGCCTACATACTAGGGTTCTAAAAGAGGTAGCTGCAGAGATAGTGGTTCCCTAGGTTTTAGAATGGTCCCAGTGGTTGGAAGTTAAGAAAGGTCAGAACACTATTCAAGAAAGGAGGGAGAGAGAAAATGGGGAACTGCAAGCCAGTTAGCCTGATATCAGTCATCAGGAAAATGCTGGAATCTATTATTAAGGAAGTCTTAACAATGCACTTTGAAAATTAGAGTATGATCAAAGTCAACATGGTTTTATGAAAGGGAAATGGTGTTTGTCAAATTAGAGGTTTTTTTGAGGATGTAACTAGTAGGGTAGATAAAGGGGAGCCAGTAGATGTTGTATACTTGGATTTCCAAAAGGCATTCGATGAAGTAACACAAAAGGTTAATGTGCAAGGGCTCATGGAATTGGAGGTAAGCATGGATGGCAGATTGGTTAACAGACAGGAAGCAGAAAGTATGATAAACAGGACATCTTCAAGTTGGGAGGCTGTGACTAGTGGAGTGCAACAAGGATTAGTGCTGTGGCCTCAACTATTTACAATCTATGTTAACGAATAGGAGACCATTAGTAATATATCCAAGTTTGCTGATGATATAAAGAGATATAGACAGGTTAAGTGAGTGAGCAACAAAGTGGCAGATAGAGTATAATGTGGGGAAGTATGAGGTTATCAACTTCTACGGTAAAAATAGAAAAGCAGAATATTTTTTAAATTGTGTGAAACTTCTAAATGTTGATGTTCAGAGAGACTTGGGTGTACGCATAAAAGGAACACAAAGCTAGCATGCAGATGCAACAAGCAATTAGGAAGGCAAATGGCATGTTGGCATTTATTGCAAGGGGATTGGTGTACAAGATTGTCTTTCTCCAATTGGTGAGATCACACCTGGTAGTAGTATGCAGTTTTGGTCTCCATATTTAAGGAAAGATATACATGCATCGGATGTGGTAGTGAAGATTCACTAGATTGGTTCATGGGATGAGAGGATTGTCCTATGATGAGAGGCTGAGTGAATTGGGCCTATACTCTCTGGAGTTCAGAAGAATGAGAGGTGATCTCATTCAGATGTACAAGGTTCTGAAGGGGCTTGACAGGGTAGGCACTGAGAGGATGTTTCCCTCAGCTGAGGCATCCAGAACATGGGGGAAACAGCCTCAGAATAAGAGATTGATCATTTAGGACCAAGATGAGAAATTTCTTCATTCAGAGGGTTGTGAATCTTTGGAACTATTTACCACAGAGGGTTATGGATGCTCCATCGTTGAGTATATTTAAGGCTGAGATAGATTTTTGGACTTGGGGAATCAAGCGATATGAGGAGTGGGTGGGAAACTGGAGTTGAGACAGATCAGCCATGATTGTTTTGAATGGCAGAGCAGGCTTGAGGGACCATATGGTCTACTCCTATTTCTTATGTTCTTATAATGATAAACTATGCAGTTTTTAAACAGAAAATGTCTTGCAAAAGAGAACAAGCCAATTTAACAATGAGGCTCTACAAGTGTTGGTAAGCACAATAATAGAACAAGGAATAAAAACAAGAAATGCTGGAAAAACTCAGCAGGTCTGGCAGCATCTGTGGAAAGAGAAGCAGAGTTAATGTTTCAGGTCAGTGACCCTTCTTCCAAGCCAAATCAGTGTCCCTACCCCCACTGCTAATACACTCATAATATACCATCTGCCTCTTAACACAGCAAAATGAATCCAGTAGGCCAGGTGCACTGAAAGAATACCTGTCACCATCCCCACTTGAACTAAGCAGAACCACAGATGCCCACACTACTGACACTGGTGTGAAAGGGATAGAAGGGATATACCAGAGAATGGTTGGTGAGGGATCAGCTGGTACAGAGTGGAAATCTTATTATCCCAGTGTCCCTGAGTTGTAAGGTGATACAGACCATTGAGGTCTTTGTATTAAAACAAATGTTGTAAAATACAAGATCCTAGCTAGTTCAGCACCGACCCCCCCCCCCCCCCTCCCCCTCCCACATACACAACACTGGAAGGAAGCATGGTTAATAGGTTGGATTAATGGCTATTGAGCATCTGACAACACCAATAGCATCTGCAGTGAGCACCTCACTTATGCAGGCTATAGAAACAGTATGAAAACATGCCACAACTGCTGCCACTGGTATGGATACCTGACGGAGGGATTATGCAAGTCCACAGTTCCATGTTCAAACACGTTAGTGAACACTGAGAACTTGCCCTGCACTAGTGGCAAATGTGGACTAACACAGCTGCAGCCAATTGATAATCATGGAGCAGTAGTTTAGACAATACAGCACCCAACAGGAGTCATGCATGAACATTTCTGTAATTTATTTTAAAAAGTTAATTATTTTCTGCTGGTTAATGAGATTTCTCTGGCAAAAAAAAACTTAGTGACCTCAGTAATTGCTTGTGTATACCCAATGATCTGAGGCATTGTGAGATGGCAGGGTCCACACACCAGCTTTTTTCATGTAAAAGTGCATCCTCAAATACACTAAGTAATGACTTAAAAATGTGCTTAAAATGAAAATATCCAGATGATGATAATTAACCACTTGGGCTTCATTTTTGCAGTTTGTGACAAAGTTTACCTTGTTGTTGACCCCACTGTCCTCTAAATCTGCAATGGAGTTGTAAATGGGCTCTTTTAATGTCTCAATAGATAATACACACCCCCAGGGTATCACTGAACCATACAGAGCAGCAGGATTCCAGCTCTGTGCCACTTTGGTCATTTTTGCTGGAACAGCACTGAGGGTACAACAATTGGCCTTAGTGTCCCTGACTACAAACGATCAGCCAGATTTCCTCCTTCTGATCATCAGCCAGTCATCTTTGCTGGAAAGTGTGAATGTGTCGACATGAAGCAAGAATAGAATAGCCTCAACTCTGATAGCTTTTTTAAAAAACTCTCATATTTATATAGCACCACTCATGACCTCAGGATGCCCCAAAGTGTTTTACAACCAATGAAGTACTTTTGAAGTAGTCACTGTTGAAATAGCCTATTGGCAATTATTAGGCTGAGGTTATACATGAATATGACCAGTAGATGAGGTACAGGAAGACTGCAAGTGCCTATGGATCCGTAAGTTACTTTCTTCAGGGGAGAAGAGAAAATCAGAAGGAATGCACAATTGCAATACCTTATTGTAAGTCCTTGGATATCCTGAAGACAAATACAAGTTTGTTCTTTTCAATGATATTAGTCTCCAATGCTAACATTGTAATAGCCTCTCAATCAAAAAATATGTTAATATCTATTAATTATAAACTGTAATTGTATCATTTTAATTATCATTTATGGAAAACATATGCATTAAAAGAATAGATGACAGAGTATAAAACCAATTTAAACTCAGTTCATATGACATCTTAAATCGCGTGTAACTTATGCCATTTAGAACTGAAGACTTTATTACAACTCCCTCCTAATCATCCATAATTCTACATGTAGAAAAACTGAGTGTTGTAGTGCATGTACAATCTTAAATCCAGGTGGGTTTGACGTCTATAAACAAATTGTTGAGGTGATTGGAAGATTTGTTTTTCCATGTGCTACTTCTTTAGAAGGATCTAATCTTAAGGCCGTGATGCTCAATCTTGCATAGCTTGCACGTTGTAGAGATCATGCCGCTTCTGCTTGAGAACTGGTATCTGTTGACGAATGTCCGAAAGATATTTCAAATCTGTTCAGAGGAAAATTGAATGCACAAAATTTCAATGGGGTGTCTGTTTTTGGGGAACTAATGCAATGTTTTCCTGACTAGACCACAATTTTTTTTAAACATCTGGTTTCCTTATATACAAGAGTTAGATATTTGACCGCTTCACAGAAACCAACAACAGCAAAGTCAGAATTGTAACGGCACAGAAGGAGGCCATTTGGCCCATCAAGTTCATGCCATTTTTATTTTGCCAGTACTGCCACACAAACTGGTAGTAGTTAATTTTCTTTAAACTACGTACTTGAGAAAGCTTAATTCAAAAATAGTCTTAAAATGATTGAATCCAGTACAGGTTCTTGAGGTAATAATTTGTTTCTGCTTGGCAGGGCACAGTCCAGGAAGCTCTCTGAAAGCTAAGGGATTTCAGAGGTTTGCTTAAAAGAAATTTCTAATCAGTCCTAAGCACTTTGATATCTTATAAAAATATTGTCACCTATTTTAAAACCCTAGGGTGTAGGCCATCAGTTACATGGGATTTGACAGCTTCTAATACCATTAATTTTTCCAGTACTTTTCCTTTACTAATATTAATTACTTAAGGTTTCTTATTTTCATTTGACCCTTGGTTCCTGACTGTTTCCAGTATGTTCCTTGCATTCTCTGCTGTGGAGACACAGACAAAATCTGGAATCTGGAACACACTGCCTGAAGGTGTGCTAGAGGCAGGAACCCTCACAACATTTAAGTAGTATTTAGATGAGCACTTGAAACGCCATAGCATACAAGGCTACGGGCCAAGTGCTGGAAAATGGGATTAGAATAGATAGACTTGATGGCCGGCGCAGACACAGTGGGCCGAAGGGCCTGTTTCAGTGCTGTATAACTGTATAAAAAATATATATATTTAATGCCCCTGTCATTTCCTCATTCCCCATTATATTTTTTTCTGTCTCTGCCTCTAAGGGACCCACATTTGCTTTCACTAATCTCTTCCTTTTTATATACTAGTAAAAGCACTTACTATTTCTTGCTTGTTTACACTCGTATTCTATTTTCTTCATCTTTATCAATTTCTTGGTCTTCTTTTGCTGATTTTAAAGCCCTCCCAATCCTCCAGCTTATTCCTGTTTTTGGCAACATTGTAATCTCCTTTAATCTGATTCTACCCTTAACCTCTGTAATCAGCCATGGTTATATCACTTTTCCAGTGGAGTTTTTATTCTTCAAGGAATGTATAATCATTGTGAATTATTTCTTTAAATGGTTGCCACTGCTTATTTACCATCATATTTTTAATCTGCTTGTGCAATCTACCTCAGCCCCTCTTCATCTTCTTTGGCCTCCTTATCTTGAGAGACAATGGGTAAGCGCCTGGAGGTGGCCAGTGGCTTGTGAAGCAGTGCCTGGAGTGGCTATAAAGGCCACCTCAGCCCCTCATACCTCTATTATTGGCTTTGTTTAAATTTAAAGACTTGTTTAAAACCTAACCACATCATTCTCAAACTTAAATTCATCATATTATGATCACTATTCCTCAGAGGATTCTGCAAGATTACTAATTAACCTTGCCTCATTACACAATACTTGATCTCAAATAGCCTGTTCCCTAGTTGCTTCCTTGACATATTGTTCCAGAAAACTGTTTCTAATACATTCCAATGAACTCGTCCTCCAAGCTAGTTTTGTCAGTTTGGTTTGCTTAGTCTGTATGCAGATAATACTGGAGCAGCAAGTAAGAACTCTGTAACTGGCCTCAGTGCCCCAGGCTAAAGAAGTGAAAAAGCAGTCTTTGGCTAAGAGACGAAAAAAAATCACCAAGTTCCCTCTCCTATCACATCTGTGTTGGAACTTTGTATGTGAGGATGTTGAGTAAGGCTAAGCTGTGATATCCCCTGATGTCACAGTTCACATATAAAGAGTGACCATGGAGGTACGATTCTAAAGGGTGGTTTCGCGTGAGGAGTGAACTCCTTCAGGGATGGACAGCGGTAGTGAAGAAGACAGTTTAACTCCAATTTCAAGCAACTTTCTCCACGTAATTTAGGAGGTTCAGTTTTGATCAGAGCACCTTAAACAGCTAGATGGTACCTTGTTGAAATAGAGATGTACACAATTCATTTTTCTGCCTTCCACTGTGTACACCTTACCAGGGTGCATTCATCATACATTTTTACCCATTCATTTCCATTTCCTACCTGCTTACCTACTTGATTTGCCTAGATGTTTTTAAAGTCTGTTAACCTCACTTGCAATGTAGAAGGCATATTCAAGACCTGCAAAACTCAGTGCTAATAGGCAGATGCATTCAGTAGGGATCCCTTTGCCAGATTTTTAGTCAAAGCACCTTCACACTACCTCTTCTTGCCTAGAATAATTGAGGGTAATTTTAAGTTCAGGTGACGGCGTAAAACAATGGAAATGAAAATTGGGAGAGATGTATAACAGGTGGCCAATCTGATATTACCCAAAGTCAAAACTACACCATTGATTCCTGGGCTTGACAGCTGGGCCCTTAAACTGGGATAACTTTAAAATCTAATCTTCTGGGTCATTTACAAGGCACCTTCCATGAAAAGTACTTGCCCCTTAACACTGATATTTCCCTTCAAGCAATAACTTTCATTTTAATATATCTTTTGCTACCATCACTTATCGGTGTATCAACAAGTGTTACAGGTAGTTGAGTGAGCACAGATGGCAAAAGCACTTCCATTCATGACATCCCTTGGAGGATCATTATTTATTTTTTAGATTTGCAAACTTGTGTTTTCCTTTTCGGGAATAACTGGGATGATGTGTATTAGAAAATAGCCAATTCAGTTTAACACTGAGGCCCAGAAATTCGATTTCACTGTGCCTGTTTTTTGAGCACTAAACAGGTGCATAGGTCTCCAATATAGTGGGCAGGAAGCACCTGAACATTTCAAGTTAGACGTGTACCCCCTGCCATATTGGATGAGGCTTCTTGATAGGCATCACAACACACACCAGAACTATGGAAAACACTGAATAATTAGGGTTCTGCGCTTTCAATTCTGATATGCCCCACATGCTGAACTCACCCAGCAACCCATGGCGCTAACACAGAGGAAGGACCACCTGGTCCATATTGGACAGAATGGACTCCATGCTCACTGCTCAGCCTTAATGAAAGTTGGAGCTGGACTCCAATACTATTTAAAGGATCATACAGTATTTAGAGGTTAGTTGCTGGTTAAGGGTAATTTATGGCTGTTTTTTGATTCTGGTAGGTTAAGTTTGACTGCTGAGCAGAAGATCTTGGTGGTGTTGCACATTTGTTTATAGCTTTATAAACTGCAAATTTGGCTGAAGTCATGGGTGTTCTGGTAGGCTGCCTTCAGGGTTGGGAGATGAAGGGAAGCAGAAAAGAGCAGGAACAGATGCAACAAGATGGAGGAGGAAGGCACTGCACAGGAGACCATATCCACAGTGAGTATTCAGTGAGCACTTCTTCCACCTTAGCTTCACTGTATGAGGTGCCAATGCTTCAATTAGAGGCTGTCACTGAGCTGTATCACCTGCTGTAGTCACAACTCATGCGTCACACTAGGGCATGGACAGCACTGCCTTTGGCCCATAATTATTATGCCACAGGCTCCTTTCAGGTTGCAGAAGGTAACATTTAACAAAATATCACAATTCAGAGTCCACCTCTCTGTGAGGTTACTGAGGTTCTACAACCAGAGGAATCCCAACATCTTGTTCCTCAAGAAAAGAGCAAAGCAGGATAAGAAAGCACTTAACTTTGCCTACATTGCAGAGTTCCCCTGGGTGCAAGCTGCCACAAAATACATCCACATTGCCTCGCAATCAGCATGGGATTCCACTCCCTCACCTACTGCTGATTTGTGACCACAGGCAGCGCATCTCTTAGGCCTGTGCTCAATGTCCTGGCATGATAGTCTTAGTGCAAAAGGCTTAAACAGGTGGGGGTGGGGGGGGGGGGGGGGGGGGGGGGTGTCGACATCAGATTAGTGGGAGTCATTCAAAGAGGAAATAGTGAGAGTTCAGAGCCAACATGTACCTGTTAAGGTAGGACCAACAGGTCCGGGGAACCCTGGATGTCAAGGGATATAGAGGATTGGATCAGGAAAAAAAAAGGAAGCTTATGCCAGATTCAGAGCGCTGAAAACAGTGGAGGCACTAAAGGAATATAGAAAGTGTAGGGGGGGGTACTTAATAAAGTAATTAGGAGAGTGAAGAGGGGACATGAAAAAACACTTGCAGGCAAGATAAAGGAAAATCCTAAGGCGTTTTATAAGTATATTAAGGGCAAGAGGATAACCAGGGTAAGAGTAGGGCCCATTAGGGACAAAAGTGGCAATCTGTGTGTGGAGCTGGAGGACATAGGTGAGGTTTTAAATGATTACTTTTCATCTGTGTTCACTATGGAGAAGGACAAAGTAGTTGCAGAGATCAGGAAGAGGGATTGTGATATACTTGAACAAATCAGCATTGAAAGGGAGGAAGTATTAGCTGTCTTAGCAGGCTTAAAAGTGCATAAATCCCCAGGCCCATATGAGATGCATCACAGGCTGCAGGGGCTCTGCCACAAATTTTCAAATCCTCTTTGGCCACATGAGAGGTACCAGAGGATGGAGGACAGCGAATGTGGTGCCATTATTCAAGAAGGGTAGCAGGGATAAACCAGGTAATTACAGGCCAGTGAGTTTATCAGTGGTTGGGAAACTATTGGAAAAAATTCTGAGGGACAGGATTAATCGCCACTTGGAGAGGCAGGGATTAATCAAGGATAGTCAGTATGGCTTTGTCAGGGGGAGATAGTGTCTAACTAACTTGATTGAATTTTTCGAGGCGGTGAATAGATGTGTAGATGAGTTTAAAGCAGTTGATGTAGTCTACATGGACGTCAGTAAGGCTTTTGATAAGGTCCCACATGGGAGATTGGTTAAGAAGGTAAGAGCACATGGGATCCAGGGCAATTTGGCAAATTGGGTCCAAAATTGGCTTAGTGGCAGGAAGCAGAGGGTAATGGTTGAGGGTTGTTTTTGCGAGTGGAAGCCTGTGACCAGTGGCGTACCACAGGGATTGGTGCTGGGACCTGTGCTGTTTGTAGTGTACATTAGTGATTTAGACTTGACTATAGGAGGTATATAGCCACTCCAGGCGCTGCTTCACAAACCACTGACCACCTCCAGGCGCGTATCCATTGTCTCTCGAGATAAGGAGGCCCAAAAGAAAGAAAAAAGAAAGAAAGAAAAAGATAGGAGGTATGATCAGTAAGTTCGCAGATGACACGAAAACTGGTGGTGTCGTAAATAGTGAGGAGGAAAGCCTTAGATTACAGGATGATGTAGGTGGGCTGGTAAGATTGGCAGAGCAGTGGCAAATGGAATTTAATCCTGAGAAATGTGAGGTGATGCATTTTGGGAGGACTAACAAGGCAAGAGAATATACAATGGATGGTAGGACCCTAGGAAATATAGAGGGTTCGAGGGACCTTGGTGTACTTGTCCATAGATCACTGAAGACAGCAGCACAGGTAGAAAGGTGGTGGGAAGGCATATGGGATAGATGCCTTTATTAGCTGAGGCATAGAATATAAGAGCAGGGAGGTTATGATGGAGCTGTATAAAACGCTAGTTAGGCCACAGCTGGAGTACTGTGTACAGTTCTGGGCACCACACTATAGGAAGGATGTGATTGCACTGGAGAGGCTACAGAGGAGATTCACCAGGATGTTGCCTGAGCTGGAGCATTTCAGCTATGCTGAAAAGGCTAGGGTTGTTTTCCTTAGAGCTGAGAAGGCTGAGGGGAGATATGATTGAGGTATACATAATTATGAGGAGCATTGGCTAGATAGGAAGAAACTATTTCCCATAGCGGTGGGGTCAATAACCAGGGGGCATAGATTTAAGATAAGGGGCAGGAGGTTTAGAGGGGATTTGAGGAAAAAACTTTTCACCCAGAGGGTGGTTGGAATCTGAAACACACTGCCTGAAGGGGTGGTAGAGGCAAGAACCCTCACAACATTTAAGAAGTATTTAGATGAGCACTTGAAACACCATGGCATATAAGCCTACGGGCCAAGTGCTGGAAAATGGGTTTAGATTAGTTAGGTGCTTGATGGCCAGCACAGACATGATGGGCCGAAGGGCCTGTTTCTGTGCTGTATAACTCTATGGCTCTATATTTTGTTCCAAGAAGCATTTGTTTCATCTGACAAATGAATAGTTAGAAATAATTAAAGCAACTTTCTGAATGTATTTCTAACAAGTGTAAACAAGGAGACTAAAGAAACAAAACATTAAAATCCCATCTAAGCCTGATCACTAGGGTGACCATCCACCAGAGACCAGGAAGGGAATGAACAAGCAAGAGAATGAAAAGGAGGATCAAACTGGTCCATTTTTCCACATCAAACTCAAGAAAAGTACTGGTAACAATATGAACATATCACCTATATGAGGAATCAGGTAAGAAAAGCAGTAAAGGAGGGGGAAAATTTTCTCTCGTACTTAATTAACAATCAGATATGAGGTAAACTTTTCAGCAGTTGTCATAAGGCTCAAGAATCTCACCTATATCTGCATATACAATAGTCTCATCAGAACCAGCTTTGGTTAGAACTTCACCCCTGGAAAGACAAGAAACAGATGCATATGAAAGAATGTCTGATTAAATAAGTGCTTAGTAAGGAAAATCTTTTCTCTAAAGTAATATTTTGAAAGGGAACAACAACAAAAAATCTCTTGGACTTTGTTATGAAAACCCCACATGCCAAATGGAAAATACTAATTTAATTGAGTGGAACTTTGCCCGATACTTTTACTTGAAATTGTTACAAATAACTCTTTAAAAAGAACAGCTAGCAGCCAAGATGGCCAAGAATATTTGCATGTGAAACACCAAAGGATTAGACTGGAGACAAACATGATTGTTCTGGCTAGGCTGAGTCAAAGGGTGCTCTCTGATTCAATTACCTGAGATAACCTCGTCAATGTGGTCATCAAGAGCCATTGACACCCATTGACTTTGAAAGCATCAACATCCCACCAAGTATGTTTGGGCAGCCTGAGGGGAGAGCCTTGAATTTTGGAGAAAATTCTGGAAGAACCTCATTAAAGCACAAAGGTGGTAATGCCATGTGACTGCTTGTGCAACTCTGGGAGATTATGAGTTGTGACTCAAAGCAGACAGTAACTGAGACCCATCAAGGGAACAGCTCTCTCTCTTCCTCTCTCCAGTAAAGACCCAGAGAAGCCTTGGCTGCAACTACTTATGCCTCAAACCTACAGACCAACACAGCCAGCAACTAGAGGACAAGAATAAAGCCCCTCTTCTGCCTTCCAGAACCTGAGAAGCAAGCCCAAACCATGCACATGGCCCAGCGATGAGTTCAGGACTACAATTTCAACTAAGAACTCTTGGACTGAGATTCAGTATTTAAATTCCATTTATTATGGACTCTAATCCAACCTCCCATCTCTGTTTTTACCTCTGTAAACTATGTGTATGTGTGTGTGTGTGTGTGAATGTGGGCAATGGATGCATACCGTACTTTAGGAATTTTAACTGGTTTAGAGTGATAAGGATAATAAACTTGCATCTTTCTTGTTTAAACTCAAGAAAACCTGGCTGATTGACTCATTTGCAATTATATTAGAGGAACAGGAGCAAGTGCTCACTGAGGTGGTAAGTTCAATCACTGTGTTAAGCAAGGAGAAACCCTGTTGCGATCAAACCAGAGAAGGAGCGAAAGGGGAGCCTGAGACCCGTTCCTCACCTGGTCATAACAACTTCCAATTGCGCAGTGGGTAAAACCATTCAAATACTCATGACTTTAATATTCTTGTTACTATTCTAATCAAAGTTGTTATAAAGAAATGGTCTTGTGCTGTTTAGTTCCTAATCTGAGCCATGATGATGAGGTTGTGATGGGGGTAGGGAGGGAAAGGAAAACAAAAGGAGTCACAGCTGGTTGCTGTCTTGCATCTCCAGATGGTGAGCTAGAAGGGGTAATTTCAATATCAAGTAAAATGAAAGCTCAAAGCTATGGGAATTCAGGATAAATCTTGGGAACTGTGAAAGACAGACACTGGAAAGAAAACTTTGTGGCACATGTACTCCATAAATGGTGTTGAAATAGCCAACGGTGAAATTGAAAGAGACTTGGGAGTTTTGGTAGATTCAAAACTGAAGGTATCCAAATAATAAGTGGCAATCAACAAACCCAATAAAATGCTGAACTATATACCAAAAATGGTAGAATACATGTCTGAGGAAGTCCCGCTCAAAACATGGCAATCTGGTCAGATTTTGACTATTGTGTCCAATTCCAGTTACCAAGACCTAAAGAAGACATTCAAATACTGGGGGAAGTGCAGAGGAAGGGACTATTCCCTAGTATTAGCAGTCTGAGTAACAAAGAATAACTGGAGGCATTTGGGCTTTTCAGCATTGAAGGAAGAAGCATTTCACAGATGATTTTTATAAAGGTATACAAGATAGTCAATGGTATGGAAAAGATAAATCCAGAAAATTACTTTAAACTGAATTGCAAGATTAGGACAAAAGGATACAAGTACAAATTATTAAAAGGCAAATGTGAGACTGAAGTCAGGAAGTTTTACTTTGCACAAAGAGTGATGAATATGTGGAATGAACTTCAGGAAAAGAGCAACAGAAAAAAAACTCTGAAATCATGTAAGAAACAAACTGGATGCTGCAGTGAGAGGTAACTTCTGGATGGATGAGCTGAAATGGACCAAATGACTTTCTTCATCTGTAATTATATTGTGAAATACATACCATGGGTTTACTACACTGCTATGACCCCATGCCACGTAGGAATTATTCTCATTTCGTGCAGGTGATACTGCTGCTACATACACCTGATTATCAAGAGCCCTGCAAACAGATGAAAGGGCAATATAACAAATATACTTTCATTTTGTATTTCTTCTTTACAGCTCATTTCAACATTTAAAAAAATCCTATATAATAATGTAGATTTATTAATGGTATTAAACTACATGTACTGTAAAAATAATGGCTCCAAAATACCTGCTGGTGGAAGATCGGCGAGCAGACCCAAGTCCGTCCGACTGGACTGGTGCAGACCCCATTCAAAATTTATGACTAGCATATATGAGGTGGGGGCATTGCACAAAGAAGGTACATCAGCAGAGTCCACCCCACTGAGCCACAAAGGAAGATCAAACTAGCATAGCGCTGCTCCAAGGACAGGCCAATGAGGGGTCCAGCAGTACTCATCAACTCTAATAGGAGTGAGTGAAGCCATCAAGAGTGATCAATTTCTCCCCCACTTCACCCCCAGGACTGACAACCACATGCTGCAGGATCTTTTCAGCTGGCATTAGTTCTGCTGAGGCCTTACAAAGGTATAGTGGATGGAATTCTTGGAAACTCCCCCAGACACACCCACCTGATGGAGGGTGGTGGTGGAGAATGAAGAGACATCTATGGATTCCCCTTCCTGGAAAATGGCATTAGGAAAACACAGGCAATATTCTGGCTGTTTCCGGTTGTTGAGCAGTTATCCATCCCAGTTTGCCCAGGACCCGAATGGAATTTCAATGTCAATAAATGTAGAAAACTGGTCATACGGTTTTAATTAACTGGTCTGAGATCTATACAAAAGAAATAAATGTCAAGAACAGCACCTTGCCTCCCTTGTGACTTCTTCCACCGAGAAAAGCAAAAGCAGCAATGTTATGGGAACATCAACACCTTCAAGTCACACAGCATAGTGACATGGATGTACATTTCCAATCCTTCATCATTGCTGGGGCAATATCTTGGAATTCCCCACAAAACACCTTTTGCGGGAGTATTGACACCACAAAGGTTGCAGTGGCCCAAGAAGTCACAGCATCAGCTTCTCGGGGCAACTAGAGATGGGCAATAAATGTGGCCTTGCCAGTGTCACCTTCTGAAGAACAAATTTTTTTTAAATGCCAGTCGACTTAACAAGACCACTCCTTTTTCATAGATCGCAACTCCACTTAGCCATCTTCTTAGCACATCCTTCAGTCCCTTCTCTCCCCAGAATCACATCTAATTATCTCTTGAATTTATCAATACTGTCCATTCTAATGGGATTCTTCACTGCTCAGGCTGAGAACAAGTTTAGTTGCTTGCTGATTATTTACCCCATATTTTGTGGCAATAGTCAACATTCCTGACAATGTTGTTCTCTCCCCTCCTTTGTTTCATTCAACCCTGTTAAGAAGTTCTCTGATCTTTCAGTTTCCAGTTCCGACAGTATCTATATTCTAACGGTTAATCTGTTCTTCTGCTTTACAGATGTTGAACCTTCCGCGTTTCCAACATTTTCTGTTTTGAATTCAGTTTTCCAGTGTTTGCAGTTTTATAAAAAATTATTTATACCGAATGTAACCAAACTACAACTCCAACATGGGATCATGTAAATCTGCCATTCTCATTTAACGAGGGATACTTTTGCAGAGTTTGAACAATATGATCTTCAAATGAAGTACAATATCAACACACTAATAATTTTGTTGGACTGGTTGTTTTACACTGCGTTGAACACTGCTATTAAATGAGTCTTCACTTAAACTGTTACCATAATCTGCTGCCTCCACACTAATCTTAAGACTTGAGAAAGATTTACTATTGTTTCAATGCTTGCTTAAAATGAAATGACCAACTGTATTCGCTTTTGTAGACCACCCAGAATACCTTCCCTACTCACCTCGCCCTTTGTAGGAGTTCCCAGTGGGCTGGTCCTGTTGTCATGTTAAAGGCTCCTGGATAAACTAGAAGTTGGCAGCCTGCGGAGCACACAAAAATGAGGCATTTTCTAATTTATTTTTAAAATCATATCTGTCCCACATTAGTTTTGAAAGAAAGAAATCCAATTTTAATGTCTTTATTCTCCTTAACAAACAGAATATCTGACAGACACCAAAGAGGGGAAAGAGAAACACCACTAGATTCAGCAATAGTGATGGAGAAACAGCCACAGGGGCTTTGTCCACCACTTCTTAGCTCAGTGCCCTACCCATACCTAGCTCAAAGAGCAGGACAAGCAGCTGGCATTCCCCCATACCTCCAGATGGAAGTGCAAATGCTGCCTTGGGCAGGAAGCCAAACACTGCTCCTGATGACAGAGACATTTTAAATGCATGAATACAGGCATCAGTCTGAACAGTTGTCTGTGACATCTGCCCTGCATGTAAATGGATGGATTCCATAGCATCAACAGCTCAGGGCTTTACACACAATGTTATGACCGAGGCAGAAGGCGTGCACTGTCTTTCTCTAGTTCCACTTCTCCACATGTCACAACATATAATTAAAGGTGTAGCCGGTTACCAATATGGCTAATTATAAACTCTATTTTTATTTCAGAATAAAATCCACCAACTAGGTTTATTTCACAAAACAACAAAATTATCAATTTATTATGAAACACAACATATTCAGTAAAGATGAAAAGTATTAACACACAGATTGAAATATAAAAAAGTTTACCTCTAACTTAGCCCAACACACCACACACACACACACACACACACACACACACACACACACACACAACACATACACACACAAAACACACACACACAAAGAGACTTTGTCTGCAGAGATTGCAATCATCAGTGATCTCAGCTGCCTGTCTGGCTTGTTGAAACCTTCTGGTTCTCTACATGGGTTCTTACTAATGCAGGGAGTGAATTTTTAAATTCTTCCAGAAGAATTATTTCTCTACGTGGCCTCTATCTTTAGTGCCCACATCCAATGATCAAAGTTGATTTGCTTTACCCTCTCAAATTCTATACAAGACTGCCCGAGCTATTTCTGAAGGTTCCGAAATTTCTGCCTGTAAGCTCAGGGACTAACTCATAAGCAGCCAGAATAGCCTTTTTTGCCATCTCAATCTGCAGAAACCTCCTCAGAAAACATGGCATAAACTTCATGAGCTCTGCCCATCAACCTGCTTTACATAAGCAGTGTTCAGCTTTCCTTCGGCCACTTCATCTGTCTAGCTATCTTTTCAAAATAAGTTAAAAATGCCTCTAAGTCCCTTTCCTCAAGCTTCGGGAGGACCTGCACAAGTTTAACAGCTCTCCCCTGGATCCTGGGATGGAGTCAGTTCTTTCCTCACCAAAATTTTGATCGCGGTCAAGGCCACCCTGTTTTTTTAGTTCTGGCTTTAATTCGAATACCCTTTCTTGCTCCCGTTCTTCTTTTTCTCTCTCCTGCCTCTCTTCTTCCTTTTGAAGTTGTAGTTCAAGTTTTTTCGTTTCTTTTTCCTGTTCAAGCTCAAGTTTTTACGTTTCCAATTCTCCTTCCTGTTCAATTGCTTCATCTGTAACTGAATTCTAGCTAATTCAACTGAATTATCATTTGAATTGCTTTTTCCTTCTTCCAATTTCAAATGTTGTGCTATTACCTCAATTATGTCAGCTTTCTTAACTTTAACTCCAACTTTTCTACTAATTCTTTTAGCCTAGCCTTGGAAGTTTTCCAAATCACTCAGGGATAGGTCCTCCCTCCCAAGAAAGGTTGTAGCATCTGACAAATCCATTCCAGTACTGTAAACCTTACTCTAATGCACAAGAAACCTTTTCCCTTTTCAATTATTATTACCCCACTTACAGATGCACGTCGTCAGCTTTGGGTTATCCCGCACAGAGCCCCCAGTTATATGTTAAGACTGAGGCGGGAGGAGTGCACTATCTTTCTCTAATTCCACTTCTCCACAGGTCAAAACATATATTTAAATGTTTACCCAGTTACTGATCTGGTCAATTATAAACTCTATTTTTGTTTCAGAATAAAATCCCACAAACAGGTTTCTTTAATAAACACCAAAATTATCCATTTATTATCAAACAAGACTTATTCCGAAAAGATGAAAAGCATTAACACACAGACTGAAATATAAAAGTTCCCTTCTAACTTAGCCCAACACTCTCACACACCAGTTTAAGAAAAAAATGAAGAGCTTTTCTCTACAGAGATCGCTTTACAAAAAAAGACAAAAAATACTCTGACCAAATACTTGTTAATTAGAACATAGAACATAGAAAAATACAGCACAGAACAGGCCCTTCGGCCCACGATGTTGTGCCGATCCTTTGTCCTCTGTCAAGGACAATTTAATCTATACCCCATCATTCTCCTTTATCCATATACCTATCTAAAAGCCGTTTGAAAGTCCCTAAAGTTTCTGACTCAACAACTTCCCCAGGCAAGGCATTCCATGCCCCGACCACTCTCTGGGTAAAGAACCTTCCCCTGACATCCCCCTTATATCTCCCACCCTTCACCTTAAATTTATGACCCCTTGTAACGCTTTGCTCCACCCGGGGAAAAAGTTTCTGACTGTCTACCCTATCTATTCCCCTGATCATCTTATAAACCTCTATCATGTCACCCCTCATCCTTCTCCGTTCTAATGAGAAGAGGCCTAGAATGTTCAGCCTTTCCTCGTAAGACTTATTCTCCATTCCAGGCAACATCCTGGTAAATCTCCTCTGCACCCTCTCCAAGGCTTCCACATCCTTCCTAAAATGAGGCGACCAGAACTGCACACAGTACTCCAAATGAGGCCTTACCAAGGTCCTGTACAGCTGCATCATCACCTCACGGCTCTTAAATTCAATCCCTCTGCTAATGAACGCTAACACCCCATATGCCTTCTTCACAGCCCTATCCACTTGAGTTGCAACTTTCAACGATCTATGCACATAGACCCCAAGGTCTCTCTGCTCCTCCACATGCCCAAGAACCCTACCGTTAACCCAGTATTTTGCATTCGTGTTTGTCCTTCCAAAATGGACGACCTCACACTTTTCAGGGTTAAACTCCATCTGCCACTTTTCAGCCCAGCACTGCAACCTATCCAAGTCCCTTTGCAGACGACAATAGCCCTCCTCGGTATCCACAACTCCACCAACCTTTGTATCATCTGCAAATTTACTGACCCACCCTTCGACTTCCTCATCCAAGTCGTTAATAAAAATCACAAACAGGAGAGGACCCAGAACTGATCCCTGTGGCACGCCACTGGTAACTGGGCTCCAGGCTGAGTATTTACCATCTAAGACCACTCTCTGCCTTCTATCAGTTAGCCAATTCTTAATCCAAATGGCCACATTCCCCACTATCCCATGCCTCCTGACTTTCTCCATAAGTCTACCATGGGGGACCTTATCAAATGCCTTACTAAAATCCATGTACACCACATCCACTGGTTTACCCTCATCCACTTGCTTGGTCACCTGCTCAAAGAATTCAATCAGGCTTGTGAGGCAAGACCTACCCCTCACAAAACCGTGCTGACTGTCCCGAATCAAGCAGTGTCTTTCCAGATGCTCAGAAATCCTATCCCTCAGCACCTTTTCCATCAACTTGCCTACCACCGAAGTAAGACTAACTGGCCTGTAATTCCCAGGGTTGTTCCTATTCCCTTTCTTGAACAGGGGCACAACATTTGCCACCCTCCAATCACCTGGTACCACCCCCGTCAACAGAGAAGATGAAAAGATCATTGCCAGCGGCTCTGCAATTTCATCCCTTGCTTCCCATAACATCCTTGGATATACCCCGTCAGGCCCGGGAGACTTGTCTATCTTCAAGTTATTCAAAAACCCCAACACATCTTCCCTCCTAACGAGCACTTCCTCGAGCTTACCAGTCTGTTTCACACCGTCCTCTTCAGTAATACACCCCTTCTCATTCGTAAATACCGAAGAGAAGTACTCATTCAAAACCTCACTTATCTCTTCCGGCTCAACACACAGTCTCCCGCTATTGTCCTTGACCGGACCTACGGTCCCCCTAGTCATCCTCATATTTCTGACATACGCGTAAAAGGCCTTGGGGTTTTCTTTTATCCTACCCGCCAAGCATTTTTCATGCCCTCTCTTAGCTCTCCTAATCCCTTTCTTCAGATCCTTCCTGGCCATCTTGTATCCCTCCAGAGCTATGCCTGTGCCCTTTTTCCTCAACCTTATATACGCATCCTTCTTCTTCCTAACAAGACTCTCAACCTCTCTTGTCAACCACGGTTCCCTCACATGACCATCCCTTCCCTGTCTGACAGGGACATGCTTATCAATGGCCCCTACTATCTGCTCCTTGAAAAAGTTCCACATTTCGACCGTGCCCTTCCCTGCCAGCATATGCTCCCAACTTATGCTCCTCAGTTCCTGCCTGACAGCATCATATCTACCCTTCCCCCAATTGTAAACCTTGCCCTGTTGCACATACCTATCCCTCTCCATTACCACAGTGAATGCTACAGAATTGTGATCACTATCTCCAAAGTGCTCGCCCACCAACAGCTCTATCACTTGCCCTGGTTCATTACCTAGTACCAAATCCAATATTGCCTCCCCTCTGGTCGGGCAGTCTACATACTGAGTCAGAAAAGCTTCCTGGACATACTGCACAAACACTACCCCATCCAAACTATTCGATCTAAAGAGTTGCCAATCAATATTTGGGAAGTTGAAATCCCCCATAATTACTACCCTGTGACTTCTGCTCCTTTCCAAAATCTGTTTCCCAATCTGCTCTTCCACCTCCCTGCTGCTATTGGGGGGCCGATAGAAAACTCCCATCAAGGTGACTGCTCCTTTCCTGTTCCTGACCTCAACCCACAGTGCCTCAGTCGGCAGATCCTCCTCGAAAATTCTTTCAGCAGTTGTTACACTATTTCTAACTAACAATGCCACCCCCCCACCTCTTTTACCACCATTCCTAATCTTATGAAAACATCTTGAAGGAAAAGGATAAAATATGGAATGATACCAGTTGTCCCTTTTCTGACATCACAAATACATGTAGATGGCTGTCACTGGGATCTTTTTGGAGCAGTTTTCTTCAGGCGACATCAAGGATTAGTCTGGCAGGCTTTCTAGGATAAATGTGACATCAGGGGTTTCAGCTATCACATACTGGATTCTCAGTTTCTCAGAGAGGTGAAGAAAGGATGAGCTGGGTGTTTCTCTCAGCAGACTGCAAACCCAACTGCCTCAAAACCATATCCAAACCAAAACCAACTCTTGACCACCATAAATCTTGACATGTCACTTCTCTGTAAACAACTCCCATAGTCAGAAGGCGCCTGCTGTTTACTTAGCTGAAGACATGTGACTTCCAGTAAGTGTTTTTAAACAAAGTCCCAAAGTCCTTCCAGTGACCTTTAAAAAAAAACAAAGTCCAAAGTCTATGGAATCACTTCAGTCCTCCAAAGGAATCCATTTCCGCAATTTTAAAGCACAAGTCCTCACAAAGATATTTTAAAAATCAAAATGCTTCCATAACAGCACGGACCCACAAACAGCAATGACAGAAATGACCAGATAATCTGCTTTAGGGATGTTGATTGAGGGATAAATGCTGATCAGGAAACCAGACACTCTTCTGTTCTTCTTAATCATGCGATGGTATCTCTTACATCCAAGAGGACAGACAGGGCCTCAATTTAACATTTCATCCAAAAGACAACACCTTGGACATTGCAGCACTGCACTGTACTGAAGAAGTGAGCACTTGGACACAAATAATACCTCCTTCATTCTACAATATTATTAGTCAATTTACTT
The DNA here is from genome assembly GCF_036365525.1 of Heterodontus francisci. Taxonomy (NCBI): domain Eukaryota; kingdom Metazoa; phylum Chordata; class Chondrichthyes; order Heterodontiformes; family Heterodontidae; genus Heterodontus; species Heterodontus francisci. The sequence continues at coordinate 89,780,488 of NC_090380.1, read as the reverse complement.
ACCTCTTTTTGTGTAAATTTGAGCAAGTTCTGCAAACCTCATATCATAACAGATCCCAATCCCCACCTTGCAGTAAGCTGTAAAGAAGAGATATTAAGATAATTAATGACTTAAGGTATGAAGAATTTTTGATTTAGAATGTATATACGTGGATATGTGTATATACACACACACATATACACAGTGTTTATAAGTCATTGTGCAACTGTAATAACTTTGGATGCGCACATGATAGAAGCAAACTATAGATGGCATTGAATGCATAATTCATAACATTTTTAATGCTGTCATGGACTTCATTTCTGCTAATCATAACACACAGTTCACCTTTTCTTCTACTGTCACCATGTCCAATCAGTTTCAGCATCTGAAATAAAATGAAAAAATATTAACACAGCAACTGCATTATTAAAAAAAAACTTTATGAATTATGCTTTCGTATGCCTTTACAATTTGTTTCTATCATGTTCACATCCAGTTATTAAAGTTTAAAGCTGCACAAGTACTTTATAAATACCCTGTGTGTACGTGTATATGCATATCATCAAGTAGTAGAACATACATTCATACATATAATTGCCCATACAGCAAGTTCCTCGTCTCTTTCAAACCTTCTAGGGAAACTGTAGAATGCAGTATGCATGCTTTACCAAAGAGAAGTGGGTGTAAGGGGGGAAAAATAAACCAGTGGGCAAATAACTCCAGACCATTGTCGTACATTTCCCAGGATCTGATTACTGCTCTCAGATACTGTTCTGTCGAGGCTGGTTTTATCTGAGCAATGATATTCAACGTTGTGTGATCCCTGAGCACATCTGGAATCCTGCTCTGCAATGGTATCTTATCCCCAGCGTGCTGGAATTTCTATTATTTTTGGATGGGGAAAGTGAAAGAGGAACGAGGATGGCACAACTGTCACAATGTTGCAAGTTTACTGGGGTTTATTTTAATTTGCAGAAAATGCAGACATTCAACAAGAATCACAATCCATTGTTGATAAAAGGAATTAAAAGGGAATTATGAAATGTTCCCTCTTAATGTCTACAGCTAATCAGTAGCATATCTATAGATAGATAAAATAAAGCTTAAATTGGAAAACCCAGTTGTGCAATTAAAAAGCTTAATTTACCATGTACATATCCCTGCTTTTAAAACAATGACCTTAAATCTCCCACATCCTTGCATGATTTCTTGACTGACAAGGTGGACAGTAGACTAACAAGAGCGACATTGGTATCTGCCAATGCCCTCTGTAACAAGTATGCATGCGTTCTGATTTACTCATGGCCAATTTTCCTTTTTCTTTACTGGAGACCGGCCTGTGCTCAGAGTGTTCTACCCCAATAATCTAATTGAAAATCCCCTATGTGAAAAATAATAGGTATTCACCTGCATCTTACACCAAGCAACTGCAGCCCACATGATACAGTGTCTATTTTAAAAACAAAGACTTGTTTATGTACTAGTGCTCGCGCATTTGAAAGTCTTGTTTTTACTTACAAGTATCAAAGGTGCATAATTTGTTGCCAGGAGAAAGTGTCTCAGATTCCCGGAAACAAATTTTCCCAGGTACATCAATATCAAACAAGTGAGTCTGGTTGAAACACACAACACAGGCAGTTAGTGATCTTTAACAAGGTTGTCGGACTTAGGTTAAGATGTTAAATAGTGAATCACTTCTCATCTGATTGTGTAAGCATTGCCAAATCTCAGACAGGCAAAGGCAGTTCAACAGAAAGTGCTAGAAATACTCAGCAGGTCAGGCAGCATCTGTGGAGAGAGAAGCAGAGTTAACATTTCAGTTCTGATGAAAGGTCACAGACCTGTAACGTTAACTCTGCTTCTCCCTCCACAGATGCTGCCTGACCTGCTGAGTATTTCCAGCACTTTATGTTTTTATTTCAGATTTTCAGCATCTGCAGTATTTTACTTTTATATAAAGGCAGTTCTACATTGGCATTCCTGTACTTTCGATCATGGGAAACCAAGATCCAAATGTGGGTCTACAATTCTGTCATTGGCATAAGAGAACTAGTTTGAACTATGTAAACACGGGCAGTCAGCAAGCACACATTGTAGCCATTTTAAAATCCAAACATTAATCCAAAAGTTAAAGTGCTTTTATATGGTAGTGTACCACACAAAGCTTTCACTTCAGCTTTTTGGCACTCAATTCTGCCCACCATCTGTCTGAAAAATGATATGTAGTCTCAGTTAAACTGCTTGTAGATTAGACGGTTGCAGATCTCCATATTGACCGTGCTTCTGACTTTAACAGAAAGTGCAGCTCCTGTTGATCTAAACCATCTCATAACCTGGTGGATTTCCAACATGGTTCTTTCGTTTCCTAGAATATATATTGAGCTTGGTCCTACTCTACATCAATGAAAACATCCTAAATTATTTTAACATTTTTCAAAGGTAAATTTTAAAACAACGCAAAATAAAATCACCAAGCAAATTCACCAAAAACAAAACTCAATAAATGTTTTTGACTGCTGAAAGTGATCTGTACACATGACTTTTGGTCTCATAAAAACAGTTTCAGTAGAAAGTAATATCAAATAGATGTGACATTGAAGATGGATGTTTAAGATGCTGTGTCCAACAGTGCATGCCACACATAAGTTTCTTTTACTTCTGGGATATATGTTTGGATTCAGGTGCTAAATGTCTGACTATTAACCAAGGATCAGTTGTTTTTTTATTGCTGACTTAAAACAACTAGGTTCTTTTGGGTTTTTTTACGTCAAGAAAATGGAGGGGGGGGGGGGGGGGGGGGGGGAGGAAACTTGACACTAAAAAAAGTAGGTACATTTGAACAAAAATCAGTAAATATCAGTTATTAGCTGGAAAATGGTTAAAACTCAAAAAAAAAAAATAAGGGACTAATAAAGAATACAGTTAAGCTTAATGACAATCCACAATTATTTATACAGTTCATGGTCACCATTCTTGCAAATGTAAACTTGCAGCAGTTGCGTTAAACTATGTTTGTCAAGGTTTATTCACCCGGGATCTGGAATGTACCAATACAAAACAATTATAGCTGTGGTACATAATACAGTTAAAAGCACTAAATGTATCATACTGTCCCAAAAAATCTTTAAGGTAGACATGAATGTAGGCATGAGCAGGAGACAGATGATTCTGTACTCGCCTGACTACAATTCTCTATTGAACTTGGTGTTGAAAATTGGGATCCGAATTATTCAACCCTATTTCCAGTATGAAGAACAGGGAGGTTTTAAATATTAACCTGTAATGCCAATACAGTACCCACAATGTGCTTGAATACTAAATGTACTATCCACTCTGTCCAGTATATCAGTTGCATTCAAAGAGCATCAAATAAATACCTGAACACAACCCTCACTTGAAGCAGACACCAGAGTCGTTATGGTATTGGACTAGCAACCCTGAGGCTGAGTTCAAATCCCAGCACGATAAATTCTGAAACTGAAGTTGATAAATCTAGTAAATTGTGGGCTAGCACCACAATGATCATTGCTATTAAGCTGCTTTTTAAGTTCTAACTTCACCTCAAACCTTACCTTTACTGTTCAATTACTGCACTGGGAAAGAACACTTTGGCACTGAGGTGAGTGAACTTTTCTGGGCAATAAATGTTTGACCACACTAGTCCTTTCTGAACAAGGACAGTTAGTACTGTTTGCTGAAAAGATTATTCGTATCAGTGTAGAGAATCACGTCAAATGAATTACACTTGAGCTCTGCTACTGCTTTGAAAGAAGTGAAAATGTTCAGCAGCAGCACAGAATGTATCTGCCTGTAGTGTAGATTCAAGCAATGGGACAGACCAGAGAACTGGCTGAGCTTGTACCTGGTTTAGGAGTTCCTACATACCTGTGCTGAGATGCAGTGCTAGGAGTTTCTCAATCTAAGTATTTTCAAAAAATATCAATTTGGGGGTTGACCAGAATTAAGTCTGTGAGTGCCTGTTGCAGCTGTCTGAATAATGGTGAACTGTCCCCAGAGTATCTTTGCGCCTGCCTCAGCACGTTATTTATAAACAGCAAAAGATTAACCGTGTCAGTTTGATTATTTTTTGTTGGATCCTATCATATTTTAGCTGTTGTCCTCATTGAGGTGTGGAAAGTCAGTGCTTTAGGACTGAAAATTTTTCTGTTCCCTGGTCTGTATTGACATGATGGAGATGCAGGAAAAAGCCAATGTGCGATTGTCTGCAGCATTATGCCCTAACTATAATGTTAGGAAAGCATCCCTTGCTACATAAACATGAATCTTTTTAAGTGGTGTGAAGGCACGGATAGAGTACTAAAACCAAGACCCGAAAATGAAGATGAATGCAGATTCAATTTCTGGTACACCAAGCTTGCAATTTCAGCCTTGCTGAGTGGAAAGGCATAGCTAAGGCAGTGGTGTCTCCCTGTAAGTAGAAGGGCAATCAAAGGGGATAGTCTGAACTGAGTCGTGCCCCCAGCACCCCTTCAGGGCACAAGTTTCAAGACAAAATGAAATTAGAAATTATTTACAAGGAGAGAAAAATTACATCATTCAAAAGTATTAATTTTATTTTTCTCACACGAGCCAGCACTGTGACCAGCTTTCTGCAGAATTACGGGCAGTTTTGTGCTAGAACATGGTATCCCATTAAAACTAGGTGGAAATTGTTCAACATCATTTTGTTTTGGATCTTAGAGAGAAAGGAGAACTTTCTCTCATCAGCTTAGACTAAAGTAAAAAAGAAGTCCTCCTAATCTACTGCACTACCCACTCTGCCCAATAATAAAGATTTTAGACCTTTCTGTACTTCAGCAACATGGATCCACTTGGTGCAAACACTGTACAGGTGTTGTAAAACTTCCCACCATCTTCCTCTGGAATAGAGCCTGCAAGAACACAAGCAATCATTTTCATTCAGGTACTGGCAAACACATTGCATCTTTTCAATTCTACCAAACAATCTTGCAAATCTTTCAAATACAAGCTGCCCAACATCTTCCTGTAATATAAAATAACAAAAAAAGTTATCACTGGTTAAAAATGTGAAGAAGAATGTGTGTGTTTATAAGGCACTTACATCCTCAAGACATTCCAAAGCACTTTACACTTCACGGCCCATGCAATGACTGTTGTTTTGTCAGCTAGTGTCTCACAGACAACAAGTGAAAGAATGTGTGATATTCTGGAGTTATTTGGTGATGTTGGACACCAGGAGAACTCTCTGCTCTATTTCAAATAGTGCCATAGATTCTTACACGTCCACTTGAGCTGCTAGACTTGGTTTAATGTCTTATCTGAAAGATGGCAGCTCCACTACAGCCCCACTCAGAACTGTGGTGAAAAAAAAGTGTCAACCACAATGTGCACTCAAATTATGCAGTGGACCTTGACTTCAGTGGCAAGAGTGTCATCAATGCAGGCAACTTGACATAATGATCCATATGAAAACATGGACTCTTCTATTACTGTAATATTTGAGATATAGATATGTGGAGTATAGTCAAAAATTACACAAATATTGGTATATGTGTCACACAGGCAGAGCAAAGGCAGCTTTACAGTAGACACGGTCATAAAAACAGTGTCCATTTGTGATGTGCACATTATGGCTAACACACAGAAGGCAGAGAGTCGGGATTAATTGGTCTTTTTCAGGTTGGAAAGCCATAACTAGTGGGCTGCCACAAGGATCAGTCCTAGGGCCTCAACTATTGATTATCTATATTAATGACTTGGAGGAACGGACAGAGTGTAGCGTATCCAAATTTGCTGACGAAACAAAAATAGGTGGGAAGGCATGTTGCGATGAGGACATAAAGGATCTGCAAAGGGATATAGATAGGTTAAGTGGGTGGGTAAAAACTTGGCAGATGGTGTTCAATGTGGAAAAGTGTGAGGTCATCCACTTTGGTAGGAAGAATAAAAAGGCAGATTATTATTTAGATGGAGAAAGACTACAAAATACTGCAGTACAGAGGGATCTGGGTGTTCTTGTACATGAAACACAAAAAGCATGCAGGTGCAGCAAGTAATTAGGAAGGCAAATGAAATTTTGGGCTTTATTGCTAGGGGATTAGAGTTTAGAATAGGGAAGTCTTGTTACAACTGAACAGGGTGTTGGTGAGGCCACACCTGGAGTACTGCAGACAGTTTTGGTCCCCATATTTAAGGAAGGATATACTAGCATTGGAGGCAGTTCAGAAACGGTTCCCTCAGCTGATGCCTGGGATGAAGGGGTTGTCTTATCAAGAACAGCTAAACAGGTTAGGCCTTTATTCACTGGAGTTTAGAAGAATGAGAGGTGATCTTATTGAAACATACAAGATTCTGAGGGGGTCTGACAGGGTGGATGTTAAGAATATATCTTGAACTAGGGGACATAGTTACAGAATAAGGGGTCACACATTTAAAACGGAGATGTGAAGGAAGTTCTTCTCTCAGAGGGTGGTGAATCTCTGGAATTCTCTACCTCAGAGAGTTGTGGAGGCTCGGTCACTAAATGTATTTGAGGAGGAGGCAGATAGATTTTTGAAATCTTGGGGATTCGAGGGTTATGCGGAGCAGGCCCGGAAGAGGAGTTGAGGCCTGGGACAGATCAGCCATGATCTTATTGAATGGCAGGGCAGGCTTGAGGAGCTGAATGGCCAACTCCTGCTCTTATTTCTTATGTTCTTATTAGAATTTCGCAGCTGAATATAAATTCTATTGTCACTATTTCTCATTTTGCACCCATTGATGAAAGCCATAATATAACTGGACACGAACGACCTGTTTTACACTCTGCTCGATTTTACTTTCCATTGAAGATTAGGTTAGCATTACCCCATGTGCTTTAATGTGTAAATAGTAGTACGCTTCCAAGTTCCAGTCAGTAGTTATTGAGCAAGAAATTGCTTCATACAATAAAATGCAGCCATTAAACCCATTTGTTTCTTCATGCAATCTGCTGTAAACTTCCCAACAGAGGTTCCATATTTACCTCCAATAAGGTAAACCCCATGCTCCTTTGCTGCTTCTGATAATACTTGGGTTGATTCCCCTGGGATTTTTTCCGCATACTCAGGGAAATAGTTTGTTCCATATGGAGAATTGTAACATTCCTGTGATTTAAGATACATAGAATCTTTAAAAGCAGATATTCAGAAAAACCAACATACACAATATTTGAAACAACCATTATCTGAATGTTGTTCAAGGTTACTGCAATACACTTCAGAAAAAAAGACTATGTTAGAAGGCTGTATCATAATAGAAGAGTCTGAATGATGTTAATTTTGCACAAAAGAAAAGCTCAGTTTACAAATACAATTTGAATTCTTGGATTGTATTATGCCTTTAACTTACTGTCTAGAGATATTTCCCATAATAAAGAGTTTTTCCTCCTATTCTCCATTTCCATATAAGAAACAACAAAGATGAGAAAGGCTATGCCCATCCAGAACCCGAATTGTCCAATACCGCATACAGCTGCACTCTGAACATCTCCAATATCCCTGTCTCCAACACCCTGGGCTGAATTTTCAGGTCACACTGGGGGCGGGAATGGAGGCAGACAGGGCCGGAAAATACCGGCGCCAGGCAGTGTGCCGGTTTTGCGTGCCATTCCTGGTGCTGCCAAGGTTCACCAGGGCCGTTGGGGGGGGGGGGGGAGAAGGGGAAGGCAGAACAGTGATCCCACTTGCCGCCCCCCCCCCCCCACCCCAATTAAAGTAGTTAAAGTGGTCCTTATTAGCTTGTTAAAGGGGGTTGTTAAATTTTCACGGGGCACATGTTTTGCTTACGCAGTCTGGGGCTGACTAGCTGAGGTGGGTACAGAGTGGGGAGCCAGTTATGGGTGCCCCAGGGAATCACCTGGGCCCCATAAAAAGGTCAATGGTGTAGAGGGGTCCTCGCTTTTTAGAACCAGGTGCCCTTGCCAGTCAGTGTGCAGGCAGTACAAGGGGCCCTCACTTCCTGACATCGCAGGAGCAGAACAGCAGTGAGCTAGGCAGCCAAGGAGAACTGGGAAATCAGCTGAGCACAAAGAAGGCTGCAGCTGGCAATAGAGGCATGGCTTTCAGATCTAGGCCCAGTGGCAATGAGGAAGGGCAGAACCCCAAGCAGCAGGAGGGCAGGGAGAGGAAAGAGGAGCAGGAAGATAATGGAGGCTATACCCTCAGCATAGGATCTACTGCTGAAGACGGAGCTACCTGGAAATTACCCAGACCCAGTGTTGCAGGAGACTGCAACTATCTAGATAGATGGTCAGAGAAATCTGTGCCCTCATCACCAAAAACCTCGCACCTCACCATGTCCTGCCAGTAGCGGTCAAAGTCAATTCTTTTCTTCTGGCGCCTTCCAAGGATCAGCTGCAGACATTAGTGGCATCTCACAAAAGCTGCACACCACTGCACCTCACAGGTCACTGATGCCCTCTCTGCCAGAGCTGGATAGTATATTGATTTCACGACAGGCATGGCCTTGCAGTGACAAAGGGCAGTGGGTTTTGCCGCCATCACTGGATTTCCCCCAGGTTCAGGGCATCATCGATTGTTACCCATGTGGCCATCAAGACACCCAGTGAACGCCGAAATAGATTCATCATAGGAAGAGCTTCGAATCCCTGAAAGTTCAACTGGTCTGTGAAATAAACAAGAGCTTCCTCCACGTATGCGCTCGCTTTCCTGCCAGCTGCCATGCGTCCTTCATCTTCCACCAGTCCAGGCTACCGCAGCTCTTCATTCCAAAGTCTGTGGATGGATCCTCGGGGACAAAGGATATCCTTGAAGATATGGCTACTGACTGTCTATGGCAGCCCCAGACAGAAGTGCAGAGACAATATAACCAATGGCATCTGCTTACTAGGACAACCATTGAGCAGGCCATCAGGCTTCTCAAGATAAGCTTCCGGTGCCTGAACCATTCAGGCAGCACTCTAACACCCTCCTTCAAGGGTCTCGGTCATTGTGGTGGTCTGCTGTGCTCTCCATAACATGGCCCTTCAGAGAGGAGTGGACCTTGAGGATGGTGAGGCCCTGGAGACAGATAGCTCATCAGTGGTAGAGCAGAGGCAGGAGGTCGGAGATCAGGAGGAGGAGGTGGTGGGAAAGTATGCTGAACAGAGAGAGTTGCCCCAGCTACACAAAGAGGTAGCCGGGCAGGGCGTGGGGCACGAAGGTCATGTCAGAATGCCTTGAATGCCGGGTATCATTTAATTCAGAAACATTTCAACTGAGCCCCCTCTGATCAGGATGAAGGGCATGGCCTGGAACACAGTCCGAGGTACCTGTGCTAACACATCCACTGAAGACGCGTCCTGAAACATCTAATCACTTACCGCCAATGAAGGAAGCACATCTGCCCCGGGGCTTTGTCCTCACCGTGGAGGAACCCGTAATCTCCTTCACCATCTCATACCACATTTCCTGTCACGCCAGCAACAAAAAGAGCCTCAGACTTGTGGCTTAAAGTGTCTTCCTTTCTTTGCACTATATAAATGATAACAGTCAACAGAGATAGGAAGAACACACTCCAGTGACCCATACAGTGCTCCGCGTGACGCAGTGACCTCTGCAGTGCTCCACTTGTGGCTTCGGAAGAGATGGAGGCAGCCTGCTCACTTATCTCGGCTTGCAGCTGTGATGCATGAGGCAATTGTCCTCATTGTGGAGGTGCCCATGGGGGTATCACCAGAGGCTGCTTCACCTGCATCTTTGCAGGAGCAGCCTCTGTCACTGGGCCCTGCTGCACAGATGGTCGTTCATTTGGCGGTGTCAAGGAGACCAGTGATAATGAGGGTGCCCCATGGCACCCTCATCCTCCACTGTGACATCCTCAGCCATTGCTAGGCACTCCGGATGCCTGGAAGAACACATCAACCGGAGCAGAACTAGCATCCACTCCAAAGATCTCTGCGCCACCAGTGTCACTGACTGTTCCATCTTAGATAGTGTGCGTACTGTGGACATCCGTTCCTAGTTCCTGCATGCACTCAGAGTGCTGGCGCATATGGCTCTCCAAGAGGCTGCCCACTCTCTCAATGAAGGAGCTCATACAATCATAGCCTTGAGCCATTGTGGTGTACGAGCTGGATGGACTCCTCCATTCTCTGCAAGACCTTGCACTGCCTCGGGGAGCACACCTCCTCCTGCTGTTTAAGGTAGAGCCTCCTTTCCAGTAACTCCGGAGGTCCTGCATCTGTACCCAGCTGAGCAGGGCTGTGCCTGTCCTCCATCCTCCGAAGGGAACCGACCACAATTCCCTCTGCCTCTGGCACCTCCTCCTGCACACTCGTGCCACATGCACGCGAGGACCCATTGAGGAGAGTGTATCTGCACTCGTGGATGGTGTGCTCGTAAGATATGACGGTGCTTCTTCATGCTTCCTACTCCTCTGGGGCCATGGAGGGAGGGGGAGAGGGTGCCTTTGGTTGGACACATGCACCTGTGGGAGAGGAAAGAGGAGATCATGAGAGGCAGCCTAGGAGAGTAGAGACCTCTGCAGTACTGAGGCTACCCAATGTTACTCAGTGAGTGAAATGCTTTCCGATGGGGTGCAGTGCACTGTACTTCTGTGATGACGACACTGCCCTCTATAATCACCAACTCCACCATGAGCTCCCATCTCATCAGGTACGACTTCTTCCTTGTCCGCTATTCTGGCTAACTCCATCGCTGTCTCCTCCACTGGGGTAAGGTGGTGGGAAAATGACACCCCTCCTCCTGTCAGGGCCCTTTCACAGGCATTGTGAGCCCATTTCTCCTGCAAGGACGAAAGAGAGTGAGAAAGGCACTAATGTCCTCTGTGTTCACTGTCATGTGCCCCTATTCATGAGAAGGTGCCTGTCTCAGTGGTGATAGCAGCACTATGACTTTCAGCCATTCTGAGGTGAGTGAGTGCCCTGGGCACACATCCCTCCCATGTTCAGGAGCAGCATGCAGCCTCAGGCTTCTCAGCTGGTGTGACTGCTGGAGGGTGAATACCCAGAGGACTGTCCTGAGGGTTGGGGGTTGCCCTCACCTTGCCAGAGTGTATGAGGTTATTGAACCTCTTCCTACATTAGATCCATGTCCTCCTCACCACTGCTCACTAAGGCAGTCACCTCCACCTATGCCACCTTGGTCTAGGTTGGGGGGGGGGGCGCTCCTCTGGCTACACTCCTTGCCTTGAACATGACATCCAGGTCTGTATTTGAAAACCGAGGGACAGTGCTGCCCTGGGTGCCAGGCCTCCAACTTTCCTGCGACGTCTGGTTCAACTCCAGTACTGTCCAAGGCTTTGAGAAACTCTGCAGCTTTCTTGCTTCTGTCAAAAAGAAGCCCGAGTAAGGACTGCCTTGGTGAGTTTAAAATCAGACCCACACTTCCTCTGACATGCCTCCGTTTCTGACCCCACAGCCTTTAACTGGACAGCAAACCCAATTCCATGTCAATTAATGGGTCACCCCTGTGGAAATTGTGATGCTAATCTGTTTCCCCCTCTTGGAACGGGTTTGTACTCGGAAACAGTCCTCACTTCGGTTTCCTGCCCCCGATGTAAAAGATCAGCCTCCTGTCATGTAGCCCAGTCAAAACATTCACCGCAATACAAGAAATATCCCCAATCTCTGTTTCAAATCTACTCCGCACCAATCAAATCCACGCTTTCTCAGTAGTACGCTGCTTTGTCTGAAGGTAACTTCACCTGGGAAGGGTTAAATTATACACCGAGCAAGATGAAAACAGATGCTTTTTGTCTTCGTACTGATTGTTGTACTTACAGGGAGCGCTACAACCTTTGCCCCCTTCAATGCTGCCTCCTTCACCAGCGTTCGGACTTTGCTGAGGTTACTGGCTTTCAAGGGTGACACCGTGAGCTGAATAAGTGCAAGGCGGAATTCTAGGAATAAAAAAAGCAGGACAGCAAACAGTTGTTAATAAATAACCAGGTCAATAGCAAACCTGTATTGAACTATCCCTCAATCTGCAAAAACATAGAATCACCAGCTAGGCCCAGTCACAGCAGGGCTTGCTTGTGAACACTGCACCTTTTCAATCTGAGAAACCTGTCTTGTCTTTGCTAAACCAACAGGTACTCATGGCATAAGGACAAGATATTACACTATGCACTGTGTATTTATTATTCTGCTAAGGTGGGGCTATCTTCAAAGTCATAATGTTAAGTAAATACAAGCTCAATTCAATCATGGTTCAATTGCTGTTTGGTTAGGGAACTGTAGAGATTAGAATATGATTTTTAGTTTTAGGCAGCACTTCAGAAGTATTCAGCATTTTAAGATTTAATGAAGTGTGACATCGGTGTATGCCAGATATACCTTTTAAAAAATATATTGCTCGCAAATTTACCATGTTGTGGCTCACGCTATCAGTGAACATGCTATTTCATATCAACAGTATCGTTAAATCATATAAAAGCCCACTGCTGAACTGTAGCTGTGCATTCCTTTCAAGTTGTAAAGTTTAACTGATGTTAAATAAGGTGATTCAAAGGTTAATTGCTGTCTGGGCTGGTATCATAGCTTGCAATATTCACTTCTGTGCTCACTAATCTACAATGGCTCCAGGCCCAGTGACACCTTAAATTAAAAATTCTCATCCTTGTGGTCAATTCCCTTCATGGCTTGCCTCCTCCCTATATTTGTGACCTCTTCTAGCCCTACAACCCTCAGAGAACTCTAATTCTGGTCTCTTGTGCTTCCCTGACTTTCTTAGCCCAGCTGCTGGTGGCCGGGCCTTCAGAAGTCGAGGGCTTAAGTTCTGGAACTTCCTCCCTACATCTCTCCACCTTTCTCCTTTAAAATCTCTGTTTTACCAAGCCTTTGGTCACCTCTTCCAATATCTCCTTCTTTGGCTTAGTGTCAATTTTTTTTATCTTATTATGCTCTTGTGAGGCACTTTGTGACATTATACTATGTTAAAAACACTGTAAAAATGCAAATTGTTTTTAAGATTAGAACACTAGCTTTGTTTCTGAGATGGTCAATTCAGAGCTCTGGCATTTTCTGTTCCTGAAGAGTTTTTTTTTGTAAATAACTATCTTTGTTTCTTAACGATTTGTTTCATATTTTGGCAAAGAAATCTATATTAGACAATAAATCTGAAGACTACAGGAAATGAAGTGTGATGTATATCTAAAGGTTTGTTATATATAAAAAGACAACTAAATATACAGTAAGATTCACATAACTGGATTTGTTCTGTTGATTAGCATTTTAAATTAATTAACTTGAAATCCAAAACTAATATACAGGAAACGAGTAACACCTATTCCAGGGAGTCACGGAATCATAGAAGGTTTATGGCACAGGAAGAGGCCACTTGGCCCATCGTGTCTGCGCCGGCTGGAAAAAAAACCCACAGCCTAATCCCACTTTGCAGCATTTGGTCCGTAGCCCTGCAGGTTACGGCACTTCAGGTGCACATCCAGGCACCTTTTAAATGGGATGATGTTTTCTGCCTCTACCACCCTTTCAGTCAGTGAATTCCAGACCCCCATCATACTCTGGGTAAAAAAAAATGTCCTCATCTCCCCTCTAATTCTTCCACCACTTTAAATCTATGCCCCCTAGTCACTGACTTCTCTGCTTAGGTAAATAGGCCCTTCCCGTTCGCTCTATCCAGGTCCCTCACTATTTTGTACATCTCAATCAAATTGCCCCTCAACCTCCTCTGATCCAAGGAGAACAACCCCAGCCTATCCAATCTTTGCTCATAGTTGCATTTTTCCAGTCCTGGCAACATTCTCGTAAATCTCCTCTGTACCCTCTCTAGTGCAATTACATCCTTTCTGTAACGAGGTGACCAGAACTGCACACAGTACTTAAGTTGTGGCCTAACTAATGTTTTATACAGTTCCAGCATAATCTCCCTACTGTTATATTCTATGACATGACAAATAAAGGAAAGGAATCCACATGCCTTCTTAACCACTTTATTGACCTGTCCTGCTATCTTCAGGGATCTGTGGACATGCACTCCAAGGTCCCTCACTTCCTCTACACCTCTCAGTATCCTCCCATTAATTGTGTATTCCTTTGCCTTGTTTGATCTCCCCAAATGCAACACCTCACACTTCTCTGGGTTAAATTCCATTTGCCACTTTCTGCCTACCTGACCAGTCCATGGCTATCTTCCTGCAGTCTACAGCTATCCTCCTCGCTATCAATCACGCTGCCAATTTTTGTGTCATCTGCAAACTTCTTGATCATTCCCCATACATTTCTGTCCAAATCATTAATATATACCACAAAAAGCAGGGGACCTAGTATTAGGTTACTCAAAGCTTTTTGAAAATAAAAAATTGCATTTATAAAGCCCCTTCAATATAGGAAAACGTCCCAAGAAGCTTCACAGAAGTGTACTCAGCTAAAAATTGGCTCTGAGCTTAAGATGGAGATATTAGGAGGGGAGAGTTACAAACTTAGTCAATTAAGTAGGTTTGATGGTGGGGGTGGGGCTCTTACAGAAGGAAAAAGAGGTGGCGAGGCAGAGGCTTAAGGAGGGAATTCCAGAGCTTAGGGCCTAGACAACTGAAGGCACTGCTCCTGGGTCTGGTCGAGGTGGCTATCAAAAGGTTCAGGCAGTGGGTGGTCGAGAGGGTCATTTGGCTCAACCGCCTGCCCTCTTCTGCGGTTATCGGTGTCCCTGGAGAGGCAGCACACGGTGTCTGCAGGTACGCTTGAGGCCTTCCGCAACCAGAGAGCACCAGAGGGACTGGAGTACATCACCACCTCGAGAATGTCATTTTACAAACATACGAATTAGGAGCAGGAGTAGGCCACTCGGCCCCTCGAGCCTGCTCCACCATTCAGCAAGATCATGGCTGATCTGATTGTATCTGGTTTAATTTCCTTTAAAGTTTTGTTTTTGGTTGTAGTTTATTAGTGGTGCTGCTTTAAGAAGGGGGGGGGGGGGGCACTTAATCTCTCTTCCACCTGTTGTTGGTTGAGTAAAAAGAGGGCATGGTAACCAAAGGCTGGGCACAAGAGGCCAGAATTGGAGGCATGTAGAGTTGAGTTGCAGGGCTGGAGGAGATTTTAATTGGAGGTGTTGGGTTACCAACGCCAATGTAGGTCAGTGAGCACTCGAGACATTGTGCAAGTTAGGACAATGGACAGCAGAGTTTTTGATTAGCTTAAAGTTTGTGGAGGGTTGAGGGTGGGAATTCAGCCAGGACAGTATTGGAATAGTTAAGTCTATGGGTGACAAAGGTATGGATGAGGGTTTAAATAGCAGATAGGCAGAGGTAGGGGCAGAGATGGGAAATATAATGGAGGTTGAAGCATGCAGTCCTTGTGTTTGGGAAGCTTAGCTCTAGGTCAAGTTCTTTGAGGTTGCTGAGGGGGCAGCATGATGATAAAGAGGAGGAGTGGGGGGACAGGATAGATCCTTGGTAGATTCCAGAGGGTGGGTTGAGAAACCATTTCTGGAGATGCTCTGGCTGCAATAGAGTAGGTATAAGTGGAACTAAGCAAGAACAGTCCCACTCAGCTGGACAACAGGGGAGAAGGATTAGCAAAAGATGGGTGGTCAACTGTGCCAAAGGCTGCAGAGATGTCAAGAAGGATGAGGAGGGATAGTGGTCACAGAGGATGTCGTCTTGACTTTGATTTGGGCTGTACCTGTGCTGTGACAGAGGTAGAAATTTGCTTGGAGATTCAAACGTGGAGTTACAGGAAATATGGGAATGAATTTGGAAAGTGACAACAGGTTCACGAAGGGAGGTTGGAGATGAAGCAACACGTTGCAACGGTAGTGGGATGGAGGGAGAGTTGGTTTGTGGAAGGGGTGATGACATCAGTTTTGAATGAGATGGGGACAGCACAGGAGAAGAGGGAACCATTTACAATGTCAACTAACATGGGAGCCAGGAACTGAAGTTGGGCAGTCAACAGTGTAGGAGGTATGGAGTCGAGAGCACAAGATGGGGGTCTCATGAACACGATAAGCTTGGAGAGGGTGTGACGGAAGATAGAGATACTAGAGAAAGAATCCGGTTCAGGGCTGGGGCTCGGGGGGCACCTTGAGGGAGGTTTGGCTTGGTGGTACAGCTGAATTAGCTGAATGGATGATCTCAATCTTAGGTGACAAAGACAACAGTGGGCTTTTCGTACAATGTGAAGCTTGGCAGGGGGGTGAGGGGAGGGTTTTCAGGTGACCATAGCCAGTGATGGTTTCCAAACACATCTACCACACAGTTTATCAGCTAAATCATGAAGCATGGTGCTGTAATCAGCCATGGAGTCAATTATACATTAACAGTGTGAAAAGGGCTCGTTCTCAACCCCAAAGTGACACAGACATGGTCATATTTTTACTTCAACAAATTCTTCAATGGCAAAACCAGTCTTAAGCTTAAATCTTGCTGGGAAAGAGGTATCAGATGGTTCACTTCTGGAACTTTTAGATAACTCCAGAACTTTCTTGGGGGAGTGGGGGTGAATTGCAAACCCATCGAAATGAACAGTTTTCTTTTAACAGAAAATCACGAAAGCTGTTACTCTTTTCCACAAAGAAAAGAGTCGTCATTATAACTAGAAAGAAATGATAGACAACTCACGCACAACACCACGGTAACCTGACTCCAACAGTACTCGAATTACAATTGAGCTAATACTGCAGATAACAGACTGAAAAAAAGACGAACTCACTCGATTGAGTAAAATGATCAAAATCAGATGACTTCGCAAAAGATATTTGCGCTGACTTTTAAACCAAATGGTTCTCCCCATTTGAAATCCGTTAGATCTGATTGAGCTGTCGCTGAATCCCTCAAACAGCAGCAATAAAAATAAGCGTGTGGAACGGCTTCCAACTTTTGGAAATGGCAAAAAGCAAGCAACAGCATTTGTATTTGTCGCCCTCTAAAAACTTACTTGTTATCGCTCCTGACATGTTGTCAGACATCGAGAAGCTCTTGACAGTGTGACTACTTGGGAAACTCCTGCTTTTCTACTCCACTGCCCAGGTCACGGCACTTTCCAGCAAGCAGCTCGGGAGTTGTAGTCCTTCACTCTGTTTTCAAATGGACTACAAAACGTAATCTATTAAGAGCCGCCATGCTGTTACTCAAATGTCATTAACAATGAAAAACAAGATGAACTTCGGACGCGAGTTATGAACTGAATGACTTTGTTGGGGGCGGGAGGAGCTGGCTCTGTGTGAAGGGAGAAGTGAATGTAGATTTTAGGGAAATAATTGAACTATTGTAATATGCATAAAGCCAAATGTCACTTATTAAAATTAAAAAATCCAACTGTAAAGTAAAACTGGATTCAAAATGATGCAGAATGTAACATTTTTAGGTAAAAATCCAATTTTCAGGTCGGATGGAGGCATTTGGAAGAAATGTGTAAAATTCAAAATTTGATGCTGTAGAGCCCTGATTAAGAATCATGCATGGGAGGGGCCGTGGCGAAATAAACAATGAAATGGAGGAATTATTAAGTTAAAAATGTCAACTGTTAAAACTAAATCACAAGAGCCTGGGTAATTGAACCACAGTGAAAACGGCGTAGCAGCCCACGTGACCCCCCTACTCGAAATAACCTTATCTGCAAAGATGGAATTCGTTAACCTTGTCTGAAATAGCTCTGGGGAGAACCCCTTTGAAATTGAAAAGAGGACTATCGTGCATTAATGATTCTTATTGACATGAAGGGATTAACAAAGGATGCTGGAGGCAGTCTGACTCACAGCCAAAACTAGGATGAATGGGTGTGAAGTAGCAACATCATAACAGAATATTCATACATTAATCGATAGCCAAGGTTATCATATTCTGGCCCATTGTGTGGTCACAATAAGGGAGAGAGCCATGCATCTCCTAACAGTGTGAAATTTTTACCTTAAAAGGTAGCCTTCTAGAGAGGGAGAGATCATGCCAACATCACAGAAAGCCTGTCCAGCCAAGAATTGTCTGAAGAATCCAGACAGGCAAGAGAAAAACCCGGTTGAAATTGAACAGTGCCTTCAGCAGAGACATCACAACATGACTTTGAGACTAACCAGCTGTAAAAATAACAAACACACCACCAGCTTTGGGCTGTTTTACAACTACAATAGCTCCACAAGTACAGGCTGAGAATAATCAGGCCTGCAATTTTTAAGAAGACTTTTCCTCCAGAGAAGACTCAGCAATATTCTGTAAACCATGAACACTTACCTCACTTTGGACTTCCAACTACCTCCTACCCTCTTCTCTCTATCTAATTATTCTTGTGTATGTGTGTGTGGATGAATGTGTGTGTGTGGGTGAGGTTGCAACCATTTTGGGAACGGTTTTTAAAAAAATTTTACCTACGAGAAAACCTGTCATTTGTCTGTTGATTTGACCATAAAGACATTTGGGGGCTAACGCATCAGTTTAACAAAACACGATTGTGGTCAGTTGGGAGGTGAACAGTAGAAACCAACCACACCCCTTACCAACAAATGTCACTCAATGTTCTTGTTTAACAATGCAACCTATTTTGATATCATAGAATAATAGATCAAAAAAGATAATAAGACATTTAAGATAGAAAGAGGTGTGATAATTGATAGGAATCAAACTTAAAGAGGATAAAACCCCAGTCCAGATAGATTGTATCCGTGCATATTAAAAGCTAGCAAAAAAGATGGCAGAGGTACTAGTACTAGTGTATATATATATAATATATATATATATATATATAAGAAGAGAATAAATAATACCGGAGGACTAATGGATATCTAATATTCCTATATTTAAAAAGAGAGGTAAAAGAAGTCTAGGGAACTATAGACCCATTAGCTTAATGTCAGTGGCAGGAGGGATAATGGAATCTTTACTCTAAGATGTATAAGAAAAGTATCTAGAAACTGAAAATATAATAGTGTGCTTGACCAACCTTATTGAATTCTTTGAAGTAACAGAAAGGGTAGGTAAGGATAATGCAGTAGACATGATATATTTGGATTTCCAAAAGGCCTTCGATAAGGTAACGCATAGTAGACTCATGACTAAGATCAGAAGATATGGAATCAGAGGACAAGTCGCGGAATGGATAGCAAGCTGGCTACAAAACAGAAAGTAGGGATTAAAGGTAGTTGTTCAGATTGGTAAATGGTGAGAAGTGGTATTCCACAAGGACTGGTGCTGGGACCACTGTTGCTCATGATTTACACGGACGATTTGGACTCAGGAGTAGTAAGTTCAATTTCAAAATTGTGGATAGCACCGAATTGAGGCCTTTAGGAAATATGGAGAAGGCCAGTGATAAAATACAGGAAGACATTAATAAACTTGCAGAATGAGCATTTAATTGGCAAATGGACTTCAATATAGATAAGCATGGGGTGGTACATTTTGGTAGGAAAAATAAGAAGGCCACTGTTACAACCAAAGCGGGAGCAATGCACCATCAATTCAGTCCCATCACTCCACAGGTCACAGAATGTTATTAAAGCTTTCCCACCCACCTGGAAAAACAGCCAAATTAAACACTCTAGTAACCCCCAGAATAAAACAGACCAAACCAGGTATCTTTAGACAACAACAAATTAACTATTTATTAAAAAATCTAAATCTTAAACACTATTAAGATAAACCTATGTCTAAAGACCTTATAACTTCTTATTTTAATATAACTCCGCCGTTCACATACATACTTCCAAAACTAACAGTTAACCATTTTTTTTTAAAGTAGTGTTGTTAAAAATTAACTGTTTCTTATGAATAAATAAATAAGTCTTTGTGGGTTACATTCCTGATCGGTGAGGTATTCTAATGTGAAAATAATCAAATGCCTCTCGAAGTCTTCACAGGGATTTGATGAAACAGTCTGTTCTTGATAGGCAATCAAACTCTTCGGCTACAGCAGGCATCAAACAGTTCTTTCAACGATGAGCACAGTAATAGGTCGACTAGAATTTTCAAACCGGCAGTCTCAGTCGAAACTTTACTTCAGGAATACAAACGGTCTCTTCAAAGGGTTATTTCCTCCTTAGGCAATTAACTCAGCCTGTAGCTCCTGGTAGAATGTAGCTCCTCGTAGTTCGCTGACAGAAAGACGCCTCTTTCCTTCAGTAAGCATGCTTTGCTGATGGCCAGTTCAGACCATTTTTTTTTTTGCCAGTTTTTACACACAGTCAAATCGAAACATGTGATACCATGTGAACTCTCTCCTGCTGTGGCTGAGGTAACAAGTAGTCGGTACACCGTACCTCAGAAATCCAAAAGCTTCTCTCTCTGTCTTAAAGGTACACTGCTTTTAACAGAGTCTTAAAGGCACACTGTTTTAATCCTAAGAGAAAAGAAATATGGTTCCATGACACCACATACACCTTGGAAAATAAGTGTCTAAATGGGGTAAAAGAACAGAGGGATCTGGTGGTACAGATACACAAATCACTAAAAGTAATGATGCAGGTTAATAAGGCCATAAAAAAGCAAACAAAGCACTAAGGGAGAGAACTGAAAAGCTAAGAAGTTACGTTAAACTTGTATAGAACCGTGGTGATGCCACACTTTGAAGTAATGTGAACTGTTCTGGTCTCCATATTCTGAAAAGAATATAAAAGGGCCTGGAGAAGGTACCAAATAAAAAGGTTTACTAGAATGATACCAGAACTGAGATGTTATACTAATCAGTAAAGATTGAACAGGCTGGGGTTCTTTTCTCTAGAAAAGAGAAGACTGAGAATAGAAGTTTTTAAAGATTATGATAGGGTAGACATGGAGCTGGTCTCATTAAGGCATTTTTTTAATTCGTTCGGGGGATGTGGGCGTCGCTGGCTAGGCCAGCATTTATTGCCCATCCCTAATTGCCCTTGAGAAGGTGGTGGATCTTGACCAGCGACAGTGAAGGAACAGCGATATAGCTCCAAGTTAGGATGGTGTGTGGCTTGGAGGGGAACTTGCAGGTGGTGGTATTCCCGTGCATCTGCTGCCCTTGTCCTTCTAAGTGGTAGAGGTCGCGGGTTTGGAAAGTGCTGTTGAAGGAGCCTTGGTGAGTTGCTGCAGTGCATCTTGTAAATGGTACACACTGCTGCAACTGTGTATCTGTATTGGAGGGAGTGAATGTCGAAGGTGGTGGATGTGGGGGGGCCAATCAAGCGGGATGCTTTGTCCTGGATGGTGTTGAGCTTCTTGAGTGTTGTTGGAACTGCACCCAGGCAAGCGCATAGTATTCCATCACACTCCTGACTTCTGCCTTGTAGATGGTGGACAGGCTTTGGGGAGTCAGGAGGTGAGCTACTCGCCACAGAATTCCCAGCCTCTGACCTAATCTTGTAGCCACGGCATTTATGTGGCTGGTGCAGTTCAGTTTCTGGTCAATGGTGACCCCCAGCATGTTGACAGTGGGGGATTCAGTGATGGTACTGCCATTAAACGTCAAGGGAAGATGGTTAGATTCTCTCTTGTTTGAGATGGTCATTGCCCGGCCCACGTGTGGCGCGAATGTTACTTGCCACTCATCCGCCCGAGCCTGGATACTGTCCAGTTCTTGCTGCATTTCCACATGGACTGCTTCAGTATCTGAGGAGTCGCAAATAGTGCTGAACATTGCACAATCAGCAAACATCCCCACTTCTGATCTTATGATTGAAGGAAGGTCATTGATGAAGCAGCTGAAGATGGTTGTGCCTAAGACACTGCCCTGAGGAAGTCCTGCAGTGATGTTTTTTTGCACTGATGTGCTGGGTTCCCCCATCATAGAGATCGGGGATGATTGTGGAGCCCTCTACTCCTGTCAGTTATTTAATTGTCCACCACCATTCACAATTGGATGTGGCAGTTGCTAATTGTTCACGTGGAAACTCAGCTACAAAGACTCATGGACTGCCTCTGCCATGCCAGTAACTTGTTTTCCTTGACATTAAGCATCAGGAAATCGTGGTCATGGGACAAGGTGTTGCATCTCCACCCCTAAATTACATCCCACTGGAAATTCTGCTACTTGGGTCCACAGTGACAATCTGTCCCTTGATGCAGAGCTTGATACAGGCATTGGGAAAGCAGCTACCACCTTTGGACGACTCGCGAAACGTACATGGATAACACCAAGCTGACCCTTAGGACCAAGCTAATGGTTTAGAAGGCCTGTGTTCACTGCACCTTGCTGTACGGCTGTGAAATGGGTGACTTATAGCTACCAGGAAAAGAAGCTCAATAATTTCCATCTTCACTACCTGTAGAGCATTACGGATATATCCTGGCCGGACAAAATCACAAATGTGACATTCCTCTCAAAGACAGAGTTCCCAAATGTGTTGGCACTAATCAAACAGAGGCAGCTTTGGTGGATTGAACATGTCCTCTGGATGCAAGATGGTCACATACCCAAGGACCTTCTGTATGATGAGGTAGCCGGGGCCAGATGACCAGTGGGGCACCCAAAGGATCTTGCAAGCGTGACATGAAGGGCCTAAACAACAACTATCACACCTGGGAGTCACTAGCTGGTGAAAGAGGAAAAAGGTGACACATCCTGTGGACTGGTGTGCACTATCATGACGACCAGTAGCTACAGCAACTTGGCAACAGGCGCCAACATCAAAAACAACAACTGTGTCACTTGGCAGCTGCACGCGCAGCAGAACCTGCCTCTCAAGGATTGGCCTTCACAGCCATCAGCAAAGGTGCACCAGAAGTAGACAACCCAACTAGATAGATTATTTTGCTGTGCATCCATCATCTTTCACAGATGGTAGGATGCCAACAGACAAAAAGAGGTTTCCATGTGCAAGCAAGACCAGAACTAGTAGTCATAAATATTAAATAGCCATTAATAAATGAAATATGGAATTCAGAAAAAACTTCTTTACCCAGCAAATGGTTAAAATATGGATCACCACCACAAGGAGTAGTTGAAGCAAATAACAAGGTTACAGTTAAGGGTAAGTTAGATAAACAGATGAGGGAAAGAAATAGAAAGATATAGGGATAGGGTTGGATGAAAAGAGTGGAGCTTGTGTGGAGTATAAACACCAACATGGGCCTGTAGAGCTAAAAGGCCTGTTGCTGTGCTGTAAATGTACTGTACAAGAATATGGAAGAGAATCTTACAGCCCAGAAGGAGGCAGTTTAGTCCATCATCCCTGTACTACTTCCTTGAGGAAGTTATACAATTAGTCCAACTCCCTTACTCTTTCCACACAGTTTTGCAATTTTCGATCCTAGACAACTCCATTTTGAAAGTTGCTTTTGAATCCATTTCCACCGCCATTTCACCTCTTGCATTCCCAATCCTAACACCGCATATGAAAAGGTATCTCCATGTATTCTCATTTCACTTCTGTCTCATCACCTTAAATCTGTGACCTCCGGTTACCAACCCTCCAGCCACCGGATACAATCTCTCCTTATTCACTCTTCAACTATGTCACTTAGAAATAACCAACCTGTACCAGACAAGCCAATCATAAATCTTGCTCCTATAAATAAGGTTTCCTTATTTCTGATGATAGCCCAGCTTCTCCGTGGAACAAAGTAAATTAGATGATAAATCAATCAATCAACGCAACTTCCGGACACAGCTACTTCTGGAAAACTCAGGGGCGGGAATTTGAGACCACGTGGTTATTAAAGTGGATGACGTCAGTGTGCTAGTTACACCCAGGTCCGCTTCAGCCTCTGATCTGTTTTGGGACAAAGGATTTAGATCTCACTGTTCCCTGTTGTTGTTGCTGCGGGTGGTGGTTTGCAGTAAGCAGTAATTTTGCAGAATGTCAGGACGTGGAAAAGGCGGCAAGGGGCTGGGGAAAGGAGGAGCGAAGCGTCACCGGAAAGTGCTGCGGGATAATATCCAGGGGATCACCAAGCCAGCTATCCGCCGACTGGCTCGGCGCGGCGGTGTGAAGAGAATCTCCGGCCTGATCTACGAGGAGACCCGAGGCGTTCTGAAAGTGTTTCTCGAGAACGTGATTCGCGACGCAGTCACTTACACCGAGCACGCAAAGAGGAAGACGGTGACCGCCATGGACGTGGTCTACGCCTTGAAACGGCAGGGCCGCACTCTGTACGGCTTCGGTGGTTAACAGGCGGGTGGCAGCCCTGCCTTCAATCATCATTCCAGACGGCCCTTTACACATTAGGTTTTTATTTTTTAAATGACTTTGCTTTGGTAGCGCGCTTGCTTGTGTTCTAGCTGTTCGGAGTCCGTCTTGGGGGAATTGTGAAGCTATTTAGTTTCTGATTGGCTGGCTCGTAGTTTGAAAATTATCCAATAGGAATCCACGCTCTATTCTATCCTTCATTTGCATATCAGTCTTTATAAGTACAGACGATCTGAGTAGCTCCTAGCGCATCCGGCTTTGCTCGTCCATATGCAGGCGAAGCCCAGTGGAAAGGCAGCAAGAAGCGCCTGACCAGCCAGGAGTGTTTGAAGGAAGTGTATCCGGCTATATGAACTCTCTCTCTCTACATCGCCATTGTTGGAGTGGGTCAGGATGAAACTTAACCCGTTCCTACGCCAGGAAGGCTGTCCAAATCGACACCGCGAGTCGTTTTGAATCGGCTTCCTCTGTTCCGCTGTTTGGACTTGTCGCTGTTGTCTGAAATCATGGGATTTTGATTCCTGCCTGCTGGAAGGATTTGATTTTTTTTTGTGACAAGTAACTTTATTAAATTAGCTGCAGAATGCAAACTGGGACCAGCGTATCGTCCTCTTCGTTGTTTTTGAGTGTTGGTTTGTTCTTTTGTTGCAATAAAAAGTTTTTCAGTTCCTTATAAAACGCTGGTTTGGCCTCACCTTGATTATTGTGACCAATTCTGGGCATCGCACTTTAGAAAAGATGTGAGGGTGCAGAAAAGATTCATGTGAATGGTTCTAGGGCTGCGGGACTTCAGTTACATAGATTGGAGAAGTTGGGTCAGTTCTACCGGAGATGATTTGGTAGAGGAGTTCAAAATCATGATGGGTCTGGACATAATAGATAAGGAGAGACTATTCCCATTAGTGGAATGCTCAAGAACCAGAGGCTACTGATTTTAAGGCAACATGAAGAAAAACTTTACTTAGCAAGTGGTTAGGGTCTGAAATGCACTGCACGGGAACATGATGGCAGAATAAATTTGTGGCTTTCAAAAGAGAATTGGTTAGTTATCTAAAGAGAAAATTTGCAAACCTATAGAGATCTGACATGGACATGATGGGCCAAATGGCCTCTTGTGCTGTAACCATTCTGATTTGAAGCCCATTTTCCTTGGTCTTTGATTAGGCAGGTTGGTGTTGAAGAAATTCAGATTATGCCAAATTGTTGAACAAATTCTCCGGACTCAGACCTTGAGCATTAACAAACTTTATTGTATGATATCATGGGGAGCACACCTTTCCTAAGTGCGGTCCAGTGCCACTCCACCGAACAAAGGAAAATCCACAACTGATATACAGTTACTCAGCCCATCCTGGCTGGACATAATCCAATCATAATGGTTATTGATTACATACATTACACATATTACCAATTAGATTACTCATTAGGCATCATGTGGCTACGTGATCAGCTCATGCAAGCCCCCTGATCACCTTGTGATGTTTCCCAGACCCCCTTATCAACTATCCTTGAGTCTTCACAATGAATCCTTCTACCTTTATCAAGCTTGCATTCCTGATTGCTTCGTGCAGTCTGCAGTTACACAAAGCTGCTGTCTTATACACTGATATGAGGGGCCCTCCTTGGTCAGGCTAATTGGCTGTGCTAAGCAGTACCATGCTCAAAGCTGCAAGCGAACTAATGTCCCACAATGCCTTCAGTAAATACTCCATTTTGTAACAATATGTGGCTATACTTTCAACTTGTATATTTCACTAGGATTATATGAATCTACTTACTCAAATAACATTTAAACAGTATGATATTTACTGCAGTTATAGAAGCAAAAGCTCAGCAAAATTGCTACCACAGTTGGTGTGGTTCTCCCTTATCTAATTCATTTATAATCAAGTAAGAATGAATCTTATAATCTTACCTGCAGTTTTTTTCTCTTGGATCTTGTTTAGTTTGAAACTGTTAATACAAACATCTAATCAGGAAAAATTTATAGATCAGTGCAGAACCTTTTAGGTAGCCTTGCTATAATTTTTCTCTGCAGTTGGTATTTCCAGCTAAAGAGGTGGTGCCTACCTGCAGCTTTTTTTCCCCAGAAGGCTGAAGACTTTTTCTTGTGGCTGTCAATTTTTTTAATAGATTGTGTTCAGTAATAGGATTTTAACCAAATCTATACAAAGACAACTGGTTCTCAATTACAAAATTATCTGCCTATTTGTCATCAGTTTTTAATTGTTTTACAAGTTCAATGCCCAAGCTGTCAACAGAACGCCCTCTCTATTCAACCTTTTCCCAACCAACTGTCCTTTTTCAGGTATGGAAACCTGCCATCGTTGCCTGCTCTGGCCTTTACATGATTCCAGACAGCTATGGCCCAGATGCAGTTACCAATGGAGGTGAATGCTGAGACACTTTCCATTTGAGTGCCACATTGGCACCACAACTTCTGATCTCACTTGTGCTGAAAACCAGAAGTTGCAGTATGCCTCATGGACTCCGGAGAAGTGTACAAAGCTAGTCCTACCATTGAGTTTAAAGTGGCAGGGCCTAGTAGTGGTGGATTTGGGCTATTTGTCCACAACGTGCACAGATTGCAGAATGCACTACTTGAGTGTGGTGGAGGCCAGTTCAATCAAGGCCTTCGAAAGAGAAGTGGATAATTAGCTGAAGTGTGAAAAATGTACAGTGTTATGGGGGCGGTGGGGGGGAGGAAGTAGGACCAGGTGAATTTCTCTTGCAAAGCCAGCATAGACACAACCAGCCAAATGGCCACCTTCTGTGCTGTAACCATTCTGATTTTTATGTGCAAGTAGTTAGAGCTGATGATTACAGGTGCAGCAGAGGATTTCTGTGAAGTGTCCACCATTCCAGGGGAATTCTGAGGAAATTTATTTGATATATGTATGAAGCAGATACTAGTTTATGCCTAATTTCACCCAAATATTGAAAATTCATGTTTTAATACTTAACTATACTATAGATTAGAAAAATTATGCTGTTAAATTAAACTCAAATTTGCTTCCATTTTTGATGGGTTCAGTTTTTAATTATTTTTCTGTTTATAAACATTTTAAACAGCAAAGATTTTCTCATTCCAATGCCACACTGAAGTGCTAAGGTTGTTCTAAGTATATTTTATAGTTTCATGTTTGGAAATTCTCTCCTTGCAATCCTCTATCATGCCATGCTGTCACCCAATCTTTAAGCAAGACATAATATAAATCCTGATGCACCTCTGTAACCTAGATAACTTGCTGTTGCCTCTGATATTTACTCAACCTGTGACCATTGCTTCAATGGTGCTGTAAACTTAGTGCCATTTAAAAAAAATTCTAGCATTCTGTATGTCAGAATTAAGCAGAAACCAGGAGCCCAAGATCAGCATAATTCATTGGTTTTGGTTTCTTTGTCTAATCAAGACATTTTTCTGGCAAAATACGGAATTGCTGCATATGGAAGTTCTGCTTTTGCTGTATTTAATTTGTTTTTGTGACTGAATATCTTGTACTGCAATGCACCTATATAGGAGTGCCTTCACCATTAGAAAGGCACAAGCAGCACAACTTTTAAAAGTGCTCAGTGTTTAACTGTTCAAAATCATAAAACAACTTCCCATAAGTTTAAAACTGACCTAAAAGGTGCCTTTAGCTTGTGACATTAGGGGGAGGTGTGTCACACTGTTAGGCCTCACAGATGCTTTTGAGATTGGGCAGTGTTGCAGCAAGTGAGAGTTCCCACTGCAATCTACAAACCAGTAAATTCCTTTTTTGTGCAGTCTGCAGCAAACACTGCTACTGACTGTAAAATCCAGGCCAATGTGGTTAACGCTTAAGGGGTGATCTGATTGAAGATCTTCAAAGTTAAGGGTGACTTTTTTTTCTCCTGGGGAATTTAGAATTTTAGAATTTAGAACATTACAGCGCAGTACAGGCCCTTCGGCCCTCGATGTTGCGCCGACCTGTGAAACCATCTGACCTACACTATTCCATTTTCATCCATATGTCTATCCAATGTCCACTTGAATGCCCTCAAAGTTGGCGACTCTACTACTGCTGCAGGCAGGGCGTTCCACGCCCTTACTACTCTCTGAGTAAAGAAACTACCTCTCACATCTGTCCGATATCTATCACCCCTCAACTTGAAGCTATGTCCCCTTGTGTTTGCCATCACCATCCGAGGAAAAAGACGCTCACTATCCACCCTATCTAACCCTCTGATTATCTTATATGTCTCTATTAAGCCACCTCTCCTCCTCCTTCTCTCCAACGAAAACAACCTCAAGTCCCTCAGCCTTTCCTCGTAAGACCTTCCCTCCATACCAGGCAACATCCTAGTAAATCTCCTCTGCACCCTTTCCATAGCTTCCACATCCTTCCTATAATGCGGTGACCAGAACTGCACGCAATACTCCAGGTGCGGTCTCACCAGAGTTTTGTACAGCTGCAGCATGACCTCGTGGCTCCGAAACTCGACCCCCCTACTAATAAAAGCTAACACACCATATGCCTTCTTAACAGCCCTATTAACCTGGTGAGCAACCTTCAGGGATTTATGCACCTGGACACCAAGATCTCTCTGTTCATCTACACTACCAAGAATCTTCCCATTAGCCCAGTACTCTGCATTCCTGTTACTCCTTCCAAAGTGAATCACCTCACACTTTTCCGCATTAAACGCCATTTGCCATCTCTCAGCCCAGCTCTGCAGCCTATCTATGTCTCTCTGTACCCGACAACATCCTTCGGCACTATCCACAACTCCACCGACCTTAGTGTCATCTGCAAATTTACTAACCCACCCTTCTACACCCTCTTCCAGGTCATTTATAAAAATGACAAACAGCAATGGCCCCAAAACAGATCCTTGTGGTACACCATTAGTAACTAAACTCCAGGATGAACATTTGCCATCAACCACCACCCTCTGTCTTCTTTCAGCTAGCCAATTTCTGATCCAAAGCTCTAAATCACCTTTAACCCCATACTTGCGTATTTTCTGCAATAGCCTACCGTGGGGAACCTTATCAAACGCCTTACTGAAATCCATATACACCACATCCACTGCTTTACCCTCATCCACCTGTTTGGTCACCTTCTCGAAAAACTCAATAAGGTTTGTGAGGCACGACCTACCCGTCACAAAACCGTGCTGACTATCTCTAATGTACTTATTCTTTTCAAGATGATTATAAATCCTGTCTCTTATAACCTTTTCCAACATTTTACCCACAACCGAAGTAAGGCTCACAGGTCTATAATTACCAGGGCTGTCTCTACTCCCCTTCTTGAACAAGGGGACAACATTTGCAATCCTCCAGTCTTCCGGCACTATTCCTGTCGACAATGACGACATAAAGATCAAGGACAAAGGCTCTGCAATCTCCTCCCTAGCTTCCCAGAGAATCCTAGGATAAATCCCATCTGGCCCAGGGGACTTATCTATTTTCACACTTTCCAAAATTGCTAACACCTCCTCCTTGTGAACCTCAATCCCATCTAGCCTCGTAGCCTGAATCTCAGTATTCTCAACAACATTTTCTTTCTCTACTGTAAATACTGACGCAAAATATTCATTTAACACTTCCCCTATCTCCTCTGATTCCACACACAACTTCCCACTACTATCCTTGATTGGCCCTAATCTAACTCTAGTCATTCTTTTATTCCTGATATACCTATAGAAAGCCTTAGGGTTTTCCCTGATCCGATCCACCAATGACTTCTCGTGTCCTCTCCTTGCTCTTCTTAGCTCTCCCTTTAGATCCTTCCTGGCTAGCTTGTAGCTCTCAAGCGCCCTAACTGAGCCTTCACGTCTCATCCTAACATAAGCCTTCTTCTTCCTCTTGACAAGCGCTTCAACTTCTTTAGTAAACCACGGCTCCCTCGCACGACAACTTCCTCCCTGCCTCACAGGTACATACTTATCAAGGACACGCAGTAGCTGCTCTTGAATAAGCTCCACATTTCGATTGTTCCCATCCCCTGCAGTTTCCTTCCCCATCCTACGCATCCTAAATCTTGCCTAATTGCATCATAATTTCCTTTCCCCCAGTTATAATTCTTGCCCTGCGGTATATACCTGTCCCTGCCCATCGCTAAGGTAAACCTAACCGAATTGTGATCACTATCACCAAAGTGCTCACCTACATCTAAATCTAACACCTGGCCGGGTTCATTTCCCAGTACCAAATCCAATGTGGCATCGCCCCTGGTTGGCCTGTCTACATACTGTGTCAGAAAACCCTCCTGCACACACTGGACAAAAACTGACCCATCTAAAGTACTCGAACTATAGTATTTCCAGTCGATATTTGGAAAGTTAAAGTCCCCCATAACAACTACCCTGTTACTCTCACCCCTGTCGAGAATCATCTTCGCTATCCTTTCCTCTACATCTCTGGAACTATTCGGAGGTCTATAAAAGACTCCCAACAGGGTAACCTCACCTCTCCTGTTTCTAACCTCAGCCCATACTACCTCAGTAGCCGAGTCCTCAAACGTCCTTTCTGTTGCTGTAATACTCTCCTTGATTAACAATGCCACACCCCCCCCTCTTTTACCATCTTCTCTGTTCTTACTGAAACATCTAAATCCCGGAATCTGCAACATCCATTCCTGCCCCTGCTCTATCCATGTCTCCGAAATGGCCACTACATCGAGATCCCAGGTACCAACCCATGCTGCAAGCTCACCCACCTTATTCCGGATGCTCCTGGCGTTGAAATAGACACACTTTAAACCAGGTTCTTGCTTGCCAGTGCCCTCTTGCGTCCTTGTAACCATATCCCTGACCTCACTACTCTCAACATCCTGTACACTGGCACTACAATTTAGGTTCCCATTCCCCTGCTGAATTAGTTTAAACCCCCCCGAAGAGCACTAGCAAACCTCCCCCCCAGGATATTGGTACCCCTCTGGTTCAGGTGAAGACCATCCTGTTTGTAGAGGTCCCACCTACCCCAGAAAGAGCCCCAATTATCCAGGAAACCAAAACCCTCCCTCCTGCACCATCCCTGCAGCCACGTGTTCAACTCCTCTCTCTCCCTATTCCTCGCTTCGCTATCACGTGGCACGGGCAACAACCCAGAGATAACAACTCTGTTTGTTCTCGCTCTAAGCTTCCACCCTAGCTCCCTAAATTTCTGTCTTAAATCCCCATCTCTCTTCCTACCTATGTCGTTGGTGCCTATGTGGACCACAACTTGGGGCTGCTCCCCCTCCCCATTAAGGATCCCAAAAACACGATCCGAGACATCACGAACCCTGGCACCTGGGAGGCAACATACCAACCGTGAGTCTCTCTCGTTCCCACAGAACCTCCTATCTGTTCCCCTAACTATGGAGTCCCCAATGACTAATGTTCTGCTCCTCTTCCCCCTTCCCTTCTGAGCAACAGGGACAGACTCTGTGCCAGATATCTGTACCCCATTGCTTACCCCTGGTAAGTCGTCCCCCGCAACAGTATCCAAAACGGTATACCTGTTGTTGAGGGAAACGGCCACAGGGGATCCCTGCACTGCCTGCTGGTTCCCTCTCCTTCCCCTGACGGTAACCCATCTACCTACTTCTTTTGCCTGAGGTGTGACTACCTCCCCATAACTCCTCTCAATAACCTCCTCCGCCTCCCGAATGATCCGAAGTTCATCCAGCTCCAGTTCCCTAACGCGGTTCTCGAGGAGCTGGAGTTGGGTGCACTTCCCACAGATGCAGTCAGCAGGGACACTCTTGGCGACCCTTACCTCCCACATTCTGCAGGAGGAACATGCAACTGCCTTAACCTCCATTCCCACTATTCCAAATTCCCAACAAATCTACTGAAAAACCAAAAAAAACAAAAAGTCAAAACTTGTTAGGTAAGCAATCCAACGGACAGAACTTCCTAAATAAAAAGCTTACCTTATCAACACACCAGAGTCCTTTTTTTAAGGTTAGAGGAGGAGGGTGGGTGGGAGACACTACACGTGTAGTGTCTCGGGTACAGCCACCACACAAATATATACCTTTTTCCTTACCCAGCAGTCCCCTGGTCCTCCGAAAACAAAAGGGAATTCACTTTTAAACTTACGCTGAAATTGACTTCACAGCTGTAAGCCCGTTCACGCACCTCCGTTGCTATCCACGCTGCAGTCACCGAAACGAAAAGAAAGAGATTCTAAACCACACAAATATATACCTTTTTCCTTACCCAGCAGTCCCCTGGTCCTCCGAAAACAAAAGGGAATTCACTTTTAAGCTCACGCTGAAATTGACTTCACAGCTGTAAGCCCGTTCACGCACCTCCGTTGCTATCCACGCTGCAGTCACCGAAACGAAAAGAAAGAGATTCTAAACCACACAAATATATACCTTTTTCCTTACCCAGCAGTCCCCTGGTCCTCCGAAAACAAAAGGGAATTCACTTTTAAGCTCACGCTGAAATTGACTTCACAGCTGTAAGCCCGTTCACGCACCTCCGTTGCTATCCACGCTGCAGTCACCGAAACGAAAAGAAAGAGATTCTAAACCACACAAATATATACCTTTTTCCTTACCCAGCAGTCCCCTGGTCCTCCGAAAACAAAAGGGAATTCACTTTTAAGCTCACGCTGAAATTGACTTCACAGCTGTAAGCCCGTTCACGCACCTCCGTTGCTATCCACGCTGCAGTCACCGAAACGAAAAGAAAGAGATTCTAAACCACACAAATATATACCTTTTTCCTTACCCAGCAGTCCCCTGGTCCTCCGAAAACAAAAGGGAATTCACTTTTAAACTTACGCTGAAATTGACTTCACAGCTGTAAGCCCGTTCACGCACCTCCGTTGCTATCCACGCTGCAGTCACCGAAACGAAAAACGAATCTAGGTTTAAAAGTTGGAGCTAGGCCTTTTCGGGAGTGCAGTTGGGAAACACAACACAAGGTGGTAGGAATTCGGCACTCTTCCAACAGCTCTTGATACTAGGTCAATTAACTTTAAATTTGATAGGTTTTTGGGGCAATGTTGAGTATATAGTGTTAAGCTATAGGTCAGCTATGATCTTGAATGGCAGAGAATTAAGGAGCTAAATAGCCTACTCCAGTTTCTATATACAGGTGGGAGGGAATGATTCTTGCAGTCCTCAACATTGATTCTGGACCATGTAGTCTTGTGGCATCAGGGCAAGGTAACCTCATGCTTATCATCTACTCCACTCCCTCAGCTGATGAGTCTGTTTACTTCATGTTGAATATCACTTGGAAGGAGCAAGGGCCCGGAATGTACTCTGGAAGGGGGAACTTCATTGTCCATTGCCAAGAGTGGCTCAGTTGCACCACTACTAACTGAGCTGGCCCAGTCCTGAAGGACATATTTTTATTTACAGATACAGCACTGAAACAGGCCCTTTGGCCCACCGAGTCTGTGCCGACCAACAACCACCCGTTTATACTAATCCTACATTAACCCCATATTCTCTACCACATCCCCGCCATTCTCCTACCACCTACCTACATTAGGAGCAATTTACAATGGCCTATTTACCTATCAACCTGCAAGTCTTTGGCTGTGGGAGGAAACTGGAGCACCCGGCGGAAACCCACGCAGACACAGGGAGAACTTGCAAACTCCACATGGGTAGTACCCAGAACTGAACCCGGGTCGCTGGAGCTGTGAGACTGCGGTGTTGACCACTGTGCCGCCCACTGGGTCTGCAGTGGATAGTGAGAACCACATTGCAGAAAACCCTACTTGATTTCCTCATCCATTCACCTGGTGCAAATGACTGGTCATTTCCTAACAATACTATGAGGAGATAAAGTTCTGTCTTCAAACTGAGGATATTCATTAGTTAGTGGCACACCATTGTCCGAAATAGGATAGATTCAGATCTAGCAGCTCAATACTCTGCAGCCATCAGACTGTGTGGGCCATCAGCAACAGTAGAATTGTATTCAACCACAATCTAACCTCATCCCCTGCCATAATACTTCACTCTGCCATTGACATAGATGGTAATGAGAAACTGAGCCGGGAGCAGCAGCAGGAATACCTTAAAGTGCCAACCTGGTGAAGCTGCATAACAGGACTACATGCAAAACAGAAGCAGCATGCTAGAGAAGGAGCTAAGTGAATCCAGAACCAACACATCAGATCAAAGCTCTACGGTCCTACCACATTCAGTTGTGAACGGTGGTGGACAGCAAATGGAAGGACAAGTCTCCGTGACCGTTCACATCCTCCAGTATAGTGGAGTCCAGCATGTGACTGCAAAAGACAAGGTGCACGTGTTTGCAACCATCGTAAGGCAGATGTTTAGTTTAGAGATACAGCACTGAAACAGGCCCTTCGGCCCACCGAGTCTGTGCCGACCATCAACCACCCATTTATACTAATCCTACACTAATCCCATATTCCTACCGCATCCCCACCTGTCCCTATATTTCCCTACCACCTACCTATACTAGGGGCAATTTATAATAGCCAATTAACCTATCAACCTGCAAGTCTTTGGCATGTGGGAGGAAACCGGAGCACCCGGAGGAAACCCACGCAGACACAGGGAGAACTTGCAAACTCCACACAGGCAGTACCCAGAATTGAACCCGGGTCGCTGGAGCTGTGAGGCTGCGGTGCTAACCACTGTGCCGCCCCTCTGAGTCAATGATCCATTTCTGCATCCTCCTGAGTTCCCTACCAACCCAGATGCCAGTCGTTAGCCAATTCAATTTGTTCCATGTGATATCAAGAAATGGCTGAGTGCTGTGGATACAGCAAAGGCAATGGGCTCTGACAGCATCTTGGCTGTAGTGCTGAAGAGCTGTGCTTTAGAACCAGCTGCAACACTGGCCAAGCTTGCAGTATGACACTGGCTACAATAGTTCTTCGAAGGAGTAACGTGCTGTGGATAAAGGGGAGCCAGTTGAAGTATTGTACTTGAATTTTCAGAAGGCATTTGACAAGGTGCCACATAAAAGGTTATTGTGCAAAGTAGGAGCTTATGGTATAGGGGGTAACATATTAGCATGGTTAGAAGATTGGCTGGCAGAAAACATGCATAAATAGATCCTTTTCTGATTGGCAGGATGTGACTAGTGGAGTCCCACAGGAGTCTGCTGGGGCCTCAACTTTTTACAATTTATATCAATGACTGACTGAGATGAGGGGAGCGATGGCATAGGCATTAAATTTGCAGATGACAAAGATATGTAGGAATGTATGTTGGGAAGAGGACATGAGGTAGACCAATATAGGTTGTGAGTGAGCAGAAATCTGGCAGATGGAGTATAATGTGGGAAAATGTGAAGTTCACTTCGGCAGGATGAATAAAAAAGCAGAGTATTAAATGGAGAACGACTGCAGAACTCTGAGGTGCAGAAGGATCTAGGGTGTTCTAGTGCATGAGTCACAAAGTTAGTATACAGGTACAGCAAGTAATAAACAAGGCTAATAGAATACTATGCTTTATTACGAGAGGAATTGAAAATAAAAGTAAGGATGTTGTGCTTTAGTTATACGGGGCATTGGTGAGACCACATCTCGAATACTGTGTGCAGTTTTAGTCTCCTTTATTTAAGGAAGGATGTGAATGCATTGGCGGGTCACAGGAGGTTTACTAGATTGATACCTGGTGTGAGCGGGTTGTCTTATGAGGAAGGGTTGGATAGAAGGGTGAGAGAGTACTTGATATTGAAGTATATAAGAGCCTGAACAGTGTTGACAAGGTGGAAGTTTCCTCTAGTGGGGGAGTCCAGAACTAGGGGGCACTATTTTAAAATTAGGGGTTGCCCTTTTAGGACAGAGATGAGAAATCTTTTTTGAGGTTGTGAGACTTTGGAACCCTGCCTCAGGTTGTGGAGGCAGGGTCATTGAATATTTTTAAGGTGGGAGTAGATAGATTCTTGTTAGGCAAGGGAATCAAAGGTTATCGGGTAGATGGGAGTGTGGAATTCGAGACACCAATCAGCCATGATCTTATTGAATGGTGGAGAAAACTAGAGGGGCTGAGTGGCCTACTTTGTTATTACCTGGCAGTAGAAAATTGGTAAGGTATATCCTAGCCGCAGAAGGTGGGAGAAATTCCATTCATCTAATTACTGCCACCTGAACACACACTCAATCATCAGCAAGGTGATGGAAGGTGTTACCATCTATAGGACTATCATGCAGCCTTTATCAATAGCCTGCTCACTAACATAAGAAATAGGAGCAGGAGTAAGCCATTCAGCTCCTCAAATCTGCCCCACCATTCACTAAGATCATGGCTGATCTGTTCAAGGCCTCAACTCCTCTTTCGGGCCTGCTCCGCATAACCCTCGCCTCCCTGCGATTTAAAAAAAAAAATGCTTGGTTTGGATTCTGCCAGGACCACTTGGCTTCAGACCTCATTACAGCCTTGGTGCAAATGTAGACCAAAAGCTGTACTCTACAAGTGAGGTGAGTGACTGCTCTAGACATCAAACAGCATTTAATCCCGTGTGAAGTCAATGGGAAGCAGGGGGAAAACACTATGCTGGTTAAAGTCATACCTAGCACAAAGGAAGGTGGTTGTTTTGAGGCCAATCATCCCAGCTCCACATTGTTGTAAGAGTTCCTTAGGAGAGTAACCTAGGTCCAACCATCTTCTGCTTCGATAACTTTCCCTCCATCATAAGGTCAGAGGTGGGGCTGTTCATTGATCGCACAGTGTTCTGTCCACAATTCCTCAGATAATGAAGCAGTCCATGCCCACATACAGGATGTCCTGCATGATATCCAAACTTTGGCAGATAAATGGCAAGCAGCATTAGCTGCATACAAAGTGCCACACAAGACTATCTCCAATAAGAATCAGTCTAAGCAACTCACCTTGGCATTCAATGGCATTACCATCATCCAATTTCCCCATCGACATCCTGGGGCTCATTATTGAATGGAAGCTGGGCCATCTACATAAGTACTGTGGCTACAAGAGTATTCTATAGCTAGTGACTCACCTCTTGACTCCCTGAAGCCATTCCACTATCTGCAAGGCACAAGTCAGGAATGCAATGGAATACTCTCCACTTGCCCGGAGGAGTGCAGATCCAACAACACTCAAGAAGCTCGACACCAGCCCTAAAAACAAAAAGCAGCCTGCCTTTTTTGGCACTCGACTCGCAACTTAAACATTCACTCCCTTAACCACCAGCACGTACTAGCTGCTGTGTACCGTCCACCAGATGCACTTCAGCAGCTAGCTAAGCTTTATTTGACAGCACCTCCCAAATCTGCTACCTCTACCTGCTATCACTATCCAAGGCCCCAAACACTCCTTTCAGGTGAAGCAGTGATTTACTTGTATTTTCAATTTAGTATACACCTGTATTCACTGCTCACAATGTGGTTTCCTATACACTGGGGAGACCCAACGCAGATTGGGTGACCACTTTGCGGAACACCTCCGCTCAGTCCATAAGTATGACCCCGAGCTTCCAATTGCTAGCCATTTCAACACCCCGCACCCCATTCCACCACCCCCCCCCCCCCCCCCCCGCCCCCCCGCTCTCCTGCTCACATCTCTGTCCTGGGATTGCTGCAGTGTTCCAACGAACACTGGGGAGACCAAACGCAGTGTTCCAGCGCACATCAATGCAAGCTCGAAGAACAGCACCTTATTCACCGATTAGGCACACTACAGCCTGCAGGACTGCACATTGAGTTCAATAATTTTAGAGCACGACGGGCCCCCCTCTTATTTTTTTTTCTTTTTAATTTGTTTATTTTATTTTAGTTTGTTTCTACTGTGCCTATCCACTTTTTTCATGTGTGGGGCGAGGGCTGTTCATTTTGCTGTCAATTGACACCCTCTCTATACTAATACTTTGTCTTTCACCACGCCATTAACATACTGTTTGCCTTTGCTCCATGACCTTCTGGTCAGTTATTCTCTGTGACCTTGTCCTATCAACACCTTCTCTTTTGTTATCTCTTGCCCCACCCCCGCTTTACTTGCTTAAAACCTTTTACATTTCTAATATTTGTCACTGACCTGAAACGTTAACTCTGCTTCTCTCTCCACAGATGCTGCCAGACCTGCTGCGTATTTCCAGCATTTCTTGTTTTTATTTCTGCTAACTGTATCACCTGATGAACAAGAGCAGCAGGTGCATGGGAATATCACTATCTGCAAGTTCCCCACGTCACCCTGACTTGAAACTATATCGCCATTCCTTCATCGTTTCTGGGGAAAATCCTGAAATATTCCAACAGCTCTGTGGGAGTACCCGCACCCTATGGACTGCAACAGTTCACAAAAATGGCTCACCACCTTTTCAAGGAATGAGCCATAAATTTTGGCCTTGCCGGCAACACCCACAACCCATCAATGAAAAAATTAGTGTCACACAGTCAGAATACACTCTGGCGACTATTGTCAATGATTCATGATTTACAATATATTTTCTATTTAGTTTTTATTCAATATAAAAATTCCACATAAATTTTAAAAGTTGCCACCTAATTGGAACAACCCAAAATAAATATTAATAGCCCATGAATATGGCAATTAAATGCTGTGGTATCTAATTCAAGATTTACTGTTATAAGTGGCAGGAGGATCAGTAATTGTTCAATGATTTTAAAGTAGTTGGCAAAATAACCAGCGGGGAGATAAGGAGAAACATCTTTACTCAGCCTCAGGATGCTGTCTGCTGGCAAATATACACATTGATGACCAGATAAAAGTGAAACAAGTTGGAGGGTTAAAATAACTTGAGCAGAAGTGAAACTGGGGAGTGAGAAAAAGTACTGAGCTAAGCTTATCAGCAGAGCCTTGTTTCACCAGCAGACAGAATCTGCATGCCCAGCAATATGACCACCTGCAAAATTTCTTAGCAGTATTTTGTTTCAGAGGGTTGTATCAACATACTTCAGGACAAGATTTTCTACAGCTGGTTCATTCAGCAGCTAATCTTTCTTCTAAGCGGTTGCAGGCCATAAAATACAGATGATTTTACATTGAGATTATTGCTGCCAAAATTTTTTAATAAGTTCATGTTGAGCTCCAGGCTATGGAATAAAGGGACGAGATGATAATTTGCTAAAACTGCAAGACTACTTTTGGTAATCCATTACTGTGGTTCTGATCAGTGCCTGCAGCTCTCTGAGCCCTGTGGCTAAGTCAAGGCAACTAGTAATTGATTTTCTACGGTTTTTCACAGGAAAATTGCATCAATTAAAAGGACCAGATTACATTCTAGAGAGGAGTTGGTAAAAGGATTATGCTCAAATTCCATGACTATTATCTTTTTTTTTAGTGCTGTTCGTTGAGGAATAAACACTGGCTAGACAGTGTGAGGACTCTCCTGCTCTACTTCAAATAGCGCCATGGGATCATGAGAGGGCAGAT
Organism: Heterodontus francisci; assembly: GCF_036365525.1. Lineage (NCBI taxonomy): Eukaryota > Metazoa > Chordata > Chondrichthyes > Heterodontiformes > Heterodontidae > Heterodontus > Heterodontus francisci. Next base: position 89,741,187 of record NC_090380.1, on the reverse strand, counting down.
AACTCCTCTAAAATTCAACTTCAACAATGCAGCCCTGAAATGTCATCTTAGATTATAAACTTGAATTTCTGGAAAGGGAATGGAACCTACAACTGCCTGATTCTGAGGCAAGAGTTCTTCCACTGACCTAAGGCTGGCACGGCCATCTTGATACACGTTGCTTTTGGTCTTAGTAGTAGAGGCTTCCACTGCTATGTCCAGACTGGCCAAGAGAGTGTGGGAAAATGGCGCACTGACACGGAACACAAAAGTCCGTGTGTATCTAGCCTGTGTCCTCAGTACCTTGCTCTACGGCAGCGAGGCCTGGACAACGTATGTCAGCCAAGAGCGACGTCTCAATTCATTCCATCTTCGCTGCCTCCGGAGAATACTTGGCATCAGGTGGCAGGACCGTATCTCCAACACAGAAATCCTCGAGGCGGCCAACATCCCCAGCTTATACACCCTACTGAGTCAACGGCACTTGAGATGGCTTGGCCATGTGAGCCGCATGGAAGATGGCAGGATCCCCAAGGACACATTGTACAGCAAGCTCGCCACTGGTATCAGACCCACCGGCCGTCCATGTCTCCGCTTTAAAGACATCTGCAAACGCGACATGAAGTCCTGTGACGTTGATCACAAGTCGTGGGAGTCAGTTGCCATCGATCGCCAGAGCTGGCAGGCAGCCATAAAGGCGGGGCTAAAGTGTGGCGAGTCGAAGAGACTTAGCAGTAGGCAGAAAAAAAGTCAGAAGCGCAAGGGGAGAGCCAACTGCGAAACAGCCCTGACAACCAATTTTACCTGCAGCACCTGTGGAAGAGTCTGTCACTCTAGAATTGGCCTTTATAGCCACTCCAGGTGCTGCTCCACAAACCACTGACCACCTCCAGGCACTTACCCATTGTCTCCCAAGACAAGGAGGTCAAAGAAGAAGAAGAGTAGAGGTCACAAGGACAGAAGATACCATTGAAACAATTTTGGTGAGTTGCTGCAGTGTGTCCTGTAGATTGTATATACTGCAGCCATAGTGCCCTGGTGATGAAGGATTGGATACTGAGTCTAGTGGTTCAGATACTAATCAAGTGAACTGCTTTGTTCAGCTTCTTGACTGTTGCAGCCACACTCGTCCAAATGAGTGGAGCATTTCTTTAGAGTCCAGAATTGAGTTCTTGTGTTTTGTGGATACACTGAGGAGGCAGAAATGAGACACTTGTAATAGATTACAGTGTCTGTGCCCTAATCCTGTAAGCACACTGTTGCTATTGCTGGTGTTCCAGTTCAACCTCAGGTTAATAGTGATCCCATGAATGTTGATGGTGGGAGATTTGGTGATGGTGATGCTATTGAATGTCTAGGGGAGATGACTAGGCTTTCTCTTGTTCAAGATGTTCATTACCTGGCACATATGTCCACCTGAGGGGCACACGGTTTCTGTTTGATGTCTCATCCAAGAGACAGGAGCCTGGACATTGTAGCACTCCTTCAGCACTACACTTGAGGATGTTGTTCAGGCTGACACTCAAGTCTCTGGAGTGGGGCTTGAACTCACAGGCAACAGTGCTACCACTGAGCCAAGACATGGATATGTTAACTTTATAAAAGACAGTAATTAGGTACAGACAGGACTGAATAAATCTGACTGGCAAAATCTAACATGAATTCAGGTGAAAAACATGTTCATATTAGTACAAGTTTATATTACAAAAAAAGCTGGGTTAACTCCTGTTACGATCAGGTGAGGAGGGGGTCACAAGGCCCCTCTTGTCCTTCTTGTTTGACCGCAACAGGGTTTATTCCTTTTTAAAACAGTGGATGTGCTTACCACTTCAGTCAGTGTTTTAGCTTTTTCCTTTGTTGTGATCATAAAAGACCCAATCGGATAGGTTTTCTTAAGTTTAAACAAGAAAGAGGTGAGTTTATTGTACTTAACCAAAAATCTGGTCTAAATAAAATAATAAACTGTGCTATAATAAAAGCAAAATACTGCAGATGCTGGAAATCTGAAATAAAAACAAGAAATGCTGGAAATACTCAGCAGGTCTGGCAGCATCTGTGGAGAGAGAAGCAGAGTTAACATTTCAGGTCAATGACCCATTATCAGAACAATAAACTATGCTACATTTTCACTCACACACACACACACACACGAGAATCACGCACACACATTAGAAATAGTCTGGTTTGGATTAGAGTCCAGAACAAGTAAAAATAATGTACAGTCTCTGGGATCAGGTAGTTTAGTTGTCTTGTGGCTGAAGTTGTGATCTTGAAATCTCTGGCTGGTAGAATGCACTTTGTGGCTGGCCCACATGGTTTAGGGTTTTTCTTGGAGACAGAGTTGTAGGTGGCTTTCCTCCCTGGAGTCTCTATCTGTAGCAACGGTAGGTTTGGGTGTTGCACAGTCGCAGACAGGTTTCAAACTTGTGATGTTATCTGAAGAGAGAGAGAGACACACACACACACACAGGAGTCTTGTCTGGTTAGCACTGAAAGCTTGTCTCCTTCAAAGTCTCAGGAGCTTGTCCTTTTGCAAAAGACTATGAGTTTTTCCTCAGATGGGGAGGTAGTCACATGATTGTTCAGTGTCCTTGTTAGCAATTTAATTAGATTTGAGTCTAGGTATTTTCAATCTTTCTTGCGTCTCATTGTTTCAATGTTCACCCCCTGGAGGTATATGACTCCACTGTTAATGTTCCAAGATAGCTTTGGATGTGTTGCCATTAGAAGTGAAGCTGTTAGCTGATTCCAAATTCATAAGGCATTTTCCTGGATGCAACCTTGTTAGATATGTGTCTCCAATTCGATGTCCTGGAATGTGAGGTATTTCAATGCAAATTAAGGTATGACTCTTGGCTGCCAGCTTTTTCAAAGTTAACTGTAGGATCCCAGCTCCTTTTAAAAAGTTTAATGTAGGTTTCCAACTGATGAATTAAAAATCCCGCATGTTTTCTTGACACTCCTATTCCTGAAAATCAACTTATGACTTATTTGAGTACATCCAATCGACATAGTAAAACAAAAGCAAAATGCAGCGGATGCTGGAAATCAGAAATAATAGCCAGTACTGGAGACAGTCAACAAGTCACAATGAAAGGTAATTGACCTAAAATGTTAACTCATTTTCTCTCTCCATCGATGTTGCCTGATCTGCTGAGTGTTCCCTGCATTTTCTGTTTTTATTCTAGTCAACACAGCATTTGTATGCGCTAAGCAAGGCTTCCTGACTCACCTTCCCCACAGAGATGGAGGCGTGCGGATTTTGAAAGCGATTTGGGGGGGTGTTCTCGATATCCCTGACATTTTTTGGGGGCTGATCCCAGTGGGTCGCAATAAGTCCATCCGCACGGGGCCTCAGGGCACAAAGAGAAGGTGTATGGAAGAAATTAAGTCCGGCTGAGCACAGGCCTTACCACAAGAAACAATAAAAATATACTTTAAAGCAAAAATGTTTGGGTTTTTATTTACAGGCAGCTCAGCAAGACCTACTGCAGAAAATGTCCACCACGCCTGTGACCACCGCAACCCCGCCCCCCCCCCACCCCATTCCCACCCTGCAAAACCATACTGGTACAACTCCATGACAGAAGCCATAGCAAATAGAATACTGGGATTACTTGGTGGAATTGTTTTTTGATATTACAAAGATGAAAATAGAGCAAGTAGATTTATTTATTCTTCTATTAGGACAATGCCAGTGATTCTCTGATGATAAAGACTTTGATTTTTAAATGTAACTGTCCTGGCATTAGGATGGGTTTAAAGTGGAAATCAAATTTAGGATTGACTCAAACATTTGTCCATGTACTATTTTTGGCAATAATAAGATATGTAAATATGTATATTATCCTGTGCCAGCCACACCCCCACCCAAGTACAACTCAAAAACATATGGGAACAGCTGTTCCCAACTTCCCTGCTTGCCAGAATTGATGGATTAAGGATGCCAGCACTCGATCATATTTACAGTATATGCATTGCAGCAGTTAGTAGATAGATTGGTGTATCATCAGAAGACATGGCAAGAACAAGAGATTGCATTACGTGATGCTGTGTACTTTTCTCAAAGTTAACCAAGCTAAAATAGTTATTTCAGCATTTTTTTACTAGTCATGTAAATAGAAAACAACAATAAATATTGTGGTTTGTTACAAATCTTTTATTTTTTGAGGACTTGTATTAAAACTGAATAGATTTCATGGATGTATTTTTTTTTACCAAGTTCACTGAAAGGACACTTGAGATGCTGTTTGAAAAATGCCTGTGCTGGAAGTCATGTACTTTGAGATGAGTAAACAACAGACCCCTTGGTGACCTGGGGAAAATGGTTACAGAGAAGCCACATGTCAAGCTTTATGGAGGTCAGGAGGTCGACTTTCTGTTTGGGGTTTGAACATTGTTTTCAGTTTAGTTGGGTGTGAACTGTTTGAAGACGGTTGGAATTTTTCCTGCCAAAGAAAAAGAAATCACTCAGCTCACCTCTTTTTCTACCTCTTTGAAGAAATCCTGCAAAGATGGAGTATGGGAGAGCTAAAATCCCTGGTGCTGCATAGCTCCTAAGAAGCTGGAAAAAATCCTGCAATTCAAGTGTTTGCTGGCGGGAAACAGTGATGCCACATTTCTCCTAGAAAGCCTACTAGAATAATTCTCGACATCTCCAGAACGGACTGCTTCTGTACAATCCCAGTGTCTCCGTATACCTGGATGCCAGGTATGCAGGTACAGCACATAATTAGGAGAGCTAATAGAATGTTATCATTTATCGCTAGGGGAATTGAATACAAAAGTAGGGAGGTTATGCTTCAGCTATACAGGGCATTGGTGAGACCACATCTGGAGTACTGTGTACAGTACTGGTCTCCTTATTTAAGCAAGGATGTAAATGCATTGGAAGCAGTACAGAGATGGTTTACTACACTAATACTTGGAATGGGCGGGCTGTCTTTTGTGGAAAGATTGGACAGGCTAGGCTTGTATCCGCTGGAGTTCAGAAGAGTAAGAGGCGACTTGATTGAAACATATAAGATCTGAGAGGTCTTGACAGGGTGGAATTGGAAAGGATGTTTCCCCTTGTGGGAGAATCTAGAACTAGGAATCACTGTTTAAAAATAAGGGGTTGCCCATTTAAGACAGAGATGAGGAGAAATTTTTTCTCTCAGAGGGTCGTGAGTCTTTGGAATTCTCTTCCTCAAAAGTTGGTGGAAGCAGAGTCTTTGAACATTTTTAAGGCAGAGGTAGATAGATTCTTGATAAGAAAGGAGGTGAAAGGTTATCGGGGGTAGGTGGAAATGTGGAGTAATCAATTCAGCCATGAACTTATTGAATGGCAAAGCAGGCTTGAAGGGCTGAGTGGCCTATTCCTGCTCCTAATTTGTATCTTCATATGAAAGTTCTGAGCAGGAAAGACATGACTCCAGCCCAGGACCCAGTGGAGAGCTGTTTAAATTTGTGCAAGCCCTCCCGAGGGTTGAGGAAAGGGATGTAGAGGCATTTTTTATTTCTTTTGAAAAGCTAGGTGGCAGAAAGAAAATTGGACATTGCTTATGCAAAGTAGGTTGATAGGCAGAGCTCATGAAGTTTATGCTATGCTTTCTGAGGAGGCTTCTGCAGATTATGAGATGGCAAAAAAAGGCTATTCTCGCTGCTTATGAGTTAGTCCCTGAAGCATACAAGCAGAGATTTCGGAACCTCCGGAGGCAGTCTGGGCAGACTTATATAGAATTTGAGAGGGTAAAAGAAATTAATTTGGGCACTAAAAGAGACCACGTATGAGAACCTTAGGGAAATAAGTCTTCTGGAAAAATTTAAAAATTCACTCCCTCCGTTAATAAGAACCCATGTAGAGAACCAGAAGGTTTTAACAGCCAGACAGGCAGCTGAGATCGCTGATGATTACAAGCTTGTTTACAAGCCCAGTCTCTTTATCCGTCACCCCCCACAAACTCGAGAAGGATGGAAGGTGAGAGGGTGAAAGGAAGGCAAGTAGCTGGGGACAAGAAAGGACAGCTGGGAACACCCTGGGATCTCCTTCTCAGGCCAGAAAGGAAGGTGTCAAGGGTGAAAGTGACGTCAGAAAGTCTAAGTGTTACCATTGTTACAAGGTGGGACACCTTCGTACGGAATGCTGGAAGTTGCAGGGTAAACCCATGGGACTTATTGGGGTACACAAGGCCAATGCAGAGAAAGGGGACCTGACTGGGAGTATGACAGATCAGGCTGTAGCTCTGACTGCAGCTGTAAGGCCAAGTACAAAAACCACTGTAAGTGCGGGGGATGTGAACAAGGTACCTGAGAGTTATAGAAAATTCTTGTCAAAAGGAAAAGTAACTCCTTATCCCTCAAATGAGGCAGGTAAACCAGTAGTTATACTTAGGGACACAGAAGCCACCAAAACTCTTTTTCTGGGAATTGTTCCACCAGAGAGAGAATTGAATGCCAAGGTTTTAGTGAATGGTATCGGCGGGTGCAGGAAAAGTTAATAGGATTCCTGAAGGTTATCAGGGCTTCGTGTCCAAAGGGAAAGTAACCCCATATCCCACGAGTGGGGCAAGCAAGCCCATAGTGATTCTCAGGGACACAGGGGCTACCAGATCCCTTTTACTGGAAAAAGGCCTGACCTTTCCCCCAGAGAGTGCAGTGAACACCAGAATGGTGGTGAATGGTATTGGAGGGCAGTGTATGCCTGTATCGATAGACCACGTGCACCTGGAGTGCGACCTAGCTTCGAGACCGGTGACCGTAGGGATTGTCCCTAGTTTGCTTGTGGATGGGGTTGACCTGCTGCTAAGTAATGATCTGGCAGGGGTGAAGGTGGTAGTCCCCCCAGTATTGAAAGAAAGACCGCAGGAGGTCAGAGAGAGAGGGCAGTGGCAGGAGACGGTCTCTGCAGAGTCCCTGAATGTGTAATGGATCAGGCCATGATCAAACCAACTCCCCTAGAGGAGACTGCATTGGCGGGGGAGATAGCAGGGCCTCGGACTCAAATTTTCAAATGCTCTCTGGCCACAGGAGAGATACCAAAGGATTGGAGGACAGCAAATGTGGTACAATTATTCAAGAAGGGTAGCAGGGATAATCCAGGTAAGTACAGGCCAGTCAGTTTAACATCAGTGGTAGGGAAACTATTGGAAAAAATTCTGCGGGACAGGATTAATCTCCACTTGGAGAGGCAGGGATTAATCAAGGATAGTCATCATGGTTTTGTCAGGGGACGATCATGTCTAACAAACTTGATTGAATTTTCCGAGGAGGTGACTAGGTGAGGGTAAAGCAGTTGATGTAGTCTACATGGACTTCAGTAAGGCTTTTGAGATTGATTAAGAAGGTAAGAGCACATGGGATCCAGGGCAATTTGGCAAATTGGATCCAAAATTGCCTCATGGCAGGAAGCAGAGAGTGATAGTCCAAGGTTGTTTTTGCAATTGGAAGCCTGTGACCAGTGGTGTACCGCAGGGATCAGTGCTGGGACCCTTGCTGTTTGTCGTGTACATTAATGATTTAGACGTGAATATAGGAGGTATGATCAGTAAGTTTGCAGATGACACGAAAATTGGTGGTGTCGTAAATAGCGAGGAGGAAAGCCTTAGATTACAGGACAATATATCCATCCATCAATATCGGCGACCATGCTCTGGAAGTGGTTCAAGAGTTCACCTACCTAGGCTCAACTATCACCAATAACCTGTCTATTGAGGCAGAAATCAAGAGGCACATGGGAAAGGCTTCCACTGCTATGTCCAGACAGGCCAAGAGAGTGTGGGAAAATGGCGCACTGACACGGAACACAGAAGTCCAAGTGTATCAAGCCTGTGTCCTCAGTACCTTGCTCTATGGCAGCGAGGCCTGGACAACGTATGTAGCCAAGAGCGACTTCTCAATTCATTCCATCTTTGCTGCCTCCGGAGAATCCTTGGCATCAGGTGGCAGGACCATATCTCCAACGCTGAAGTCGTCGAGGCAGCCAACATCCCCAGCATATACACCCTACTGAGCCAGCGGCGCTTGAGATGGCTTGGCCATGTGAGCCACATGGAAGATGGCAGGATCCCCAAGGACACATTGTACAGTGAGTTAGTCACTTGTATCAGACCCACCATGTCTCCGCTTTAAAGACGTCTGCAAACGCGACATGAAGTCCTGTGACATTGACCACAAATCATGGGAGTCAGTTGCCATGATTGCCAGAGCTGGCGGACAGCCATAAAGGTGGGGCTAAAGAGTGGCAAGTCGAAGAGATTTAGCAGTCGGCAGGAAAAAAGACAGAAGCGCAAGGAGAGAGCCAACTGTGTAACAGCCCCGACAACCAATTTCATCTGCAGCACCTGTGGAAGAGTCTGTCACTCTAGAATTGGCCTTTATAGCCACTCCAGGCGCTGCTTCACAAACCACTGACCACCTCCAAGCGCTTACCCATTGTCTCTTGAGACAAGGAGGCCAAAGAAAAGAATAGGTGGGCTGGTAAGATGGGCAGAGCAGTGGAAAATGGTATTTAATCCTGAGAAGTGTGAGGTGATGCATTTTGGGAGGACTAACAAGGCAAGGGAATATACAATGAGTGGTAGGACTCCAGAAAGTACAGAGGGTCAGAGGGACCTTGGTGTACTTGTCCATAGATCACTGAAGGCAGCAGCACAGTTAGATAAGGTGGTTAGGAAGGCATATGGGATACTTGCCTTTATTAGCCAAAGCATAGAATATAAGAGCAGCGAGGTTATGTTGGAGCTGTATAAAATGCTACTTATGTCACAGCTGAAATACTGTGTACAGTTCTGGGCACCACACTATAGGAAGGATGTGATTGCACTGGAGAGTGTGCAGAGAACATTCACCAGGATGTTGCCTGGGCTGGAGCATTTCAGCTATGAAGAGAGACTGGATAGGATAGGGTTATTTTCCTTAGAGCAGATAAAGCTGAGTGGGGGGGGGGGAACCTGATTGAGGTATACAAAATTATGAGGAGCATAGATAGGGTAGATAGGAAGAAACTTTTTCACTTAGCGGAGGGGTGAATAACCAGGGGGCAGGTTTAGAGGGGATTTGAGGAATTTTTTTTCCACCCAGAGGGTGGTTGAAATCTGGAACACACTGCCTGAAGGTGTGGCAGAGGCAGGAACCCTTACAACAGTTAAGTATTTAGATGAGCACTTGAAATGCCATAGCATTCAAGGCTATGGGCCAAGTGCTGGAAAATGGGATTCGAATAGATAGGTACTTGATGGCCGGCACAGACAAGATGGGCTGAAGGGCCCGTTTCTGCGCTGTATAACTCTATGGCACTGCAGCCAAATGACCATGAGGTCTGCCTTTCCGAGACTTTCTTTGGAAAGTTAGGAAACCCAGGGAATGAATTAAATGGATCTGCCCTAGTTGAGGCTCAACGAGCCAACCCAGTATTGCAAGAGTTAGCACAGGCTGCCCAGTCTGAAAGTGAATCAGAGGGAGTCCCTGACTGTTACTATTTAAAGAATGAGGTACTGATGAGGAAATGGAGTTCTCCTCACAGACCTGAGGGAAAGGAGTGGACAGTAGTTCACCAGTTAGTGGTGCTGCAGAGGTACCGGAGAGAAATATTAAGAAGGGCCCATGAGACTACAGTGGCTGTACATGCCGGTATACGAAAGACCAAGCTTTGCATAAGACAGCAGTTTGACTGGCCAAAACTCCATAAAGAGGCGGAGGAGTACTGCAGGAGATGCCACATGTGCCAGGTTGAGGGGAAACTCCAACCTACTGTGAAACCTGCACCCCTAAGTCCTGTACCGGTGTTAGGAGGACCCTCCAGCCGAGGGTTGGTGAACTGTAAGGGACCCCTGCCAAGAACAAAAGGGGACAGGCAGGTCCACGGCTGGCAAAAGTTTAGAAAGAGAAGGGGAAAAAGTGACCAAGAGGGCAGGTTAAAGGAAGTCCGGGAAGAATCCCGGTCGAAAACCCCTACTGTTCAGTCACCCAACCACAAAAAATGTGAAAGGTTGGACCTCACATCCTCCTATGTAAATGCAGACTCCAGAAGCACCCCACCAGAGTTGCTAACAGCATTTACAGGAACCAGCAGAGACAAAGAGTCCTAGGGAGCACAGAAACTGTGAGGGTGATGCCTCACCTAGTCGAAGTGTCACAGGACAGTGCAGTCAAGTCTGCACAAATACCTGCAGGTAGGAGTGTCCCAGAGAAGAAAGGGGAGAGTAGCAAAGACTCCTCCCCCATTGTTAGAGGAAAATGGAATCACCCATCCCCTGAAGTTAAAAGTCTTTGCATGACAGAGTTCAGGATAGACCTACCCACTACTAACTCTCCTGAGAAAAAAAAAAAGAGAAATTAAAACAGCCCTGGCACCCAGAAAAGACCATTTTTAATAGGCTTTAAGATTGGTGAATGAATGAGAGAAATGCATGGTTTTTCTTTCTGTATCTTATATTTCTCTTAAACCCTGTAATGAAATGCGCCATTTTTCTTCAAATCGCATTTCTTTCCCCTGCATGTGGAGGTGTCAGGCCACCTGCCAAGAATGAAGAAAATTAATTTTGCTACACGAACATTGATTTTTAAACTATTGGTGAAGAAAGAACTTGCTTTAAAAAAACAGTTGGAGACTTTGACTGGAGAGAGACATTAGCATAACATACAAGTACTTCAAAGGACAAAGGAGCTATTCCCTGCTCCAATTTAATCCACAATGGACTTTTGATTACCAGACATTGACGGTGGAAAGGCGAAAATTCCAGGTTAACTAAGATGGCCGAATACACAAACAAATGTGGTCAGGCTAGTTTGGGTCATATGACTGACTGACTGTTGGAAGTACAAATTCAAAAAACTCGCAACAGAATTTTGAACTCAGAAGGCTGTTAGCTGCTGGATTGAGAACACCTCTCTCCTGTCTGCTCTCATCTCGCTCTCACCAGCTTTGGAAACCACTGAAGACATATGAACCCCAAGAGAGAAAAGTCTCCTACAGTGAGCAAGGTTCAAGAAGAATACTGGGCCCAATGAACAGCAAGACTACCTACTATCAAGGATCCCACAGCGAGCTCGAAGCACAGTAAAAAAAAAACCCTGTTCAGAGATTGCCTCAAACCTCTCCATTTTATTTTTCTTCTCTTCTGTCTCTATTTGCATGTGCGTATCGCGTGTGCATGCTGGTGTGGGCGCGGTGTGTATCCGTAGGCGTTAACCATATTAGAATTTAAGTTTAAGGTTTAATAAATTTCACTTTTCTTCTTTAAACCTATAGGAAACTTGGTGTGCTCATTTCTTTGCCTTATAATTGGAAAGTTGCTAACAAGGATTCACAAATGGGGAGCTCAAAACACAGTGTATCTAAAATTAAACCCTGTTACAATAAGACCAGGTGAAGACGGTAAAAAACCCTGAGACACCTTTCACACCTAGTCGTAACACCTTGATGTGGTTCAGCTCCACAACTGCTAAGCATTCTCTGGTACTTTGCTCAAATTGTTATTATTCAAGGTGAGACTTGAGAGAATGAATGTCAGCACGCCATGTGACCACAATGGTCATCATAGCTCAGTTTGGTTCTGTCCTTACTTATTGTCCACATACGTGGAATTCTACGATCACTAGATACAGATTTGAAACAGGAACCTTGGCCCATTTTGCTCTTCTGCTGCTCCAGCTGAAAACAGCTAACTTAGCAGTAAAATTACTGAGCCATCAAGCAAAGCCTTTCCTCTACTTTTATATGACCTGGGAAACTGTCTTAACTAGTCTTAACTACAACACCAAATTCAAGCAGCAACTTTTCTTGGTGAATCTTCCTTTCTCCCTCCTTTAGAAACCTAAGATACAAATTCAGTTTTTGAAAATTACAGAATCAGAGACACCCAAAGTAATTACTCATTCATCATTGATTATAGATTCATTTCTGATTCAACCCAGATTGTAGAGTTGGTACAAAGTCTCACTCAGACAAGAAAGAAAACTGCTGAGGATCAAGTTGGTTTTATTAAAAATACAGACTCTATGGATAACAAAAGGATGTTTATAACTGGCATGCAAGAAGGATGGAGCCAGTGCACAAGTAACCCTTGACACTAAACAATTTTGAAAGGGAAGAATAGCCATACCACTCAATTGAAACAGATTCAAGTCACAAACTCAAAAAAATTCTTCTGGAGAGCTCGTTAAATTTATCCAAATCACATTTATTGTAAATACTGTAGTAAGTTAGCATTTAATACTCTGAAATGGCAATGGTTTGTAAACCAGAAATTCCTGACATTACCCTTTTAACATGTAAAATGCTGGGTTATGCTGCACTGCACAGTTTTAAGTGACAAACAATTGCTAAAATTAAGATTAAATTCTCCCAGCTTATTTACAGTTGTTTTATAAACAGCAGTAAGTGGCATACAGTAACAGAAAAGTTGTTTACATTAATTTACTGAAAATTATATTACTGAAGTAGGCACAAGTAGAGGTCGCAAAAGGAATTTCACAGGGAACAGAACATCAGTGAAAGCATGAACTGAATACGCCCTCTACAAGTGCATATTCATGCTAAAAGCCTGGTAGAAATAATGTTACTCCTTTGTATTGTATTAAAAGATTTTTTTCTAACTAAGGTGCTGAAACAAAAACATCCATGGAAAAAGTCTGTTACTTCTATACAGTGATTATTAATTCTAAGGGGAAAATGTTAGTCATTAAGGGAATTTCATATCAAACTATTTGGAAAAAAACAAGTATCAACAATTATAAGTTAAGAATATTCAAGTAGCCCGAATATTTTGCCTTCAACACGAGTCTACTTTTTAGGAGCTTAGTTCTCAGAGTTCAAATTTCCAGATATAGGCTGTCAGTAAGTTTGCTTGTACCAAATAACAGAATTTAATGCAACACCTATAAAAGATTTGAGTCAAGCCCCAGATGTTCCACTGCCAGAAACAGAATTACTGGCAGGTTAATCATCCAAGGGAAATATCCACCACCTCGTGTGTTCTCAGTCTCTTTAGTTTTTGAAGGCAACATCTTGAGTTTTCTGTTCATCAGCTTTCTAGTGCATCAAGGACTTTCATAATCTGCTGTTTTATGGCTTTAGTGGCATCTCCTGCATTTGGTATCAAATACCTGCAGAAAAATATTTAAAAATTATGTATCTGACAGACAATTTGTCATCAACAAGCAACTCAGTTATTCAGAATGTCGAGGGAGTGCCATTTATAATGTCATGTTTGAAAATCAGACTAATGACCAATTTTGCTTCCCTGATTTTTGCAGCAAATCATAGAAATGTACAGCATTAAAGGCAGCCATTTGGCCCATTGTGTTCGCACCAGCTGACAAGTAGCCAGCCAGCCTAATCTCACTTTTCAGCTCATGGTGCATAGTCTTGTAGGTTACGGCACTTCACGTGCATATCCAGGTACTTTTTAAACGTTATGAGGGTTTCTGCCTCTACTACCCTTTCAAGCAGTGAGTTCCAGATCCTCACCACTCGCTGCGCGAAATAAGTTACCCTCAAATCCCCTCTAAACTTCCTACCTCTTGCCCTAAGACTATGCCCCCCTGGGTATGGACTCTTCAAACAAGTGAATAGGGCCTTCCTATCCAATCTACTTAACCCGTCATAATTTTATACACTTTAATTAGGTCTCCCCTCAGCCTCCTCTGTTCCAAAGAAAACAATCCTAGCCTACCCAATCTTTCCTCATAACTAAAATTCTCCAGTTCAGGCAACATCCTCATAAATCTCCTCTGTACCCTGTGTAGCGCAATCACATCCTTCCCATAGTGCGGTGACCAGAACTGCATGCAGTACTCCAGCTCTGGTCTAACTAGTGTTTGATACAGTTCCAGCATAATTTCCCAGTTCTTATATTCTATACCTTGGCTAATGCTGGCACATGTATAATAAAATGAGTATTATCTTTCATTGCATTCACTGGTTAAAGGAAGCATCCAAAAGCCCTCACCCTCTCCTCTACGTTCAGAGATACAAGGAATTTACCAATGATCCAAATCCACAGTCCATACTCTCGCCCTGTTCCACCCCAGTTCCATCAAACTCTAGAATCATTCCCAATGCTATTAAAGCCCTAGGCCACCCACAGTGCAGGTGGACCCCATTCCCACTTTTCAGTACTTTCCAACTGATGCACCTTGTATATTATCTTGTTTCGTTATATCAGCTTTAAACAGGTTGAGATTAAAAATTAAATACTCAGTAAAGGAAAAAATAAATATAAGAGGCCAGCGATTTATAGTTTTCACAGAATAATGGACAGGGTTGTGAAATTCAATTCACAAAGCATTGGTAAAAATCCAAGAATATTAATTGGTAAAAATGGAATTTGACTGACTGTATGTCAGCGGCCCTGATGTGATCCCATACATGGCACATAACCACCCCCATCGCAACATTGCTGTGAGCAATGCATTTGTTGCCCATCCCTAATTGCCCTTGAGAAGGTGGTAGTGAGCCGCCTTCTTGAATCGCTGCTGTCCATGTAGTGTAGGTACACACTGCTGTTAGGAAGGGAGCTCCAGAATTTTGACCCAGTGACAGTGAAGCAACAGCAATACAAATCCAATTCAGGATGATGTGAGACTTGGAGGGGAACTTGCAGGTGGTGGTGTTCCCATGAATCTGCTGCCCTTGTCCTTCATCACTTTCCATACCCAACATTTCAGCAAAACTGGCTCTTCTCTTACATTCGATAACATTTTCTAGTAAAATAGATGGATGCTTTTTACTTGGGATCACATCTCTTCCATGTCTAAACTCAGTGAATTTATAATCTTACCTTTCCACAGCCAAAATCTCCACTGGTGAGGCATTACTGTTTCCAAATTTAAATGTAATCAGCTCTGGGTGCTTTTTCTTTGATGTAATTTTCACCATCGACGTCAAGGCCTGGCGTGATTGAATGTACGCAAATCCTTTCCGAGATGGCATTTCACGCAAACAATACATGTGAGTTGCTGTTACCAGAAGGTGACTAAAAAAAACAAAACAAATTTAGCTGACATTTTTGTAGCAACATATCTACATCCATTCCCTGGGAGTAATGATTTACAACATAGAGATATGAAAAAAAAGCTTGTGTGTACTGGTAGACTATTCTGAAACAGATTGGTTAGTAATGAGTAAAATGATTACGTAGAATTTTACAGTGGACAAACAGGCTGTTCAACCCAACAGGTCTGTGCTCGACAGAAGGCTGCTCAAATTAAATTAATTTACTGTACAATATCACTGTGATGTTATTAACGCTAACCAGCAACCATACTGTATATCTGCATTAATAACATCCTCCAGTCTTCCTGAAACCAGAATACTGCAATGAATACTGAAATTGAGATTTCGGGATGAATGAGTGTGAGTTTGCCAAATCTCTTGACCAATGTCATGGAATTTTTTCAAAGCCCTTTTAAAAAAGGCACCCCAGACTTCATATTGAACAACTTAATAATCAAGGGCTTAAACAGATTTTTTTTCATGCTAGGTTGGGAATAGTTAAATTAAGGTTGAGGTCAAAATGCAACAAATCTTTTATGAATGTAGATATATTAAACCTCTTAAATAAGATGGATGCCATTTCAAACCATCTAAAATACAAACGAACTGGTACATTGGTCATTACACACCTTGGAAACATATGCCCCGTCTCTTTCACCTCATTACATGGAAAATGGTATTTAATGTCAGGCTTGTTGACCCACGTCTGAATATTCACCATTTCTTTCCGATCATCATCGGACATGGAAGAACTGTCAATTTCATCTGTTAAAACAAAACGAACAGAAAAATCTAATGATGAATGTATTCTGTTAAATAAAGCAGAAACAAAGTACATACATAAACATTACAATATTTCTAAGAAGAGGTCAGTATTTAATTCTAGTAATTTATTAGAGACTTTTAATGCACATTTTCAGATATATGAGCAAAGTTCCCAATTCCAGTTACATCACAGAGAAATTGGAAGTGGCCTTGGAACCCGTGCCCTCTCAGCCACAGGAGATGCATGGCCCAAGCAAGAACCCAGACTACAAATGGATGAGGAAGAAGAAGGATTTCATAGTCCCATCTAACTATTATTTATTTCTAAATTGGAAAACACCATTTTAATTGTTTTCAACATAGGAAAATGAGATGATCTTTAAAAAATGCAAATAGCTTAATGTGGAAAGCCTGTGGCTGAGGAGACCCAGGCTCCAAGGCCACTTTCATTTCCTCTCAGTGATACAACAGAGACTGGGAACCTTGCTCAGTAAAGAAAAGAGAGCAGCATTTCAAGCCTGTCTTAGATGAACTCCATAAAACTGGCTTTCGTGACTGGTCTCGAAAGTACTTCAAAAGTACCATATTGTGTGATACTAAGCCATAAAGAATAGAACGGGGTGATTTTAATCTCTGATCTGCTTTGAGTTAGTTAATCTCACGTGAAACAGCAGTTGGGATGCTACCACTATGTCTCAGTGTCCGTGGGCTAGGAAGGCAAGGAAAAAAAAAAGTTCTCGCTTCCCATTTTGGTCCAGTGCGCCATCACCGCTATTGGAAAAAGGGACATAAGGTTCATACCCTAATATAATGCTCTCAACAACAAACAGTGTGTCATTGTCTCCCTCATAGATAAAGAATAGCCACTTGTCTGAGTTACCTATCGGCTGCTGTTGCCAATGGAGCTATATCCCAGGCATAGCCAGAGTCTTTAGGCGTGAGGGACAAAAATTACTTTTATCAAATATTTTTACTGTATGTACTGTACATATTGGAAAAAAAATGATAATTCACTTATTCAATCAGGACACCTGATTTTAATTGGAGAGATTACAGTAATGAATTTAATTACCTGTATCATACTCCTCTTCATCTGCAATACTAAAGACAGGTTTTACCCCACGATAGGGTTTTCCCACCCTGTCACTGCTGCTCACATGCCTGAGTGAGGGCAAATACAGTGGTCAATAATTAACAAAAAATGCAAACTTCAGTACCAGTGGTTAAGTGCCTTGTATTAGTCGCAGCACATTCAAATTAATAAAAGTCAAAAGTCTTCAATAACTTTTCCTGCATATTGAAAACCACAATCCTCCATGAATAAACTGGTCATTATAAAAGGTTAGAATTAAAATTACAGAACAAATGTTTACAGCTACAAATTAAAACTTATGTAAAAATCAGCATTTAATCGCTTGGTCAAAGAATTTTGCAAATTGGAAGGTGCTCATTAGTTGCAGGCTCTAGGATTTTAAGATTGTCGTGCATTTTTAGCAAAAGGCAGGCGCTACTCAATGAATCAGAGGTTATGCTGTGGGGTGGGTGGAGGAGGAGGTAGATGCTGAGGCATGCAAGTGGGGAAGCTTGACCATTTTTTGGAAAGAATTTGGAACCAA
The DNA here is from genome assembly GCF_036365525.1 of Heterodontus francisci. Taxonomy (NCBI): domain Eukaryota; kingdom Metazoa; phylum Chordata; class Chondrichthyes; order Heterodontiformes; family Heterodontidae; genus Heterodontus; species Heterodontus francisci. The sequence continues at coordinate 89,723,850 of NC_090380.1, read as the reverse complement.
GTTTCTCAGACTTTTACTCGGAGACAGCAAAGTGAGCATTTCTTGATTGATTGTTGAAAAATGTGGAGTTTCCTTACTCACCGCAGCTTTATAAACAATTTTTCAATTAGATATTTTCACTCAAATAACTGCTGATACTCAAGCAAATGACTTCTCAAGCAAACAAAACCCATAAATTTTATTTGATTTCAAACCTGTATCTGTTAAAGCACTCTCAGGATGAATCATTCCCAACATTAAGAATAAATTGGGGTCGGAACCCAACAATGGATAATTTCCGGGTCCCAACCCCACACTGAGTCTGTATTGCTGATGTGACGCAATCTTCAAATGCTAATGCCCTAATCAAGCCAGAGGCAAGCTCAGCGCTCAATCAGTGGTGCTGAGCTCTGCGAGGAGACAGGAGACGCCTATTGGAGCAGGAGCCTCAAAGGCGACTTGCTGCTGGCTTGAACAAGGAAGGAGACAGGAATTCGGAGGACCAGAAGACTCAGCGCACAGAAAATCGGCCAAATGGCCAGACAAACAGTACAGCGCCCGATCTCACAGCAGAACACTTGATGGCAAAATTTTTTCCCCTTCCATAAAACTTTGCAGCTCCCCGCATTGAATCCGGCACATGTACACTAATGTGCACCAAACTTGCCGGTTTGGCAATTCTTGCTTTGAAAATACCCTCCTGTCCATGCCCGGACTGTTAACAAGCTCCTCAAGGAGCTTAATTGGAAGCAAATGGGTTCCCCTTTCCCCGTCCTGCCCATCCGATGTCAGGGGGGAGGGGAGGGCTGTAAAATGCAGCCTGATGAGGTATTAACAAAACGACAAAACATTCCAAGTTACTGAGGCGAAGTGCAGAATTGCACAACAATGTAAAACAGCCATCAATCCAACAGGTAGAATATGTTTTGATGTTTCTAACCACATTAAATGAAGCATTTGAGTCTTCAATAAGACTTCAGTGCAACCATTAATACAAGGTTCCATATTTTACAGTCTGAATTTAGTTAAATTCCATTTTCACTGGAATTCCAAAATTTCAAAAAGTTAAATAACTTTTGTAGTACACCCAATAACCCAGAGGAATTTTGCAACTGAAAATTATTGGAATTCTGGGTACGTCATGGGACAGGAAAGAAACAGATTGAACAAACAGAGCATTCAAGCCAAGTGTGATACCAAATTACAACATCATCTACATAGTGCCTTTCATGTTGAAAACCATCCCAAGGCAGTGGCATAATAAAAAAGAAAATGGACACTGAGCAAAAGGAGGAGATATTAAAAGGGATGATTAAAAACTTGGTGAAAAAGATGGATTTTAAAGAGGGAAAGGCAGTGGGTTTTAGGAAGGGGTTACATAGCATAGTTAGATGAAGGTACAGCAGCCAAAGGTGGGCTGGGTCGAGGTGAGGCTGTGAGGGACAGATAATGCACAAGAGGCCAGTCAGAGGAACAGAGTTTGGGGTTGGATGGTTTTGGGTTGGAGGAGGTTATAGAGATGGGGAGGGGAAAGACATTGAAGAGATTTAAATACAAAGATAAGAATTTTAAATTTGAGATTTTGGGAACCTGAAGCTAATGGGGATCAGCAAGAACAGGGTGACGGGCAAGCAGGACTTCGTGCGGGATAAGATACAGGCAGCTGAGTTTTGAATGAGTTGAGCTTCATGGAGGTTGGTGGATGGGCCACCAGCAAGAAAAACATTTGAATAGTCAAGTCTGGAAGTAAAATAGGCATGGATGATGATTCAGCACAGCTGAAGAGGGGCCAGAGCTGGGCGATGTTACCAAGTGGAAGGAGGTGAGGATATGGGGTTTGGGTCAAACAGGTTGGCAAAGTTGCAAACAGTCTGGGGGTGTGTTGCGTATAGCTTAGACTCAGACAGAAATAATGTTCATTGCATGAAATATCAAAGGGCTACTTGAAATGGGACCATAAAACATAGTCCAAGAGTAAGTGCTCTTAAGGGAAGAAAGGTGGAAAAAGCATAAGTGTGGAGAAGTTTAAGGAGCCAGTTGATACAGTTTTGACTTTAAAATCAACAATTTTGTGACACTATGCAACAGAAGCTGGCCTTTCAAATCATTTGTTTCTTTCCTTTTCTGAAATGTAATTTGACAACTTTATTTAAAAAAACAAATTAATTTATAAGATTAATGCAACTGCTAGACAAAATCTGTGTGGCATTTGATACATCAAGGCATTCTGCCCATTGCACATCTGTGAAAACGTTGTTTACTAGTAAGCTTTTTAACTATAATTAAACATATTAAAACAGGTTCCCTCCACTGCTTAATCAAGCACATTTTTATTTTTCCATTCAAAAACTAAAGTTGACACCAGATATAAACAGCACCACACAACTGGCTGACAGATCCTAATTGTTCTTTTGATCCTTCAATACAAAATGTCTACTCTTAAGAAGCTTGGATAATCAAGAATCAACTAGCAGTAGCTATATCAGTAAGGCCGTATTAATCTGGGAAACTCACGAAGAAGGTAGTCAGCACTTTAAAAAAAAAAAGCAAGTTCTTGTAGATTGATTGTATATTTGGCAATTGCAAAAAAGCAACACGACAAACGCACAGGACTGCCGATACATATGGCACAACTTATTAATAGCAGCAAAGTGCTGTGCAAGACTCCCAGGAGGCCAGATACGGTGAAATACAACTAAAAATGTTATGTATACATTTTCGTTTCTCTGCATGGTTCTGTTGTGAAAGACCAATTATAAGTAACTTTTTGAATTTAGACAAATCCAAGTAGAAACTAAAGTGAGTAGACATCATCTAAGGTTTAAGATGCTGCAAAGAAACAGTAAAAAGCCAAAGTAGTAAGGGTTTGCGCAGCATGCTGAAGTACAGAGACCAGAAGTTGGCAAGCTATTCTGAACACCATCTTACCGATCTAGGTTCACTTTTTCTGGCCAAGGAAGTTGAAAAGTCATTCTATATTAATTAATAATAGAAAACAAAACAAAAACGATAAATTTCAAAAAGGAAAGGAACAGCTACAAAAATCTAATTAGAAATGAAAGCTCAACTGCAACAGATTTCCTCATTAGAAAATAATCCTTGTTCCAAAGGACACTAATCAAGTTTTATTTATTTTTCCAATTGCATGTGTGTATTTTGTTGTGCCACATTGATATGGAAATTTTAACTTGGAAATTTAATGAAATGTATTGCTGGTTTCAAAATTCCTCCTGCAGGAAGAAATTGTTAGAATACATGCTCACAATTTGAATTCTACATAAAAAGTCTAGAATAAAGTAGAATTTTGAAGTACTTCTACATTACCTTTCAACTGGTGCAGATGTATTTTCAATGAAACTGATCACTTTCTCTTTAACATTCACCGATTTGGACTTAAGGGCAAAAGTCATTTTATTGACTAATGACTTCACTCCCCTTCCATCACCTGAACCATCTGGGGAATCGCCCTGTATAAGCGTTTAATAGAACACGATTACAAAACCCTTACAACGCAGCACAATGTGACACTTTGTGCTCGGCTTACTTTACTATTTCTTTGCAGGATAAATCCATGCAACTATCATGAGATATCGAGAATAAAACGTTATGCAGAAATAACAGTTATCGTCTACAATGCAATTATATAGCTATTGGCAATTAACTCTATAAATTCATAGTAAACTTCAAGATAGGATTTAAAAAATATTCAGGCAGTACAGTACTGATGTTCAAACACATCAGCACTTAAATTACACTTTTATTTTAGAAAACTATACAAAGTACTTAAATTATTAAATTATACAGTGAACTGAAAATCTGCAACTAAAATTAAACTTCAATATTTTATTCAGTACTACCACTGGGTATTTGCACATGCACAGTGAAAAAAAAAGAGTTCAGAGAAAAGGCTATAAAGCTGGATACAAATTTAACTGACAAAATAATTTTCATTAGATAACTGGCTCATTGTGCATGGCGAAAGCATCAGCAACTGAATTATGCTGTTTTAATACATTAAATGCCAATTCCATTTATCTTTCACCCTGCCCTCAACCAGGGAACACAGTCAATCTGTTTCCAGGTATCCATCAAATCCATTCTAAGCCAGCCATAAGATGTGCAAGTGTGGCTCAGGAACAGCTCTTCCACTTATATTCCTTTCTTATGGAGGAGATTGAGATCAGGAATTTTGCAGAGGGTAATCAAACCTGCATCTTACTACTGCAGTGAGCATTAGCTCTGAACTACTTCCCCATTTTAAGAGATTTACTGAAAGGGTGCTGAGGAAGTATCAGTCCTTTATTGAACATGGTGGACAGTCTAACTATGATTTATAAGGCCTCTGTTCTCAGCACCTTGCTGTATGGTTGTGAAACATGGATGACTCACAGCTACCAGGAAATGAAACTCAATAATTTTCATCTTTGCTGTCTGCGGCACATTATGTGTATATCCTGGCAGGACAAAATCACAAATGCGAGAGTCCTCTCAAAGGCAGAGCTCCCAAGTATATTGGCACTAATCAAAGAGGTGGCTTCAGTGGATTGGACACGTCCGCAGGATGGGAGACGGTCGCATACAAAAGGACTTCTGTTTGGTAGCTGGGCCAGACAACCAGTGGGAGCGCCCAAAGCTCCGCTTCAAGGATGCTTGCAAGTGTGACATAAAGGCCCTAAAATGTCGACTAGGGCCTTTATGTCACACCTGGGAGTCACTAGCTGGCAAAATAGGGAAATGGTGACACATCCTGTGGACTGGCATGCACTGCCATGATGACCAGTGGCTACAGCAGCTTAGCAACACGTGCCAATGCCAAAAACAACTCAGCGTCACTTGGCAGCTTCATGTGAGGCACTTGCCTCTCATGGATTGACCTTCACAGCCATCAGCAAAGGTGCACCAAGAGAAGACATCCCACCTAAATTGATTGATTGCTGTATGTCCATCATCTTTTGTAGATGGAAGGATGCCAACCAGGACTATATAAAACATTCACAAGATTGCCCTCCATTTTGAATTGGACAGGTACACACAGCATTCCAGATACAGACTAAAGTGAAACATTTTATCGGCAGATTTCAAGCCTTGGAATGCAACACACCCAACTGTGAACCAAAAGGTAATTTCTGCTTGATATCAAGGCTGGGTGTATACAAGTCTTACTTTAACTGCAGCCTGAATTCACTCTTAAGTATAGTTCAATAAGGTTTCACAATCTTAACCAATATTCTTACTTTAAACAAAAAGTTGAAATAATGAAGATATACTTACATCAACAGAGGAAGAGATACTTCCACGAGATCCAGAAGTACTGACAATCCAGTGACCGTAGCCATTTTCTGGCCCATCTACATTTATGTCTACAAGGTGCTGCTGCAATGCTGCAAGACAGGGCAGCTTACAGATATTGACAATGATCACCAAACCTTCTAATCTTACTTCCAATAATAGTCTTCATAAACCTCAATAAAAAAAGAATGCTGTTCACCAGAACAACCTTTAAATTCAGTCAGATTAAGTACAGTCTAATCATTGATCCTGGTTAGTTCTTCTATCCACATAAGCATAGTTTTGGATACATTAGTACTGTTTCTTCATTGTAACTGGTCATATAACTAAATGGTTTAACATTCATTACAACTGATCCAGCAATTCCGACGTAGTTACAATCTAATTATGAATACATTAACAACAGAAACAACACTTTCAAGTTAATCTACCTGAACTGTGCTTATGGAAGTTGATTATTGAAAGAATTAACTGCGTGCACCATACACTTAGCAGAGAGAAATATTATCAAAGTGAATTGTGCACTGCATAAAGTCTCAACAATTAAGTTGTCTATTTTAAACAGCGTTACAGATCTTGCAATGCATTACAGATGGGAGCTTTACACAGACAGTGCATAATGCCTTGGGGACCTTGGGGTTTCAGAAGTATTATAAATTCATCTTAGAGCTGCATTACTCTGTACCTCTGTTAGCGAACAAAAGCTCTTGAAGAGTACATTAGACACTCTAATTAAATAAATGGAACTCAGTTAATTTAGTCCAAAAGTTTTTTTTCTTATGCAGCAAAGTAAAATACTTTCATTATTGAAAGAACTAAGTTTTAGATTTCTATACAACAGACAGACAGAACAGGCCACCTGTTTTCCGAAATCCACACCCAGCCAGCTCCCTTCCAGGTCCCAAGATGTTATGCACTATTGTACAATAAAAGAGATAGTCAACCCATGTCTAGACATTTATTGAATAATGCTGCTTCCTGCAAGAGAGTGATGCAAATTGGCCAACTCTCCAATGTTCTTTCCTCTTTTCAGAGAAATTACCCCACGAGGCTAATAAAACCTATTAGTCAAAATTACGAATTAATGAATTGTCAAGGGGAACTCTCAATCACCATAGCCTCCCCTTCCAATATGGTGGAAAATCAAGGTTCTGGGGTATTACTGTTTAATGATGCTAAAGTACATTTCCTTATTCTATAATCAGTAATATGATGACACTTTAACAAATTACTACATTCTTTTTAGTTTAGTACATTGTTTTCAATTTTATATTTCATTCAATTATGATAACCAACTTATATATCCAATTGGCTATTGCAAACTTGTAATTAATATAAAAAACAAGTACAACTAAAGCATTACATTACAAACAAGACTTGATAATAGCCTAGAGACTTTCAATCCCATTTTCATCCAAATCAGTAGAAAAGAAACCATCTGTTGTAGGTGACATATTTTAATCGTACTGCATTATCTTTCCACTACTGGGGAATCCTGATTTACATCCTAGCTTTGACTAATACATGCATGATTATCCCAAATGGGTGTTACACTGATCCAAGCCAAATGGTGAAGAATGAAGCTAGACACAGAACCTTATGCTAATAGTCAGTTTAGTCACAGAATGCAGCATTACATATATCTGCCTCCTGCTTTTCTCTCCCATGTCCCAGCAGGCTCTCATTATATCCCCTCGAAATCCTTAACTAAATAATGGCTTTCACCTGTGTATCCTTAACACATTTAACCTACGATTAACAATGGGGAGTCTCGACAGCACTTGTCCAAATTATCTGGAGAAATAAAGGCCACCCTACAAAGTACCGCTGAGTAGAACCTTAAAGCAGAAGGTCAGTATGAAATTAAGAATGCAGTAGGTAAAGGATTTATGGAAGGTGTATTAATTAACAAATGACATTTTCAGTTCATTTGTAGGTGGACTCTTACTTAGTCTTACAGGTTTTAAAATTAGTAAAATCAGAGCCTGGTCATTCAGTAAAGATAGCGGCCGGGTATTTTCCTTTCAGCAGTCGGGAGCTATCCATCGACTGAAAAGTCGGCGGCAAACCCGCCTCCGCCTGGCCTGGGAATCCGATCGCATTTTGCGGTTCCTTGGCTTTTAATTGGTCTGAGGCGGGACTTTGACCTGCTTGAGGCAGGAAGTCCTGCCTAATGGAGCTGCCAGCCAATCAGTGGGCCAGCAGCTCTTAGTCCCAGCAGCGCCACCGGGAGCCTCAAGCTGGGACTGCAACCCAGCCACCGCAAAGATGATGTCGGGGAGCCTGGAACGAAGGTGGCTCGCCGGGGGTGTTTGGTCAGACCCCGATGAGGCAAGGGTGGTCAATTGGGGAATGGGGGGAGTGTTGGGTGTTGGAGGTGTTTGGGATAAGGGGGGTAACCCTCTATCAGGCACAAGGTGCCTGATGAGGGCCCCCCTCCCCCCGTCAGAGAGCCGCCCGACCAGCCACAGGTAAAATCCCCTCGGTGGCGGACGGATGCCCTTAAGTGGCCACTTAAGGGCCTTGATTGGCCTGGGGTGCACGGGCCGTTTATCGCTACCTTGTGTAAAGTGGCGGCGGAGGTTGCAGCTGATTGGGAAGGGCCCCCCAAGGCTCACACTTCATTTTACCCCCCGCCACCTTCCCACTCTTTTTTTTTGTGGGGGGGGGGCATAAAATTCCGGCCAGTGTCACAGTGTGTCATTAACAGCACAGAAGGAAGCCATTCGGCCCATCGAGTCTATGCTGGCTCTCTGCAGAGCAATCCAGTCAGGCGCATTCTCCCGCTCTATCCCATTAGCCCTGCAAGTTTATTTTCCTCAAGTGCCCATCCAATTTCCTTTTGAAATCATTGTTTGTCCCTGCTTCCACCACCCTCGTAGGCAGCGAGTTCCAGGTCATTACCACTCGCTACATACAAATAGTTCTTCCTCACATCCCCCTATATCCCATGTTAAGAAACACTTCTTCATTCAAAGGTGGTAGAAGTATGGAAGTCTGTCCCACAAAAGGCTGGAGTTGTTAGCTCATAGTTTATTGGGATGCTTTTAATGAATCTCGATTGTCTCAAGTAGTTTGGATAGATGGATCATGGTCAGAAGGGGCACAGTGCCTCTGTGAAAAAGGGCATGTGCGCTGAGGTAGTTTCTGGGGAAATAATGGTCTGTTGAAAATCCAAATGTCACAGTCATAAATAGGAATTTCTGGCTTTTTAGCCACAAATATTTTCATGAAATTCATAGTAAAATGAAAGTTAAATTCCACTCACAACAGGCAACTTCTGAGAACGTGGACTAGGTAGATTCATACAAAGCATTTATCCAAGCTTGAGATCATGGCGGTTCATTAAAAACATCCTAAAAAACGTTCACTCCTGAGGTGATGGAATGCGCCATCATTAAATGTCATAATTTCTAGGAGGTCTCACACAAGAGTTTCCTGATTCCCAGACCCGAAAAGGACAGAGGTCAAGGCACTGGTTTTCTATTCAGTTAAAAACAAAAAAAAAACTCAATACAGTTTGCAAAGGCAGACTGAAAGACTCTGTGACAAGACTGTTTGTCTAATGTGAGCGAAGGAATGTTGCATATATAAGTGAAGTTAGAAGAGAATCAACCACTACACTTTTAGTGTAATTACTTTGTTTCTAAATGTTGTAGGTTTTATATTTAGAATCACTTTTGAGTTCTCAGTTTTCTGGCCAACTTTCTTTGAAGCTGTTTGATCAATTTGCAGATCTTCTAGCTCAGTATATATGTTAGAACAGATGAGAATTATATAATGTTGATTATAAATGACATGGCTGATTTATATATACAGAAGACAGCTTAATTTTGCAGGAGCAATTTATATCTCGAATCAAATTCAATAGAAGGCATTAAATATAGACACTGACTTTTGGGGTGCATTGATAACTACCAACCCAACCCACACCTCCATTCAATTGAAAAGATTTCATGTTTACAGGCCATAATATGGTTGAAAGAGGCTGAATCATAGAGTGGTCTGGGTTCAATCCAAACTCTGTGAATTAACTGATTTCAACCAGTACAACCAGCCTCAGCATCCCTGCTTTGTGACAGGACAGAATTCAGAATTACCAGTGTTTCTACTTCTGATTTCTATCCAGCAGCTCCAACTGTCAATTTCCTGGTCATCAGTTGGGAACAGGACCAGACTTGACTGTGATACCCACCACAGTCAAATAGCCTGTTGACACTCACCATCAGACTCGATTAACTGCCACCTGGATGAAGTGCCAAGGGGAAAAAAAGCAGTTATGGAACTAAAGCTCAAGCAAAAAGCCATCACCTTTCGGAAAGGAGAGAAAATTAGCAGGAAATAACAAAAATAAATAAAATAGCTCAATAGTACCCAGCAGTGTCAACTTCCATTTCCATTCCTTTTGTCTGACACAAGACCTGCTGTGATGAATGCCTGATGCTACTGTGCACCACCCTAACCTTATGACAATCACTAAACACTTTAAAGTCACTGCTTGTTTCCACAAATATTTGCCAATTAGGTAACTGCATTGTTATCCTGGAGTACAGCTGTTGGAAAACCAGATTTTGATGCAAACATCAAACACCAGACACCTTAATTACATCCTGACAATTTTTTGTAATACTGAAAACGGTGTATAATTTGTTAATAATGGATTTCCTAATCAGTACACCAACTAATACAATATTAGTGTATACTATTTACAAATGGAGCAACATTTTCTACATTTCATTACTGCAGTATGTCTGAAAATAAAAAGGTTGTTCTGGGACAATTTTGATGTCAATGATAAACAAGGGAATAGATCACCAAGTCTGAGTTTAAGGGTGAAACGATTTGGAGAGAAAAGGTTTCAAAGAAAAGAAGAGTGCAGCTTCCAACAGCGACCAAGGACACCAAATGTATCAGAGCCTTCCCACAATGTTTTGTATAGTTCTTAATGTTCTAAAGCAAAGGAAAGTTACAGTTGGTGAGAGGAGGGATATATATTTAATATAATAGTCAGTACTTCAATTCTAGCTCTAATATGGTAAGACAGGAAATCCTATATCGAGTATAATGATGGAATTTCTATATAAATCAGAAAAAATTATAGTTGTTGAAATCTATATATAATGGCTATATATAATAAAAAATAAAAGTTGAAAAATTATTTTTGCATCCTGTAGTTCAATGCATAACCTCAAAAAAGCACAGCGTTATACCACTTGGAAAGGAAGAAAACGTTTTCAAGAATTGCTCACCTTGGTTATACACAAAATGAGATTTCACTTTCACAGATTTAAAGGGAAAGTGTATTCTACTGAACTGTTACATCATCTCAAAATGATAAAGGTTTTTCTCTTTTATAGCTTATTGTTTCTGTTTTTCACTTTATGACTGCAGAAATTAACGAGAAAAGTTATGAACCCCCTGATCAATTTCATGAATTACACAAGATTTCATGTTTTAAAATTTTTATTGTAACTAAAGTAAAAATCCCCAATTAACGAAATAGTACTTTGTAAGTAGCTGATACCCCAAATTACAAATAAAGGTATTTTCTTCACTTATTCAAACAGTTGAAAACCTCACACCACACTTTTACATTATACAGTCCTTTCTGATGACAAAATCCTTTGCAGCTAAAAGTCCCAAACTCCTCCCAGTTGTAATGGGTTGGATCTCCCAAACATTTCAAAAATCAATATTCTCTTCGCTCACTTCTCCAAGGACTTTCAACCTAGACATCCGTGAATAATCTGATTTGCAGTGATCCTGTGGGATGTTCACTCCTCCGCAAGCTTCGACTCTCAAGACAGGTTCAAGTTTTCACAACCTTTCACTGTATGTCTTCAGAGAGCAGGCATTTTCTCTCTCTCTCTCTCCAGCTTCCACTGCTTGGTACCTTCTCTTACAGGTTACCTTGAGGCCGCACCCTGATGCGTTCTCATTTTACAGCCTATCTTGAGGCCACAACCTTTGATTCCTTTTCTTACAGCCAATTTTTCTCTGGAAAGTCTATTAAATTTATCTGGACTTAGACGTCAATAGTTTATTGTTCTGCTCCAAAATGTAGCGACATAAGTTTGCCTTTTTAATAAATTTTTCAGTGGAGTCACTACTGTACTGAAGTTAAGTACGAACCTCTGGTAGAACCCACACATCCCTAGGAATCATAATACATCACTTTTTGTCTTGGGGACTGAAAGATCTTTATCACTTGAACTTTAGCTTCCCTAGGCAACACTTAACCTTTACCTAGTACATCAACCCCATGAACAGCCAGAGGCATTCGACCTGGCTTATCTACACAAATGACTTTAAACTCTTTTAGCAGTTCAGTTATAGCCCTTCTAAGTTGTTCAGAAAGATGGTGTAGAACTGTATCCAGATTCTCTAACACTTCTGTGTTTGCCAGTTTCACCGCAGGGGGTTCAATCTGAGAGTTCTCAGTCCTTCCTCCAGTTCATCAAACGTAACACTACCCCTAACCTCCTCTTCTGTCATTTGACATACATTTACTGGCTGACAAGGTTCACGGTCATAGTAACTTTTCAATATATTCATGTGACACAGCCTTTGATTTTTTCATTTGTCTGGGGTACTAACCAAATAGTTCACCTCACTAAGTTTCCTTTTAATGATATAAGGTCCATTGAACCTAGCTTTCAATGGTTCACCAGGCAAAGGCAACAAAACTAACACCTTGTCTCCAAGCTGCAAACTTATGTGCCTTAGCTGTTCTATCCGCTTGGGTTTTCATCAAATGCTGAGAAATCTTGAGATGTTTTCTGGCCCCCACACAAGCTTTTGAGAATCTCTCCTGTGCCAAAAATCTCTCCTTAATGTACTTAAGATGATCCCTAACCTCATGCCCATAAACCAATTCAAATGGACTGAAACCAGTGGACTCATTCAGTATATCCCATTGTTCTTTAGGTGTTAGTGCTGTAGAATCTGTTTTTTAAGAAGACAGTCTTTGATCTGTGTTCTCTGTTGTCCTGGTAATCTTTCACAGAGTAGCGGTGAGGTCAGCTGACCTCCTGGGCCCCATCTTGAACTTTTAAAAATCACAATTTTTAAGACATCATCATGTTACAAGGTCCAGTGTTCATAACAACTTGCAAAATGCCACACAGAGGCAGTGTGGATGCCGAACATAGTTAAATATCTCAACACTTGAACAAAAGCAAAACACTGCGGATGCCGGAAATACTCAGCAGGTCAGGCAGCATCTGTTTTTGTTTTTGTTTTAGAGATACAGCACTGAAACAGGCCCTTCGGCCCACCGAGTCTGTGCCGATCATCAACCACCCATTTATACTAATCCTACACTAATCCCATATTCCTACCACATCCCCACCTGTCCCTATATTTCCCTACCACCTACCTATACTAATGGCAATTTATAATGGCCAATTTACCTACCAACCTGCAAGGATTTTGGCTTGTGGGAGGAAACCGGAGCACCCGGAGAAAACCCACGCAGACACAGGGAGAACTTGCAAACTCCACACAGGCAGTACCCAGAATTGAACCCGGGTCGCTGGAGCTGTGAGGCTGCGGTGCTAACCACTGCGCCACTGTGGAGTGGGAAACAGAGTTAACATTTCAAGTTGATAACCTTTCATCAGAACTGGGAAAAGTTAGAGATGTAATAGGTTTTAAACAACAAGAAGACTGGGAAGGGGGTGCAGGGATGGAAGGAGCAAACAAAGGGAAGGTCTGTGATAAGGTGGAAGACAGGAGATTGGATGATGGTGCAATGCAGAAAGGGATGGTAATGGGAAAAGTAAAGCAACAAAAGATGGGGCTAGAGGAGGTGTAAAATGGGAAAAGTACAATCATTACCAACAGCTGCAGTCGAAAATAAAAGGGGCAGAGGTTATTGCTCTGAAATTGTTGAACTCAAAGACTGTCAAGTACCTGATCGAAAGATGTAGTGCTGTTCTTCGAGCTTATCTTGAACTTCATTGGAACAGTGTAGGAGGCAGAGGGCAGAGTGGTAGTTGGGTGGAGAATTAAAACAACAAGTAACCAGAAGCTGGAGTCACACTTTTGCAGGCTGAACAGCAGTATTCCACAAAGCAGTTACCCAATCTGTATTTTGTCTCCCCAGTGTAGAGAAGACTGCATCGTGAGCAGCAAATACATTATCCTAAATTGGAAGTAGTACAAGTAAATCACTGCTTCACCTGGAAGTTGTGCTTGGACCGTGGATGTTGGGAAGGTGTTGCATCTTCTGGGCTTGCATGGGAAGGGAGCATTGAGAGAGATTGAAGACTGGACCCGGGTATTGTGAAGTGTCCCCCTGTCTAGTCTGTTTCCACCTACATTTGAGACTCTTCCTATGCCCTCTGCCACGTAAAGTTCCCAGTTTCCTGGTCCTAACTATTGCCTTTTACCATGGACCTCCAATCTCTCTACATTTCTATCCCCTATCATGATGGTCTGAGGGCTCTCCATTTCTTCTTTGAACAACGCCCCAACCTGTTCCCATCCACCACCAGCCATCTTCACCTGGCTGAACTTGTTCTAACTTTGAAGAACTTCCCCTTTGACTCCATTCACTTCCTCCAAATAAATGATGCTGCAATGGGAAACCATATGGATCCAAGCTATGCTCATCTTTTCATGGGATATGTTTCAGTCCTACTTAAGTCCCATCCCTTACCTCTTTTTTTTTGGTACATTGAGGATTTGATCAGTGCCATTTCCTTCTCTCACCCAGAAATTTTTTAAAATCAATTTTCCTTCCAATTCCCACCCTTCCCTCACTTTCACATGACTCATTTCCAACTCTCCCCTTCCCTGACTTCTCTATCGCCATTTCTGGGTATAGGGGATTGGCCAATATCCACTGCTGACCCAAGCTACTTTTACTACACTTCCTCCCACCCCACTTCCATTTTCCCAGTTTCTCTGTCTGATCTGACAATGCCACCTTCCATACCAGCACTCCTACTAGGTCTTCCTTTTCCCTCAACCAAAGGATTTCCCTCTACTATCATTGACAGGGCCCTCGATCATGCCTATCCCATTTCCCACACTTCTACAGCCACTTCCTTCTTTCCCTCCTTCCCAGGATCACCTTCAGGTTCTTCTTGCCCTTACCTTCCACCCCATCAGCCTCCATATTCAACAGATCATCCTCCACAATTTCCACCACCTCCGGAGTGATGCCACAACCAAACACACCTTCCCTTCCTCTTTCTGCATTCTGAAGAGACCACTCCATCCGCGACACCTTGGTCCACACTTCAATCACCCCCAACAACCCCTCCTCTTCTCATGCAACTTCCTGTGCAAGTGCAGGAAATGCAACACCTGCCCTTTTACCTCCTCCCTTCCCAAGGCACCAAACACACTTTCCAGGTGAAACAGCGAATTACTTGTACTTCTTTCAATTTAGTATACTGTATTGACTGCTCACAATGCAGTCTCCTCTACACTGGGAAGACCAAAAGCAGATTAAGTGGCCACTTTGCGAAGCACCTCACTTCAGTTGGCAAGCGTGGCCCCGGGCTTTCTGTCAACTGTCATTTTAATTCTCTACCCCATTCCCATTTTGCACTCTCTGTCCTCGGCCTCCTGCATTGTTCCAATGCAGTTCAACATAAGCTTGAAGAATAACATCTCATTTTTCGATTAAGCACTTGACAACCTTCCAGACTCAACACTGAGTTCAACAAGTTGAGATCATCATAACTGCCTCCATTTATTCGGGGAACAGCTGTGAGCAATGATTGTGCTTTTTCCATTTATACTTCCTCTAGATCCATCTTGTGTTTCTTTACTTGTCCTATTACCATCCTCTTCTGCCTTGCACAATCATCCCTTTTCTTATTTAATCTCCCCTGCCTTCCACCCCATCATGGACCCTCCCTTTTGTTCTTCTCACCCCTCATGCCTTTTCCCTGCCTCTGTACTTGCTTAAAAGCTGTTACATCTCTTAACTTTTTCCTGTCTGATGAAAGGGCATTAATTTGAAATGTTAACTTTGTTTTTCTCTCCACATTTGCTACCTCACCTGCTGAGTACTTCAAGCATTTTCTGTTTTTAATGCAGATTTGTTCCTGAGTTGCCTTAAATAAACAGTTTTAAAACATAAAACACTACCATAGTACAAAAGAAACATTGGCTAATAAGTATCTAGCTATCTTCTATCTGTAGCATTTTACTTACCTGGCAATTCAGAATATGTCTGCCCATTAAAGAATTGTAATTTTTTTTTAAACTAAAGTTTAGCAGTTGGATTCCTTTCTCTACTAAAGTTGATTGATTACAACTGTTCGAATTTTTTGATACGCTATAATGTGGAATATTGGAGGAAATTAATTCAACAAATTAGAAAATCCTTCACACAATAAATTCTGAACAAACCAAAATACTTGTTGACTTTGAACAATCAATATTATCTTTAGTGACTCAGGATCCAGCACTAATTTGACTTCAGTAATACAACATAATGTAGTAACTACAGAAGCAGTAGAAAAAACAGAATTACTCTTCTGTCAAATAATGACAAATTCAAGATCAATATTGGCCATCAAATTTGTCTATGCTTGAATATTTTTATATATATTAATTAAGTGCAAGGATAATCTAAATGAGGGTAAACCATAGCAGTAAACGTGAATAACATAACTGCAGGGCAGATAGTGTGAAGAGATTCAGAAGGTGCAGTCATCAATTCCTATCCACTATCAACACTATCACCTGAAAGACGCCTTACTTTCATCAATAATTTAATGTTGTACAATAAAATGTTGGTCACCCAGAACCACTACCCTTAATGTCCTTAATAGTCATTCAATGGCCTTTCACAATAGGTATTTTAAATAAAGTCAAATATAGTCCCTCTTACTCACACTACAAAATCCTTTACTGAAAACTCTGAAGGAAGGCTCTGCTGTCAGAAAACAGCATGCTAATTGACAAGAAATAAAATTAAATTGGGTAGAAGGACAAAAATGCCAATCCACTACATTTCTGGAAAATAAAGAGCATGAATAAATAATGTAATTAAAACAGAATACAAACAACACCTGCACAATATAAAATAAAAACTAATGAAGTGGCTGCTGAGGGAGTGAAAATATGCAGATATTGAACTTATACAACAATTGTATCAAATTTACGAGAATTTTATAGAAAGGAAATAGTGACTATAATCTCAGATTACAAAACGCTCAGAAATTGATTACATCTTTATTACCCAATAGTATATTCTTTTCATTGCTAGTTTCCAATAGTTAGCCCTTTGAGCATTTTTGCAACTTCCAATTGTGCACATACTTTGCATAACACCATTAATGACAATACTGAACCTCACCTATTGACTGTTAAAGGATAAACACAAATATGAAATTAGAATGAAAATTTTCCATCAATTAACTAAAAATAGAAATGTTTGCATAAAGAAGCAGCAAAGTACTTTAAGGTTTAAAAGGCAGTACAATATATATGCTTGTTAAACTAATGCAAAAAAGGTAATATTTCATCATTTACAACAGAAATAAATTATGAAGCAGGTTTGGGAATATGCCCTTATTAAGCAAAGGAGAATTTGAGATCAACACCTCCAAAAGTTTGGTGTCATATTAAATAGATTTTCTCAACAGAAATAACTTTTGTTGAATGAAAAGAACCTACATTCAAAGATTTTGAGAACTTACCCATAAAGCCTCCTCTGGCAATGCTGACATATTCTTTGTTTTTCTAGAATATTAGAAACATAAAAGAAAACTTAAATGCTACGCTTTAATATGGAGCATAAATGCAGAATAGTAAGAATATAATCAAACGAGAAGGTTCATTATGGAATTATATCAGGTCAAATGAACCACATGGGGAGAAAAATCAACCAAACCAAGTTTATCGAGCTTAGAATACAGCAACTGGAGCAACTCGATCAACAGCTGTACAAATTTGGGGCTTTTTAAAGGATGGATGGAAATGAACATATGAAGTCTATTTAAGAGTCCACCTAAGCACAAGAATAATGCAGATAACACCAACATGCTCAGAACTGGTGCTAAAATAGGCATGGTTGAGTTTTAGCTCACCTGAAGAAAGTGAGCCAGCACCATGTTCATATACATGTCCTCTTCTTCACGGCCACTTCCCATGAAGCACAGATGTTCACCACTTGCTACTGACCCTGACTCAATGGACTGTTTCTGTGCCTCCAAAAGGGATTTAACTGAAAGTGCAAACTCTGCAGGGTTTTGCAGCATCTGCAGAAAATGGAAAGAATCCTATTAATTGTAAAAAGGTTTACAAGATATGTGTTAACTCTTTGTGGATGATAGTTACATTTTACACCAAGATAAAAATTAGCACATCACATTTATTCAAAGCACATTCCAACTGAAGTGCTTTGTGGTTGTTTTAACTTTAAATTCCCCTTAAGAACTTAAAGAAAACAACTTCTGGCCAAATGTTTAAAAACCTGAGAAAATGGCTGCTCACTAGTTTTCCAGTGATAATTTCCTGGTCTTAACTTATCTAGATATTTATACAGTTCTATTTTGATGAAGAACTATATATAAGCACTAACTACTTCAAATCCATATACTTATCTTTTTCTCCATTGAGTGATAGCCAGTCTGTAAACTTGTTTCAGGCTTGCTATTTATATCCTCTAGCTCCATTATCATCCCTCTCAGCATTTTAAAACCTATGTTATTAAGACTTCTGTTATAAAATTAAGTTCAGCTCTATGACTGTCTCCAAAGCTTGAACCCCAAGACCAAAAAAACAACGTCCTTTTGAGGCTGTTTCATCAACAGTGCACAATATCCCAAATGTGAGCTCACCGGTGATTTATACAAGGATAGATTAACTTTTGATTAAATGTTCACTCCCAAGATTGAACTGTTGGAAATTGTTTCTGTTAAATGTGAAATTTTCAGAGAATAGGCAACAATTGCACACAAATGTTCCTCCTCTTTAATTTGAAACTATCCTAGTCCATCAGCACCAGAGTATCAGAGCCCAGCGTGAAATTTGAACCTGCAAAGCAGATAAGTATCTCATTGTCCAGGAAGTCCCTGCAAGGTT
The DNA here is from genome assembly GCF_036365525.1 of Heterodontus francisci. NCBI lineage: Eukaryota > Metazoa > Chordata > Chondrichthyes > Heterodontiformes > Heterodontidae > Heterodontus > Heterodontus francisci. The sequence continues at coordinate 89,705,529 of NC_090380.1, read as the reverse complement.
GCCAAAAATGCAACGCAATCATTCTATGAGTTGAAAAACTTTAGCACATCTATGCATAGCATTCATTCTCCTCCAGTAACTTTCAGTATACGTTTTTATTTACCAGGTCTGAATCCAAATGAAATGCTGTAGAAAGATGCCCAGCATTGTACTGTTCTGCAGGTCGACAATCTACTACAAAGAATCGAACTCCATCCTTTAAAGTGAAAAAAAGGTAAAGAATCTAAGTGGAGATATAACAAAATAAGGCGCATGCATCATAGTGTAAAAGATTACTCAACTATATTGTTCCAAAATAATTAACTATGCCGGCAATGAATCATGCTGTTTATATTTCTACATAGTCCCACTAAGTCTTCATAGAACTTGCACCTCATTACAATCTTATCAAACTACAACACTGTTTAGAGACTCCAAAGAAAATATCCAATCTAAATGAGGTCTATAAACTGAATACTGTTGTAAATTGTTAGGTATCAAAGAACACCACCTTGTACTTTCTACCTCTATTTAGCTAAATGCCAAGCCTTCTAAATAAAAATTACATTTTTAATGTGACTAGAATCAGCTGCAAGGATTTTTCTTTTGGTTGTAAAGAATGCATTTTTCTTTGAAATAAAGGAGGTTGTATACATTTTCAATTTGTTCCATTCTATGATGACAACATACAAAAAGGGTTTAGAGAGACCAAAAGTTATTTTGCATAAACCACAAATTGTATTTGAGAACTTCGTTGGATTACTAGAGAACAAAAATTCAGATTCTGAGAGACTTGAGGATTGCACTAAACTATATAGGAACAGATAATTGAAGATTAAACTGTGTTTCCTTAAATAAATAAATTGTAATCAAACTGCAATGATTTGAAAGCATCATCTGAAGATTAGTACGACCAAACTATAATCAGCAAGCACTGCTTCCCTTTTTTTAAATAAGATTGTAGTTGCTAGAAATGGTTCAGATGTTGCCAATTACAGCTCCTTTTGTCCCATTACCACCCCGCTTTGCCTTGCGCCATCATCCCTTTAATCATTTAATCATTCCTGCCTTCTATCCTCTCAGACCTTCCTTTCTGTTCTTTCCTTTCCTCCTTCCACCCTTTTCCTGCCTATGTACTTGCTTAAAATCTGGTGCACTTCTAACACTTCCCAGTTTTGACAAAGGGTTTTCAACCTGAAAGGCTAATTCTGTTTTGCTCCCTCCACAAATACTGCCTGACCTGCTGGGTATTTCCAGCATTTGCTCGTTTTATTTTAGATTTCCAGCATCCGTAGTATTTTGGTTTTGTATTAGCAGACACACTCAACCTGCTAAGACACACTGTTCATACAAAAAGAATCTGGATACTTCAGTCTTAATGAGTCATTAATGTAAACAACAAATATTCACAGACATAATACAAATTGTATAGCTTTCAGTCTACTGAATAGCTTTGTTTAAATAGGTTGGCTTGTTTATTTGTATATCTTACCCCTTGCTGTTGATTTGCCTGGAGTATTTCTGATACTGAAACAGGCAAGCATAAAGCTTGGCTCAGGTCCATCTCATCATCCTTCAAGCCGAGCAAGTTACTTCCAAATAGGTTTTGGTTATCCTGCCAAGAATGTTATTTAGTCGTGAACAATTATTGTGAACAATTATATGGCAATAGTTTTATAATATCTGCAATTGCTCTGGAAGCAATGGCCTGGATTTTGTGGTTGTAATGACAGAGAAACTGTCAGCATTACTCGGTGAAACTGACAGCAATATCAGGCATCCGCACATGCACAGTTAAGCACAGAAATCCAGCTGCTGTCAGTGATTCCCTGTTCCTCCACAGAGTGCACTGTTGAAGTCATCTCAGATGGAAATCAACTGAAGTGATGTGAATTTCCACTTTTACATTCTTGCTGTAAAAACCCTTGAAAAAATTATACCTTGTTGAATGAGGTGTAAATGGGTTTTTAACAGCGTACTACGTCATAGTATTAAGTCAACCTTTCTGGCCCTGAAAAACTAATTTTATATTAGAGAAGTGTCAAATTTCTCCATTCCATGATAAAAATTCCATAGATTTTTAAAACAATTTTTTGTTTAAAAAATTTGTTTATAATATTTCAGCCCATGTGTATGTCCCAATTTTCATTTTACTTCCTGTGAGATCATAAAAAGTGAATAAAACCGGCTTGTTACTTCCTGGTTTGCTATCTGTGAGAATACTTCAACATCATTGGCTGCTTAGCTTGCTTGATGACATCACTGTTACAGGTCATCAGGGATCCCCTATAGCTTGTGCCAGAATGAAATTAACATCTGGAAAGGTGAAATCGATGCCACAGAGCTCGCTAGATCTTTGTGGGCAGCTTTATTAGAGGGCAGCAGCAGGTTCTGTTGCTTCACCACTGACTGCAAAATCCAGGCCAATATGAACCACCTAATGCACAAGGAGACCGCAGACTTAAAAGTGTTTGAATCCATGCAGTTTACAAAACATCAGATGCAAAGAACACTTCAACTGCACTTCAGAAATTAATCTATTAGATAAAAACCACTGCAACTTCTCAAATCTTGATACATGCTAGCTAGAGTAGAATCATAGAATGGTTACAGCACAGAAGGAAGCCATTCAGCCCATCGAGCCTGTATGGCTCTCTGCAAGGGCAATTTAGCTAATCCCAGTCCCCTACTGAATCATAATCTCATTACATCTTAGATTCCTCTGTTAGATACCTTACTGTTTCAGATATGTTTTGACAATGAGTACACAGTGTTTTGTTTGGTGAACTCTTGTGCTTAAGGTGACAGATGTTAGTGTAGTAAAATGCAGTACCTTTCCATCTTTCGTATTCTGGGTCAGCATCAAGCATCTCAAGATCAGATTCAGAATAAAGCGCCCTTTACTGTGCCCCAACTAACACCACTCTCAGTTTTGGCTCTCTTGCCTTTGAGTTACCGAGCCGTGGGTTCAAACTCCACTCCAGGGTGTTCACTACTTAATCTAGGCTGATTGTTTAATGTCTCATCAGATACTGCACTGAACTAAGATCTCTCCTCTCAGGTGGGCATAAAAGGTCCCATGGCACTATTTGAACAGAAAGTGGGGGGTTGGGGAGCAGTGGGCAGGTGGTTTCCTCAGTTTCTGACCAACATTTATCCCTCAACAAACTTGAAAAACAGATTATCTAGTTGTTTCTGTCTCCTGACCCAGCAAGGTTGTTTGTAGGACCTTGCTGTGAGCAAATTGACTGTCATGTAGGCCTCCATTACAACAGTGAATACATTTCAAATGTAATCCAATGGCTGGAAGGTTCTCTGGAACACCCTGAGGTGCTACATAAATGCACATTTGTTCTTTTGTTCTCAGAATAGTGCCTCTAATTCTTCAGTGTGGCTTTTCCACTTGTCATATCTTTCATCCTTATGGCCTCTGAGTCAAATTGTCAATGTAGTGTAAAATTAGGGCAATTCTGTTACATGGATGCATGACCAGGATTTGACTTCAGATTGTGCAAACTTATTTCACATTGAATTCAAGCCAACAGTGAAGGAAAATTTTCATCCCTATGATCTGAGCTGTATTCAAACCCAGATGTGAAAGATGAAAGGATAGCTTGCTGACGCATTGCACCAGCCAGTCATTCAAAGTTGTTTTTAACTGTACTGTTAGAGTGTATATATTATTTTGACCCTTGATATTTTTTAATGTCAAAACATGTCCCCCTTTTCTTCTTCCCAATGTTTCATCCCAGTCTTTCCTAACGTTCCAATCAACAATATTTCAATCATTAGAATATTGCTTTAGTCTTAATAGCAGTCACTGCTCCTCTGCAATTGGCAAACCAAAGAAGGGTAAATACAAATTATGCCAGTATTACTTGCCAAGCACTAAAAACAATAAACACATGGACATCATGGTAACACACACAAGGAGCTCCATCTCGGTGTCCATTGTGTGAATTACTATTCTTCGCTGTGTTTTGAGGTACCAAGACAAACAAAAGCAGAGTTACCTCAGGCCTTGCTCATGCATTCTTAAGCAGTTAGTCACAATGAAGAATGCTCATTGTAGACTAACTGCCTACTAGATTGGTATGTACCAAAGGGAGACTACTAAGCAGAACGGGAACCTGGGAATTTTAAAACAGCTTACTCCCTTTTACAGGTAAGACCAGAAAGAAAAAACAGCAACGTTCTGCAATAATACAACAGCAGGATTTTGGTTCACATATTACTTAGCATGTAGCAAATTCTTGACACCAACTATGTTGCACTGCAAAGACTGCACAGAAGCTTAACAACTTCCCAAAGTCATCCTATACCATGAACCATGTCCAAACTTAATCCAGCATTTGAATTCCTCATTTTATTTAGTTATCCCTCAAAACCTAATGTACTCATTCTGCAATATCCATTTTTCCAAACTAAACAGAATTTCAGAAATACTGACCTCTCAAATTTTCATTTTTTATACATTATAGCAGTTTTTCAGGGAAATCGACATTAATGTAGTCTGGTATGGAACCAAAACGAAATTCCCAAAGCACTTTACAAGATCATTGTATGTCATGCTCACCTGCAATAAACCTCTGTAGCTGGGAAGGGGAGGTACCCCATTATTGATATCGAGGAATGATTTTTGGATAGCTCTCGGCTTTGTGACAGCTGGAGTCAAAAGCGGACGTGCTCAAGAGCAGGAGTCAGCAAATCAATTCATATAATGCTACCTGATGTTGGCAACAAGACCACTATTGTCAATCTCTGTTTGAATATTTTTGGAAAATAAAATGCTGGCAGCCCTGACTCATGCACCAATTCAAGAATCTCGATAATGGGATTTGTTCATTTTTAAAAATTGACCCTGTAATCAGTTGCAGTTATACAACTTTAAAAAATTCCAAAACAAATTATCCTACCAATACACTAAAAATTAGAGCTCATTTCAATTAAGTGCCAAGATGTAATGAAGCCAATCACCTGGTGGAAACGAGAGGTGTCTGGTATTTGAAACTAGATTCTCCACTTTGTTTCCCATCCAAGATGCAGATGCTTGACAAAGTGGCAGAGATTAAGCACTTCCCCTTAAGGGAGGAAGCCAAGTAGTATCACTGAAGGACAACCACTTGCAGACTGCCTTCTCAGCTGGAGATGCAGTATATGAGACATGCTTGAGAAAATATAAAAGTCAGTTCATTTCTGAATCTGAAATATAATTAATGAAAAAACAACTAAAATAAAACCAGGATGACAGATACAAAAGTATTAAAGACTAACTATACGTTTCAACCAAAACAGAATATTAAGATGCACAAGGCCAGCTGAACCCATAAATACGTCAATATTAGGGGGAAAAAATTAAAAACCCTGAAAGAAATTACTTTTGTTAAATGCATCATTTTTAGGAATAAAACACAATGGCCGGGATATTGTGAGGGCCCGAGACGGGCTGGGGGTGGGGTGGGGGGGATGGTGGGGGCGGTGGATGCGGCAGGCTCATTGCTTCCCCATTGCCCAGCGATCTTACGGGGGCGGGACAGGCTAACATCAGCCTTCCCGCCCAGAGGCCAATTGAGGCCCTTAAATGGCTTATTAACAGCCAATTAAGGGCTTCTTCCCACCGCCGCTGGGATCTTAGCAGCGGTGGGGTGGGGAGGGGGCCTCTGCTGCTCAGGGAGGACGCCTCATGAAAAAAGGCGCCCTCCCTGCAGGCTTTGTGGGGGGGGGTGTCCCTCCGTCGTGGGCAATTTATGGCCCACAGAGGACGTCCACCAGCAACAACTTTACCCCCCATGAGCCCCCTTCCCCGGGACTGCAAGACCACCCCGCCAACCCACCCTCACTGGGGCCTGGCAACCTCGCCTCACTTACCCCTGTTCCGGGGTTCCAGCGCTGGGTCTGGGTCCAAGGCCTCTGCAGTACCCACCGCTTCCAGTGGCACTGCCTCTCACTGGCCAGCAGATCTTGGGAGGTGTGACTTTAAAGGGATGGGGATCCCACCTCCTGATCCTTCGATTTAAAAAGACCGGAGGATCGCTCTGAGAGGGCACGAATGGCCCGGCACCGGGAGACCTGCCTCCAACACAAAATCCAGCCCAATCTAACAGTTCAGATTTCTTCCCCCAACGCTTCTGTCTCCTTTTACAGCTCAGTGGCAAATTTCATAAACAGACCCAAATCCTTCTGAACCAAAACCAGTGGCCTTCTATGGGCCATGTATGGATCAGCATGTCCATTGTTAACAATCAACTGCTATTCATGGTACACTGCTCACTGAAGAATCCATGTGATGCACACCAAGTTCACCTGTACTTTCACAGAAACACAGAAAACAGGAGCAGGAATAGGCCATTTGGCCCATCGGGCCTGCTCCACCACTCAAAAAAGATTATGGCTGATCATCTAATTCAGTACCCTGTTCCCGCTTTTTCCCCATATCCCTTGAGTTCTTCAGAGCCTAGATGAGGACAATTGCATTTTTGCTTGGTAAATAAAAAATTAGTCTTTGGCCGTGTGATCTCAGCACACACGCGTAGGGAAGGCGGGCAGCAGGTCTGATGTGAAATAACGTTCTCAGCAGTCACTCTGCTGCACTAAATGACATATCTAATAAACTGACTTTCCAAAGGTAAAGGTAACACTGTCAGGCCAACGCATGCAGATCAAAGCTACTTGAGATTAAACTACTGGTTAACAGAAGTCAATATTTCATGAAATATTTCAAAGCACAATTCTAAAAATAACTAGCAGTCCAAAATAAGTTAACACATATGTTTTACAAGGGGTTTCTTAACGTGATAAACAATAGTACTTTGAGAGGAAAGCGTCAGGTTTGTCTCTCGGCAGATCTTCAAGTTAAGATGTAAATGCATGGCACAAACATTAGTTTACCAATAGCATTTTGATGTGTCAGCCAGAACAAAAGCTGAGCAGCCCAAGCTGTGGCTTTTGTCAGGGACCTATTTCATGTTTTAGCCGTTTCTTTTCAAGCAAACAAACTACTTAAAGATCTTAGAACCAAAGAACAATTACAGCACAGAAGGAGGTCATTCAGCCCATCGTGTCTGTGCTGGCCAAAAGAAAACGAGCCGCCCAATCTAATCCCACCTTCCAGCACCTGGTCCATAGCCTTGACGGTTACAGCACTTCAGGTGCATGTCCAGGTACCTTTTAATAGAATTGAAGGTTTCTCTCTCTACCACCTTTCCTGGCAATGAATTCCAGACACCCACCACCCTCTGGGCGAAAAAGTTTCTCATGTCCCCTCTAATCCTTCTATCAATCACCTTAAATCTGTGCCCCCTGGTAATTGACCTCTCCACTAGGGGAAACAGGTCCTTCCTGTCTACTCTATCTAGGCCCCTCATAATTTTGTACACCTCAATTAAGTCACCCCTCAGCCTCCTCTGTTCTAAGGAAAACAACACAAGCCTATCCAATCTTCCCTCATAGCTGCAACTTTCAAGCCCTGGCAACATTCTTGTAAATCTCCTCTGTACTCTCTCCACAGCAATTATGCCCTTCCCGTAATGTGGTGACCAGAACCGTACGCAATATTCCAACTGTGGCCTAACCAGCGTTTTATACAGTTCCAGCATTACATGCCTGCTTTTGTATTCTATTCATCAACCAATAAAGGAAAGCATTCCATATGCTTTTTTCACCACTCTATCTACCTGTCCTGCCACCTTCAGGGACCTGTGGATATGCACTTCAATGTCTCTCAGTTCTTCTACCCCTCTCAATATCCTCCCGTTTATTGTGTATTCCCTCACTTTATTTGCCCTCCCCAAATGCATGACCTCACAATTATCTGAATTGAATTCCATTTGCCACTTTTCCGCCCACTTAACCAAACCATTGATATCTTTATGGAGTCTATAGCTATCCTCTTCACTATCAACTACATGGCCAATTTTTGTGTCATCAGCAAATTTCCCAATCATGCCTCCCACATTTAAGTCCAAATCATTAATATATACCATAAACAGCAAGGGACCCAACACTGAGCCCTGTAGAACGCCACTGGAAACAGCTTTCCATTCACAAAAACATCCCTCGACAACTACCCTTTGTTTCCTGTCCCTGAGCCAATTCTGGATCCAACCTACCACATTCCCCTGTATCCCATGGGTTTTCATTTTACTGACTAGTCTGCCATATGAAACCTTGTCAAGTGCCTTACTAAAATCCATGTAGACCACATCCACTGCACTCGCCTCATCAATCCTTCTTGTTACTTCCTCAGAAAACTCAATTAAGTTAGTAAGACATGACCTTCTCTTAACAAATCCATGCTGACTATCCCTGATCAGTCCGTACCTTTCTAAGTGGCAATTTATCCTGTCCCTCAGCATAGATTCTAACAATTTACTCACCACTGAGGTCAGACTGACTGGACTATAATTATTTGGCCTATCCCTCGCACCCTTTTTAAACAATGGTACAATGTTCGCAGAACTCCAATTGTCTGGTACCTCTCCTGTATTTAGTGAGGATTTGAAGATGATCCTCAGCGCATCTGCTATTTCCTCCCTGGCTTCTTTTAACAACCTGGGATGCAATCCATCCGGCCCTGGTGATTTATCCACTTTCAAGGATGTCAGACCCTCTAGTACTTCCTCTCTCATTATGCTCATCATATCTAATATTTCACACTCCTCCTCTTTAACTGCAATGTGTACATCAATCCTCTCCTTTGTGAAAACTGACAAAAAACTTGTTAAAAACCCTGCCCACATCTTCTGCATCCAGGCATAAGTTCCCTTGTACATCTCTGATAAACTACAAGGGTAGGGCCTGTGAGCCGAGATGTTTGTGTCTAGATATTGGTCCTTTCCCACACTCAATTCCTCTGGACAAATGACAGCACAATATGAATTCCTCTGACAGCTTAGTATTCAAAATAAATAGAATTGCCTGCTCCACTGTCTGTCAATCTGCCTATATCAGCATGTCAAATAAACTGGCCTAGCCACTGAAGCATGGTTTTAAACAAGGATATTCACCACTTTCTCAGATATACTGTTTGCAATTTTTTTTTGGAAGAAAGATATCTTCCATTTTTAACTCTAGCTATCTTAAATGAAATAAAGACAAAAATTCTTGTCTTGCCACATATTTTTTTAAAATAGAAAATGGTGTGTTTCTGTCGGATGGTATTTGATGTTAGTTTAAATATATGCTGCTAAAAAATTAAAAAAGCAAATAATACATTTTAAAAAAGGATTTTGCCTAATCTGAATCTTTTTGTATGTTTAGTTGTTATGTACGGATCAAAAATAAAAGGCTAATGTTATTTGTTTTTCAGAAATAAAAGTACCTTTCTAAAAGAAGCAGGTGTTCTGGCATAATAATACAATGCCAATGAATAGAGATCCTCGACATCTTCTGTCTCCAGGTTGCATGGAACACTTTCAAGTGATCCTGAAATACAAACATATGTTGCACTGGGCTCTCACACATTCTGACAAATAGTGCGTTTTAGTAAAATAAGTCAGTTAGTTTATCCCTTTAGTAAGCTCCTTACTTGAAATCAGGAATTGGATCAGGCAGTGATGTAGACCCAACATCATTTAAACAGGAGCCAAGCAAGCAATGTTTTTTTTGTATTTGTTTGCGATGATTTCAAATACAATTCAAGAAATATACTGTACAATCGCAAATAGCTACATATTTATGACTTGCACATGGCATGCAATGAGTCTATCATATTTATACAACTGCATTGTTGATACTTGTATCTAATTGGTTTTACGTTTATAAAAGAAATAACTGAACAGGTGGGGAACACAACTAAAAATGGATACAAAAATAACCAATCTATAAAAAAGTCAGAAAATAGCTATCAATAAAGAAAGGACAATTTGTTTTTTTCTTGTATAGATCAAGCTAAAGCATGAACTGAAAGTAACTGACAGGAAAAGGGTGCAATTAACTATATTCAAGGCTTGTTTATTAATGAAATTATAGTTATATGTACAGTTTTTTTAATCTACTAGGTGAAAGGAATCTATCTGCAATGGGTAAGGAAATGCTTTTATTTATGCAAACCAATTAAAAAGCTTCATAATCTCTGTGTATTTCTCAAACCTTTGAAAAGCCGTGTGTATGCCTACTCCAATCCCCATCATTCCTTTCACCCACATAACAGCATAATCTCTGCCTCACCATGAGCAACTTGGTATATCTCCATGATACACAATTATCTGCTGATTCTTTCTGACTTCAGAAGATGGCCCTTTTCTCTAGGGCTGAACATGGGCATTTACAGGCTGTTTATATATACTGTGCCAATAATTTGAATTCACCTTCATTTAACTTCATATTACTCCTTGAAACAAAAAGGAAAACCACCCATTTAGCTGAAAATGAAAATATAGCATTCACCTCTGCGTCAGATTTGCCTATCCCACAGCTCCCCACAAAGAACCAAGTAAGGAATTTATGGTGGAATGGGCAGAATGCACAAAGTTATCTAGGATATCATGCCAGCAATGACACTATATCATTCCTTCGCGGGGTGGGTGGCAAGAGAGAACAGCTGTAACTCACAAAGAACCATCATAAAACAACACCAAGTGTAGAACAGACTATTACATTCATGATGAATTCATGAACTTGTGTAATTTTCAAGCATTTCTATAACAAGTAATTCATTCTTTCTTGGATTACTCAGAGAAGGGGAAACAAATCATCACAGAATTTCATATTAGACACCTTCCAAACAATTTACTATTTGGAATAGCTTAAGTTGACATGTACTGCTGTTAATTATTCCATTAAAAAATAAAAAAACACCGACTAGTGAATGAAAACAATAGTATCGAGTGTGTAAACTGGCAGAGCACACTTTTGCAGAACATTATGCTTTGTTCATATTAGCATGATAAATTGGGCACATTCCTGTTGTGTTTTATCAGGCTTATTAGTTCAGATTAAACCATCAAATAAAATCACTTAATCTGTGTAGCCTGCGGAAACACAACTCAGTATTTTCCTTCTATATCTCTGTCCATGTGACAAAAGCAGCAAATGGCTTACATTTCTTTTTCAGGACAAGGAACCAGAATAAACCACCAGCTAAACAAAATGATCATGTTTCAACCCTTGTTCTCATGTACTGTTTGAAGTTTACAGATCACTAAATCATTATTAAGTGAAGCATGCAATAACTGAATATCAACCTCAGTACAAGATCAACAAAACAGTATCTCAAGATCACAACTCAAGTGAATGTACAATGGAAACAAAAGACCAATTGACTACCTCACAAATTATATTAAACTGTACCATAAGTAATACTATTTGAAAAAATGTTGCTATTGAATAACTAACTATATGTATATTCACAATTTTTATAGTGCTGTCTCTGAATTGCACTGCATTATTAAACATTATGAAAGTGCTTCTGTTTTTAGTTAAAAATATTTTTGAGGAATTCATAGTCAAACTGAAGAAATGTTGGACCAGTTTTTTTCCCCAAGAGGGTCATCAAGAGGACACTGAAAGAACTTATTTGGAAACAATGTTTACTGGTTGTCACATGAATCAAGTTAAAAGTAGAACAAAAACCTTGGTAACTGGGGGAAGATGTGTGCAAAGAAATGACAGGTCAGAAGGTGGACTTTCTGTTTCTGTCTGTACTTTTGAATTGTTTGAAGCTGGGAATGAACTGTTTAAACGGGGTTGGAGTTTTAAAAAAAACTGAAGGACAGAACTCCCAGCTCAGCCCAGCCTGTTTTATTTCTTTAAAAAGCCTCCAGGAGGAGAAAATTCCCAAGGAAGGAGAGAAGACCACAACCCAGCTCAGCTTTCCAGCATCCCTCTAAAAGACCGAGAAGTCCACAGTGTCAACTCAGCTCGTCTCCTGTCTTTGAAGAAAAGCCTGCTACATTAATTCTCAACGCAGCCTGAAAAGAACTGTTCTAAAAGCTCCCAGTGATCCATCTACGTGTACACGGAGGCTAGACTGTATGCCAGTTTGGGAACACAACATATCTCACTTGCTGTTTTCTTCAAGAATGAGCAAGTATTCAGCCCAAGTATATTTTTGTCTGTAACAGAGCTCTGAACACAAATCCCTTTTATTTTTTCCCGTTAACCGATGTGAGTGAGAGAGAGAGAGAGAGAGAGAGAGAGAGAGAGAGAGAGAGAGAGAGAGAGAGAGAGAGAGAGAGAGAGAGAGTGAGTGTGTGTGTGTGTGTGTGTGTGTGTGAGTGTGGGGTTAAGGTAAAAAGAGAACTTTAAAATTTCAGTCTGTGTGTTTATGCTTTACTTCATTACTGGTTAAGACTTGTTTTATAATAAACTGGTAATTTTGTTGTTCATTAAAGAACCTTGGTTAAAGTGATTCAAAGTATCTGCTTTGACTTTGAAAAACTGGCCGGCAAAAAATCTGGCTTGTTCAGTCGACAGACTGCTCCAGCACGTGAAGGAAGTCAATTTAAACCCCGTGTAGTTTCTCTCTCAAAATTCTAAAAAGTGCCACGCCAAATTAAGTCCTTAAAAAAAAAAAATGGCTTTTTTTCTTTCACAACAAACTCTTGATATCTGCTGTGTCCATCGCTGGGAAAAAAAAAAGTTTAATACTACAACTGCCGATCTGAACCCCTATTTCTGGAAGGACCCTTTTTCTCATCAGACCTTGGAAGACTGCAAGTGAACTTTGACTGTGTTGTATTAGAAGACCATTTGTCGGGAGCATAATCTGCAAAGACTTTTTTTTTCGGATAGCTAATTTAAAACAGAGTATATTATGTGAATGCGGGAGGTAGATTTTTTTTAAAATAAGTTATAAGTTCTTTAGATATTGGTTTATCTTAATAGTGTTTGAGATTTTAGGTTTTTTTCAGATATCAACAAATTAACTATTTATTAAAGATACCTGGTTTTAGTTCACTTCATTCGGGGGTTACTAGATTGTTTCAATTCGTCTGCTGCTTTCTTCGATTTGGAAAGCTTAAAGAAATATGATGCGACCTGTGGAGCGACAGGACAGAACTGACAGTGTGTTGCTCCCACCACGATCAGAATCACATATTTTGATTGGGGGCTTTGTCCTGAGCAGTTCTAACAATAGTTTCTTTTGTTACTTCAATCAAAATCAAAAAACTCTGTTCCACTTATTCATTTTTAATACCTCAATTAGATCATTCCTCAGCTGGCTAAATTTACAGGACTACAGATCAAAATTACGCAACTTGTCCTCATTATTTAAATCTTTAAGCCCTGGTATCAATTTGGTGAAACTGTGTTGTACCCCTTTCTTATCACTTCCTTACATATATTCCCGCCCCTTTGAGCTAAAGGCCAACTTTCCTTTAAGCCTTTTTGATTACTTTTTGTACCTATGCACTAGCTTTTGGAGATTTTTGTACATGGACAACTAAATACCTTTGCTCCTCCACTGCTCCTCATCTCTTATAATTAAGAAAATAGCATGATTTGTTTTTCTCACATCCAAAGAGGATGATGTCACACTTCCCCACATCAAACTCCATCTCCTAATGATATCCATGAGGTGCCAGAAGAGCCCAGATTGTGAGGTAACAGGAATGCTCAGCTTTGAGCAAGCAAGTTCTTGGCCGTGGCATTCCAAATGGACTGCAGTTTTGGAGGGTTGAAGTAGGGGAGTTTGACTACAAGAGGCAATAAGTTGAGGCGCGAGGTAATAAAGGTATGCATTTTTATCTTGGTTTCAATGCAGGAGACTGGTAACATCACAAAAAAGTACAAGTCTTTATGGCAAAGTGCATAAGGAAAGAAAACTTTTTTTTTTGTTCTTGGGATGTGAGCATTGCTGGCAAGGCCAGCATTTATTGCTCATCCCTAACTGCCCTTGAGAAGGTGGTAGTGAGTCGCCTTCTTGAACCGCTGCAGTTCATGTGCTGTAGGTACACCCACAGTGCTGTTAGGGAGGGAGCTCCAGGATTTTGACCCAGCAACAGTGAAGGAATGGCGATGTAGTTCCAAGTCAAAATGGTTTGTGACTTGGAGGCGAACTTGCAGAAAGTGGTGTTCCCATGCGTCTGCTGCTCGTCCTTCCAGGTGCTACAGGTTGTGGGTTTGGAAGGTGCTGTTGAAGGAGCCTTGGCAACTTGCTGTAGTGCCTCTTGTAGATGGTACACACTGCTGCCACTGTGCTTCAGTGGTGGTGGAGGAAGTGAATGTTTAAGGTGGTGGATGGGGTGCTGGTCAAGTGGGCATCTTTGTCTTGGATGGTGTCGAGCTTCTTGAATGTTGTTGGAGCTGCACTTATCTGGGAAAGCGCAGACTATTCCATCACACTCCTGACTTGAGACTGGTCGATGGCGGACAAGCTTTGAGGAGTCAGGAGGTGAGCTACTCGCCACAGAATTCCTAGCCTCTGACTGCTCTTGTAGTCACAGTATTTACATGGCTGGTTCAGTTAAGTTTCTGGTCAGGATGTTGATGGTGGGAGATTCAGCGATAGTCATGTCGCTGCATGTCAAGAGGAGATGGCTACATTCTGGAGACGATCATTGTCTGGCACTTGAATGTGGTTGATTCTTAAATGCTCTCTGAAATGGCCTAACAAGCAACTCAGTTGTATCAAACCTCTACAAAGTCTAAGAAAAGGAATGAAACCGGATGCACCACCCAGCATCGACCTAGACACTGGATCCGGTAACAGCAAACCCAGCCCCGCCGACTCTGCAATGTCCTCCTTAACAACATCTGGGGGCCTGTGCTAACATTGGGAGAGCTGTCCCACAGACTAATCAAGCAACAGCCTTACACAGTCATACTCACGGAATAATACCTTACAATGTCCCTGACACCACCATCACCATCCCTGGGGATGTCCTGTCCCACCAGCAGGACAGACCCACCAGAGGTGGTGGCATAGCGGTTATACAGTCGAGAGGGAGGTGCCCTGGTAGTCCTCAACCTTGACTCCGGACCTCGAAGTCTCATGGCATCAGGTCAAATGTGGGCAAGGAAACCTTCTGATTACCACCTACCACAACCCCTTGGCTGACGAATTGGCGCTTCTCCATGTTGAACACTAACTGCAAGAAGCACGGAGGGTAGCAAGGGCAAAGAATGTACTCTGGGTGGGGGACTTCAATGTCCATCACCAAGAGTGGCTTGGTAGCACCACTACTGACCGAGCTGGCTGAGCCCTGAAAAACACAGCTGCTAGACTGGGTCTGCAGCAGGTGGTGAGGGAACCAACAAGAGGGAAAAACCTACTTGACCTCGTCCTCACCAATCTACCTGTTGCATATGCATCTGTCCATGACAGTATTGTTAGGAGTGACCACCGCACAGTCCTTGTGGAGATGAAGTCCCGCCTTCACACTGAGGATACCCACCATCGTGTTGTGTGGCACTACCATCATGCTAAATGGGATAGATTGCGAACAGATCTAGCGACTCAAAACTGGGCATCCATGAGGTGCTGTGAGCCATCAGCAGCAGCACAATTGTATTCAACCACAATCTGTAACCTCAGGGCCCAGCATATCCCCCACTCTACCATTACCATCAAGCCGGAGGACCAACCCTGGTTTAGTGTCGAATGCAGAAGGGAATGCCAGGAGCAGCAGCAGGCATACCTAAAAATGAGATGTCAGCCTGGTGAAGCTATGCAGGACTACTTGTATGCCAAATGGTGGAAACAGCATGCGATAGACAGAGCTAAGCAATCCCACAACAAATGGATCAGATCTAAGCTCTGCAGGCCTGCCACATCCAGTCGTGGTGGACAATTAAACAACTAATAGAAGGAGGAGGCTCCACAAATATCCCCATCCTCAGTGATGGGAGAGCTCAGCACATTAGTGCAAAAAACAAGGCTGAAGCATTTGCTGAAGCATCTTCAGCCAGAAGTCCAGAGTGGATGATCCATCTCGGCCTCCTCCTGAGGTCCCCAGCATCACAGATGCCAGTCTTCAGCCAATCCGATTCACTCCACGTGAATCAAGAAATGGCTGAAGGCACTGGATATTGTAAAGGCTAAGGGCCCTGATAACATTTCGGCAATAGTACTGAAGACTTGTGCTCCAGAACTAGCTGCACCCCTAGCCAAGCTGTTCCAGTACAGCTACAACACTGGCATCTACCTGGCAATGTGAAAAATTACCCAAGTATGTCCTGTACACAAAAAGCAGGACAGATCCAACTCAATCCAATTACCGCCCCATCAGCCTACTCTCAATCATTAGTAAAGTGATGGAAAGTGTCGTTGACAGTGCCATCAAGCAGCACTTGCTCAGCAATAACCTGTTCACTGACACTCAGTTTGGGTTCTGCCAGGGCCACTCAGCTCCTGACCTCATTACAGCCTTGGTCCAAACATGGACAAACAAGCTGAACTCAAGAGGTGAGGTGAGAGTGGCCTTGACATCAAGGCAGCTTTTGGCAGAGTATGTCATCAAAGAGCTCTAGCAAAACTGGAGTCAATGGGAATCAGGGGGAAAACTCTCCGGTGGTTGGAGTCATACCTAGCACAAAGGAAGATGGTTGTGGTTGTTGTAGGTCAATCACCTCAGCTCTGCAGATGGTTGAGCCTAGGACACTACCCTGAGGAACTCCTGCAGCGAACCACTGGAGTTCCTCAGGATAGTGTCCTAGCCCATCCATCTTCAGCTGCTTCAGCAATGACCTTCCTTCAATCATAAGGTCAGAAGTAGGGATGTTTGCTGATGATTGCACAATGTTTAGTACCATTCGCGACTCCTCAGATACTGAAGCAGTCCATGTCGAGATGCAGCAAGTCCTGGACAACATCCAGGCTTGGGCTGATAAGTGGCAAGTAACATTCGTGCTACACAAGTACCAGATATTGACCTTCTCAAACGAGAGAGAATCTAACCATCTCCCCTTGATGTTCAATGGTATTACCATCGCTGACACCCCCACCATCAACATCCTGGGGGTCAGTATTGACCAGAAACTGAACTGGACCAGCCACATAAATACAATGGCTACAGGAGCAGGTCAGAGGATGGGAATTCTGCAGCAAGTAATTCACCTCCTGGCTCCCCAAAGCCTGTCCACCATCTACAATGCACATATCAAGAGTGTGATGGAATACTCTCCACTGGCCTGGATGAGTGCAGCTCCAACAACACTGAAGAATCTTGACATCATCCAGGACGAAGCAGCCTGCTTGATTAGTACCCCATCCACCATCTGCAACATTCACACTTTTTGCCACCGACGCACAGTGACAGCAGTGTGTACCATCTACGAGATGCAATGCAGCAACTCACCAAGGCTCCTTTGACAGCACCTTCCAAACCCACGACATCTACCACCTAGAAGGACAAGGGCAGCAGATGCATGCGAACACCACCACCTGCAAGTTCCCTTCCAAGTCACACACCATCTTGACTTTGAACTATATCACTGGGTTAAAATCCTGGAACACCCTTCTAACAGCACTGTTGGTGTACTTACACCCCAAGGACTGCAGCCATTTAAGGCGGCAGCTCACTATCTCAAGTGCAATTAGGGATGGGCAATAAATGCTGGCCTAGCAAGCGACACCCACATCCTATGAATGAATAAAAATAAACTTGTGTGGCTCAAATGTTACTTGCCATTGCCACTATCAGCCCAAGCATGAATGTTGTCCAGTCTTGTTGCATGCAGGCATGCAATGCTTCAGTATCTGAGGAGTTCCGAATGGAACTGAACACTGTGCTATCATCAGCCAACATCCCCACTTCTGACCTTATGATGGAGGGAAGGTCATTGATGAAGTAGCTGCAGATGGTTGAGCCTAGGACACTACCCTGAGGAACTCCTGCACCGATGTTCCGGGGTTGAGATGATTGTCCTCCATACCACAACCATCTTTCTTAATACTAGCTATGACTCCAACCAGTGGAGAGTTTTCCCCCCGATTCTCATCAACATCAATTTTGCTAGGGCTCCTTGATGCCAAGGGCAGTCACTCTCACCTCATATCTGGAATTCAGCTCTTTTGCTCATGTTTGGACAAAGGCTGTAATGAGGTCTGGAGGTGAGTGGCGCTGGCAGAACCCAAAGTGAGCATCGGTGAGCAGGCTATTGCTGAGTAAGTGCTGCGTGATAGCACTGTCGACAACAACTTCCATCACTTTGCTGATGATTGAGAGTAGACTGATGGGGCAGTAATTGGCCAGATTGGATTTGTCCTGCTTTTGGTGGACTGGACATACCTCTGATTAGTTGTTTAGTTGTGCACCATCATTCACGACTGGATGTGGCAGGACTGCAGAGCTTTGATCTGATCCGTTGGTTGTGGGATCACTTAGCTCTTTCTAGAGCATGCTGCTTCTGGTGCTTTGCATGCATGTGTTGTAGCTTCACCAGGTTGGCAATTCATTTTTAGGTATGCCTGGTGCTGCACCTGGCATGCTCTCCTACTCTCCTCATTGAACCAGGGTTGGTCCCCTGGCTTCATGGTAATGGTAGAGTTAGGAATATATCGAGCCCTGAGGTTACAGATTGTGGTTGAATACAATTCTGCTGCTGCTGATGGCCCACAGTGCCTCATGGATGCCGAGTTTTAAGCTGCTTTGAGTCTATCCCATCTAGCACTTAGCTCAGGATGAAGCAATATGCCTTTGTGCCCTAGTACTGGACTTAATCTAATGCAGCAGTCCTGGAGGTTGATGGAGCACGTAGAAAGTGATCATAGCAAAAAAAAAAAAGTCTTCAGCTTTGCCTTATTTAAACTGGGGAAAATTTTGGCTTATCCAAAAACTATTGTCAGACAGGTGTTGCACAGTCTGTATTTAAATGTTATATTCATATAACACCTCTCCAAAAAATTGTTTAATTCATTATAAATGGACAACTGGTCATTGTGGTTGTTTATAGGCTGTAATAATGCACAATAAGATCAATTATAAGAAGTGAGTAAATCTATGCTGTAATCCTGATTGATGCTACGAGGTTTTTTTTTTAAAAAAAGAGCTTCCTTCGCAGGGAGGTTAAAGGCCATTGAACACATTCCAAATGAATTAAACTTTATTAGGTACATCAAGTCAATTTGCCTTGAAACCCTGCAGGGAGGCAGACATAGATTTAAGAGTAGACCTAAACTGATAGTCATTAGTAGTGACTAATTTAATTTCAACTATAATTCCACAGCAGAGATCGTGTACAGTAGTAGAGGGTATTTTTTAAAAATACCTTGGAATTGCTGAAACTATAACACAGGAAATCTGTATAATTGTGTTAAAATCTATTAATGCTGACCTATTACAGCTTTCTGCTAAAGATTCACAGAAAGAAACAGGGAATTTATGGCACTGATGTTTTAATATCTTCTGTTCCAGGAACTAAATGTTCTGCAAACAGTTAATCTGGCAGCAGATCAACATCATATACATAACTATAATAAAAGCAAAATACTGCAGATGCTGGAAATCTGAAATAAAAACAAGAAATGCTGGAAATACTCAGCAGGTCTGGCAGCATCTGTGGAGAGAGAAGCAGAGTTAACGTTTCAGGTCAGTGACCCTTCTTCAGAACTACATATACATAACCTCTCCCTCAGCCATCAGTTGATCAACAATGGCCAAACAGTACTGCAGTTTGGCATGCAAGACAATCAAACCATCAACATTGCTGTCAAGTCAGCATGTTGGGAGTACGCAGGGCTAGGAGTATAAGTGGGCTAGAAACTACCAGTTTTTCTGGAACTTGCATGCTCTTCACTTTGTGCAAGAATTTCAGGACAGGTAATTGCAATTCTTCTCAACATATATCATGACAAAATAAAATCTATTCCCCACAGAATTTTTATTTTAGTGGCATACCCTACTAAAATACTGTACAGTCCTAACTCAAATGACCATCAGACCACACCCCAACCTTGAATAAGGTGGATTGTTGAAAAGTGGTGCAAATGTGGTAAACACAGACATAGTTACATGAGCGTGTGAAGAGGCATTTCGGGTAAAAGCAAATCAATTATCTTTTTAAAAACTCAGTATAGGATTGCAGCAATGAGAGACCCTGACTGACTTGTGGAATCTGTACGCAACAAGGGGAAGTCACTTTCAAAGTTTTGGCTTAAATTTGTATTTTACATTGAGTGGTAAGCATCATAAGCTTAGTGAATGAACACAGCAACATGTTAGAGCCTTTTTTCCTGGGCCCTTCCTTTGCCTGGGCACTAAACAGGTACAGCACAACAGAACTGTAAGGCACTTGTCCAGGACCAGGAACAGCTGGATTTGCTAACCAGGGCTATTTTAATGGACTGGGAGAAGACTGCTGACAGGGCAGAGTACTGTCAGAAGCAACTGAAAAGCGATAATCAGGATTACTGTCTGATGAAAGTCGATAGCTTGGATATTGTATTTGAGAGTTGGGCCTAGCGCTGAAAGACCTGCTATAGCTGGAATTCTTTGCCCTGCCCAGAGGATCTCTGATTGCTGAAGGTTGAGAGGTAGGCCATAATTCCATCATTTTTGGGTGCTCGACAAGTACAGCATCCACAACATGAAGCAAGAGACTGAGTGCCCCCAATTTGATTTAAACAGCTCCATTCTGTTCTGCACCGACTTTAGGTGCAGGCCAGGCTCCCCACGACCCCCTCACACAGCAATTTCTCAGAGCAGCATTAAAAGGGGCTGAGATCCAGCCACCTAAGTCACTCCCCATTTCTCATCACCTTTGCACAAAGGGAATGCTCAGCTCTCTAGCCATAAAGGTCAAGGAAATTGGCCAATATGTTCACTTTCAAAAGGGATCAAGTGTAAGGTAAGATCATTTCTTTCACTAATTTTGGGAAAAATATTACTTCCAAGTTATTGATGTATCAAATTAATGTTCAAGACAAAGTATGCATATAAAACTTATTTGGTAGCTTTCAACTTGCCTATTGTTTAAATCAATAATCCAAAGAGTGATAAGGAAGAGTCACTTAGAAAGTTTAGACAGGAGAAACGAAGCGCCACACTTGCTTTTCATCTCTGGAACCAGTGTGTAATTTAAGACTAGACTGAGGGATTAAAAGTCTTCAGTCTGTTGGCTGTAAGGAACCCATGTGAAATGAGTTTGGACAGCCTCAGTGCAACCAATTCCTAGTAGAAATAGGCCTAAAGCACAAAATTGAACTTAACTTGGCACAAATTTCCATCTCGCTCAACAAGTCACAGGATAGGTGGCTAGTGTGGGAAATGGAAAAACAAATGTGTCACACTGGTGCAGTAGTGCTCTTCAGAAGTTGGGATAAAGCACATTGCTGCAGCAGAGTGGAGGGAACTTTAACCCTTCACCTGGCAATGCTATATCAGACATAAGAGTGCTTGATGCTGATGCTGCGCACCTTGAAGGGTAGAGCTACATTTGCCAGTACTGAAATCCCTCACCTTGAGTAGAAAAAAAAATGTAAAACAAAATGTTTTTGGAGAAAATGTGATCAAAGCATTTTAAGCTACTGAAAATGGAGTATCCTTACACCAAACTTAATTAATCGAAATCGAGGATAATCTATTCTCATTTTAATTACTTGAATTGCAAAATATGGTCTCTCTGCAACTTTCTCTTTCAGTTCTATAATATAAAGCATCATTTTCTAAAGCAAGCAGAATTGCCAAAAATATTCATTTGCCAAAAACCAAAAAGAGATAATCTATTACATTGGTCCCAATATCAAATGAATCTATAAAATTGAGGTAACCTCTGCCTTAAAGCTTCTTTCTTTAAAAAACCAAACTGGTGTAGCATTCACCTTCTGAAGACAGTGGCAACATTGGATCAAAATAATTTAAACTGCCAGTAATAAAATTCCCTTTTTCTAACCCCACCCTCAACATTCTCCTTAAGCATGTCAAAATGATAAGATGATTTTTCAATTAACAAGGGAGCATTAAACATGTATTTATCAGGAATCTAAATAGGAACTACTACTTGTTATGAATGCTGGACATTGTAGCGTGGTTATGTTTTAAAAACTGTGATCTTTAAGACGGCGTAAAATGGATTCGGAGGAGACATGGGACCTCACACCAAGTCTGCCCAGAGTCAAGCCAGAGATCCTGGTTACCATGAGAACCAGGAACGCACAGCAAAGACCCTTTTGAAAGCAGAGTGCAAGGTTGTAACGCCAAAAAGGACAGTGGGTTTCGCTCTCCCAGACTCAGATTGTAAATAGGGAGCCAGGGGCTATCAATTGCAAATTTGAGCTGCAACCTAACAGCTGGAAACAAAGGAAGGCCCAGGTGCTTTTGCTATGGTCAGACTTTATGGACTCGAGAATTGTAAAATGCAAATGACTATTGACTCGTAATCTGAATAAGTTCAACAGGCTTTCCTAGACCAGGCAGGCTGACAGGAAGAAAGGGACCAATAAACAGAGATGCACAACCTGAAAGGGAGAGGGTGCGGGCGAGCGATAAAGATATTTGAAAGTTGAAGTTTGCGGAGAAAAGACCAATGGGGTCACCAGAGATTGCCTGATTAACGAAAGTCCCGGTCGAATGAGCTCAGATGAAGTGAGCGAAGAGGACATGTGCTTTGAGAAGGACTGAGAGATCCAACCCACTGCACTTGGGAGGACTTTGGGACTTTTAATTGCAAGGATACCTTTTTCCATGTGAACACTGTGTAATGTATAAATGTGGTGTGGGGTTTTCAAGGGTGTTAATAAGTTCATGGGAAATACCTTTTTCTGTTATTTAGTGTATTAGCTACCTAAGTACTGTTTAGTTAATACGGATTTCTAATTTGTTATAGTAAAATGTGAAATCCTGTTGTGTAATTCTGTTAATGGTCTGGGGAGTTCATATCTCTTGTTTTAAAGTTAACGGTCTCTATTGAGGTCATAACATATTGGGGGCTCATTAAGGATTTGAATCATTCACGATTATGTTGTGAAATTGGTTCACTGGAATTTTCCAGAGTTTAAGCAAACAAGATTTCACATTTACTTTGGCTGTGTTCAGTGGGAAATCAACATGAGTACCATCAATGTACAAGAATTTGTTCAGAGAAAAAATTTGACTCTCAAGTTTATTGTAGCAGTTAAAAAAGGTTGATTTGATCGCTATATCTGCACACGTGGGGGCTAGTGTGAAATCAAGAGCTAAGAAAGCAGAGGGAGGTCAAGAGTTGGTGCTTGAGGAAGAAAAAGATGTTTCCACAAGTGTTCAAGTGGAACTAGCCAAAACTGAATTAGAGAAGCTGAGATTGGAAAGAGAAACAGCAAAAAAAAAAAGGAAAAAAAATTGAGCAAAGGGAAAAAGACAGGAAAAAGAAACAAGAAAGGGAATGAGAAAGAGAAAGGGACAGACAAATATAATTTAAAATGAGAAAATATGAATTCGAAAGAGAAAGGGAAGAAAAAGAGGAGGACAATAAATATGAAAATTGGCATCAGACTACAAAGTGAGAATGGAAAAGCTCAAAGCCGGTGGGCATGCATCAGGGATGAAAAGTGAGGATGACCCAGATGAAACTCCTTGTAGTTTTGATTTGGCAAAAAATATATGCTGGTACCTAAGCTTAGTAAAGAGGTAGTAGAAATGTACTTTATATCATGAGAAAATTACCATGAATTTGGAATGGCCTAAATCATCTTAGCCAATGCTCCAGCAGAGTGTTTTAGTAAGGAAAGCTTTTTTTGCTATTCGTTCGGGTGATGTGGGTGGCGCTGGCAAGGCCAGCATTTATTGCCCATCCCTAATTGCCCTTGAGAAGGTGGTGGTGAGCTGCATTCTTGACCTGCTGCAGTCCTTGGTGCTGCTGTCCCTACCAACAGTGCCAGTAAGAAGGGTGTTCCAGGATTTTGACCCAGCGACTGTGAGGTAATGGCGATATAGTTCCAAGTCAGGATGGTGTGTGGCTGGAGACGAACTTGCAGGTAGTGGTGTTCCCATGCATCTGCTGCCCTTGTCCTTCTAGATGGTAGAGGTCGTGGGTTTGGAAGGTGCTGTCAAAGGAGTCCAGGTGAGTTGCTGCAGTGCATCTTGTAGATGGTACACACTGCGGCCACTGTGAAGGGAGTGAATGTTGAAATTGGTGGATGGGGTGCCATTCAAGCTGGCTGCTTTGTCCTGGATGGTGTCGAGCTTCTTGAGTGTTGTTGGAGCTGCACTTATCCAGACAAGTGGACAGTATTCAATCACACTTCTGACTTGTGCCTTGCAGATGGTGGACAGGCATTGGGGAGACATGTGGTGAATTACTCGTTGCAGAATTCCCAGCCTCTAACCTGCTATTGTAGCCACTGTATTTATGTGGCTGGTCCAGTTCAGTTTCTGGTCAATGGTGACCTTTAGGATGTTGATGGTGGGGGATTCAGCGATGGTAATGCCACTGAACATCAAGGGGATCTGGTTAGATTCTCTCTTGTTTGAGATGTTCATTGTCTGGCACTTGTGTGGCACGAATGTTACTTGCCACTTATCAACCCAAACCTGGATGTGGTCCAGGAGGCATACTCATCTCTTTCAGATGAACACTCAAGGGACTATGACAGGATAAAGATTACTGTTCTCAATGTTTATGAATTGGTACCAGAGGCTAACAGACAAAAATTCAGGAATTTAAAAAAGAAACAGGGCCAGATATATATGGAATTTGCTAGAGAGAAGGAAATGGTGTTTGATTGGTGGTATTGATCAATGAAGGTTAAACAAGACAGTGAGTCTTAGAGAAATAATCCTAATGGAAGAATGTAAAAATAGTGTCCCATCAGGAATAAGGTTCCACCTGGAAGAACAGAGTTGGTAAAATAAGGGATGCTGCAGTAATGGCAGCTGATTACGAATTGACCCACAAAAGCAGTAGTTACAGGCTCCAGTTTGGAAACTTTCAGAGAAGTTTGAGAGATGTTAAGTTTGATAATGAAAAGACCTCCAGTTTCAGTGACAGAAAGGGTAAAGTTGAGGATACAGGAAATCCTCAGAATAGCAAGAAAGATAATCAGGAGACTAGGTTGCGTTAAAAGGACCAATGTGTTATTTTTGCAATATAAGAGGGCATATAAAATCTGAATGCTGGCAGTTAAAAGGCAAACCGGTAGCTGTGGTAAGTGTACTGAAAGCCTGTCCTAAAAAGGATGTCCCAATAGGCAACGTTGCTGATAAGCCAGTGGCCTTGGCGATTCTGAATAATGAGCAGAGGTGCTTTCCCTGTGTGTTGATGAATTAAGTCAGGTCCCTGATGGTTACATAACTTTTGTGTTCAAGGGTAAGGTGTCCCCATATCTGTCTAGTGAAGTAGACAAGTCGCGAAGAAGGGTCACTGACCCGAAACGTTAACTCTGCTTCTCTTTCCACAGATGCTGCCAGACCTGCTGAGTGATTCCAGCATTTCTTGTTTTTGTTTCAGATTTCCAGCATCCGCAGTATTTTGCTTTTAGACAAGTCGCTTGTTCTGCTTAGGGATACAGGGTCAACCCAGTCATTAATAGTACCAAAGGATGTGAATTTTCCCCCCAAGTAGTTCAATGAATGCGAAGGTCCGAGCATGGGTCATTGAGGGAGGTTATTTATCGTTCCATTGTATAAGGTTAATTTACAATGCGATTTAGTCACCGGTCCTGCAACAAGTGGGAGTCCTCCCTGATTTGCAATATTGAGGGGTTAATTTTTTGCTCGGAAATGACTTATTGGGGGGATAAGGTATTAACGTCTTCAGTAGTTTCGGAAAAGCCAATTGAAGTTGCTGAAACTGAATTTTGCAAGAAGTATTTCCCGGAATATTTCTGGATTGTGTAGTGACTAGGTCCCAGACTCATTGGGCTGAGCAAGATCAGGCAGAGTCACTGATTATAAAGGACAAGCCAGATGTCAGGCTGGCTGAAACCTTTTTCAGGAATTTGAGTAGCAAGGCTGAACTGTTTAGCAGATCGTCTTTGATTGAGGCACAACAGACAGACCCCAATTTAAAGAAAATGTCTCAGACAGTTTGCTGAGACGGAGACTGAGAAATTCCGAGTACTATTTCATTAACAATGGTACATTGTTGAGAAAGTGGAGACTTCCCCCATAGGCCTGCTTATGAAGATTGGGCTGTAGTCCATCAAACTGTTGTCCCTCCTTGCTCCCTCAGTGAAATTTTGATAATTGGCCTTGAGATTCCAGCTGCAGGTCCTTTGGGTATTCGGAAGACACCAGCTAGAGTAATGAAGCATTTTTACTGGCCAGAGCTGCACAGTGACAAGGTGGACTTCTGCAAGACATGTCACACACGTCAGATGATTGGGAAGCCAGAGCCTTCGATTAAGCCAGCCCTATTAATTCCGATATGTGCTTTAAATGAAACACTTAGTAGGGTTCCATGGACTGTGTCGGATCCTTACCCACAACTAAATCAGGTCACAAGTTTCTCCTTGAAATGCAATGTGGTTGACTCTTAACTGTCCTCTGAAATGGCCTAACAAGCCACTCAGCTGACAAGGACAATTCAGAATGGGCAACAAAAGTTGGCCTTGCCATCAATGCCCACATCCCATGAAAGAATAAAAGAAAAAGATCACAGCGAAAGTTCGATTTAGTTTTTCACTTGATCTGGGTTGCCAAAAGAAATTTCATTGGACCGTGGTCAAATTTCATATTAGGTTTATTTCAAGAGGTCATTTGGGAGTGGAGCAACTCAAATTGTCCGCCCCATCACCTGCAGTCACAAGGTGCTTTGGATATCACCAAACTCTAAAGAGCATGATTAAAGCCAATTGTTTTGAGTATCCCCATGATTGGGATAAGGGGATATAACTTTTATTATTTGCCACCAGGGACACCAAAGGAGTCCACTGGTTTCAGTCCATTTGAATTGGTCTATGGGCATGAGGTTAGAGATTCCCTTAAACTCATTGAGAGATTTTTTAGCACAGGAAGAGGAAACTACCCTCTTAGGTTATGTGTCAGAGTTTCTAGAGAGAATCACAAAAGCTTGTGTGATGGCCAGAGAACATCTCAGGTTCTCAGCAAGTGATAAAAACCCAAGCAGATAGAACAGCTAAGACATGTCGTTTTCAAACCAGATATAGGGTGCTAGTTTTGTTGCCTTTGCCTAGGGAGCCATTGGAAGCTAGGTAATTCAAGGCCGACAATGCCAGATTATTGCAGTGGAGATTAATGTTACTCCCATTGACCCTAAAAATTGCATACGTTACAGGAAAGAGCAATTGCCGATGCTCTGCCCAGAATTTAAAGAAAGGGTAAAATAAAGGAAAACTGCTGAGATATAGAAATAATCTTGTTACCTGTGTAAAATGTAAAATGTTAGAGATTGAAATGTTTACAATGTTATATGTTGGTAATGTTGTTCTATTTATAGGGGGGTGGTGTTATGAATGTTGGATTGGTAGTGTGGTTAAGTTTTAAAAACTGCGATTTTTAATGAAGTGTAAAATGGATTTGGAGAAGACATGTGACCTCAAACCAAGTCTGCCCAGAGTCAAGCCAGAGATCCTGGTTACCACGAGAACCAGGAAGCCAGAGCAAAGACCATTTTGAAAGCAGGGTGCAAGGTTGTAACACCTAAAGGACAATGGATTTTGCTCTCCCAAACTCTCAGACTGTAAACAGGGAAACAGGGGCTCTCAAATGTAAAACTGAGCTGCAATCTTTATTGCGTGAAAACAAAGGAAGGCCCAGGTGGTTTTGCTATGGTCAGACTTATGGACTCTGAGAATTGTAACGGCAAACAACTATTGACTTTTGATCTGAATAAATACAACAGGCTTTCCTAAGTCAGGCAGGCTGACAGGAAGGGGCCAGCAAGCAGAGCTTTGTAACCTGAAAAGAGTGAAAGAGAAACAGCTGCTCTCACATCACCGATACAGCAAAAGGCTGCTAAGACTTGAACCAGATTCAAAAGTTGAGATTTGCAGAAGAGAAAAGACCAACGGGGTCACCAGAAATTGCCTCATTAACAGAAGTCCAGGTCGAATGTGCTCGGAAGAATGGAGCAAAGAGGACGTTGGCTTTCAGAAGAACTGAGAGATCCAACTCATTGCAACTGGGAGGATTTTGAGACTTTTAACTGCAAGGATATCTTTTTCAATGGGAACACTGTGTAATTTATTTATTTATTTAGAGATACAGCACTGAAACAGGCCCTTCGGCCCACCAAGTCTGTGCCGACCAAGAACCACCCATTTATACTAATCCTACAGTAATCCCATATTCCCTACCACCTACCTACACTAGGGGCAATTTACAATGGCCAACTTACCTATCACCTGCAAGTCTTTGGCGGTGGGAGAAAACCGAAGCACCCGGCGAAAACCCACACCTTCACAGGGAGAACTTGCAAACTCCACACAGGCAGTACCCAGAATTGAACCCGGGTCCCTGGAGTTGTGAGGCTGCAGTGCTAACCACTGCGCCGCCTATAAATGTGGTGTGGGGTTTGAGTGTTTTAATAAGTTAATGGGAAATACCTTTCTCTATAGTTTAGTATATTATCTACTTACTAAGTACTCTGTAGCAAATGCCGATTTACAACTTGTTATACAAAAAGTCTTACAACGTGCAATCTTGTCGTGTAATTCTTTAACCGGTCAGGGGAATTCATATCTCATGTTTTAAAGTTAACGGTCACTACTGAAGTCATAACATACAGAATTTTAGAATGGTGTGCAATTCATTAACAGTGTTGTACATTAAATGGAATATCTATGCATTGTCCAATTTGAGGTAGAATTTATAACTATCAATCTTTAATGAGATTTCTCATGGCCAGTGAGAGACTTAGAGGATGGAGGCTGGGTGCTGGTCATAACTGATAACCTTGAGGGCAACAATACAGCAGTAAATCACTAAACAAATGGGAAAAATACTGCCGTGCCTCTGGTTCAAGTGGTGCATTATCACTCCAAGTTTCATAGACGGTGTCTCTCACATGCATTGGTGTCATTGCTGCTTTCTGGTTTTTACTTTTGTAACCTGATTATCCACTGCTGATCCAATGCGAAACAAATCCCTACATTCATTTTGATAGTACTTTATTGGTCCATATCCCAGTTGCATGGGTATATTAGTGTTTAGTTATGTTGTTGGAATAGACGACCAGGGAACTGGACTAATAATCCAGAGAACAGGAGCTGAAATCCCAACATGGCAGTTTGAGAATTGGGATTCAGTTTTTTAAAAAATCAATCAGTAAAGTGACCATGAACCATTGGATTATCACAGTACATAAATGTTCTTTAGGGAAGGAAACTTGGCATCCTTGCCCGATCTGGCCTGTATGAGACTCCCACACCAACATGGTTAAGTAGTAATAAAAACAAAAAGTGCTGCAATTACTTAGCAGGTCTGGCAGCATCTATGGAGAGAGAAGCAAAGTTAACATTTCAGATCTGTGACCTTTCATCAGAACTGACAACCGTTAGAAAAGAATTAGGATTTAAACAAGTGAAGGGGAGGGGGTGGGGAAAGAGAACAAAAAGGAAGGTGTTTGATAGAGCAGAGGAAGATTAAGTAATAAAGCTGTCCTGGGACAAAGGCAAAGAATGTGTTCATGCTTGTGGTGAAACACAAAGCATTAGTCCAGAGAGTGTGTTAATAGCGGAATAATGATCAGCTCTGACTACATGAAAAGCAGGCACATGGTTAAAAAATAAAACATTAAAAAAAGGCCAGTCATGCTCTGAAGTTATTGAACTCAATGTTCAGCCGCAAGGCTGCAGAGTGCCTAATTGAAAGATCAGGTGCTGCTCCTCGTGCTTGCGTTGATGTTCACTGGAACAGACCAAAGTCAGAAATGTGGGCATGAAAGCAGGGGGGAGTGTTGAAATGGCAAGCAACTGGAAGCTTGGGGTCATGCTTTCGGACAAAGTGGAGGTGTTCCGCAAAGTGGTCACCCAATTTGCGTTTGGTCTCCCCATGTAGAGGAGACTGCATTGTGAGCAGCGAATACAGTATACTAAATTGAAAGAAGTACAAATAAATTGCTGCATCACCTGAAAGGAGTGATTTGGGGCCTTAGATAGAGAGGACAGAGGAGATAAAAGGGCAGGTATTACACCTCCTGCGATCGCATGGGAATGTGCCATGGGAAGGGGACGAGGTGTCGGGGGCAATGGAGGAGTGGACCAGGGTGTCGCGGAGGGAACGATCCCTTCAGAATGCTGACGGGAGGGGAGGAGAAGATGCTTTTGGTGGTGGCATCACGCTGGAGGTGGTGGAAATGGTATTCATTATAAGCCCACGACTCCCATGGCTACCTCGACTACACTTCTGGACACCCTGCCTCCTGCAAGGACTCCAATCCATTCCCCCAGTTTCTCTGTCGCCGAGGCATTTGCTCCGATGCAACCTACCACGCTTCTGATGTGTCTTCCTTTTTCCTCAGCCAAGGATTCCCTCCCACTGTGGTTCATAGGGCCTTCAACCGTGTCCGGCCCATTTCCCGCACTTCTGCCCTCACCCCTTCCCCTCCCTCCCACAACCGTGACACGGTTCCCCTTGTCCTCACTTTCCACTCCACCAGCCTCCACATCCAGAGGATCATCCTCTACCATATCCACCACCTCCAGCGTGATGCCACTACCAAAAGCTACCTCCGCTCTATCCAAAAGCATGACCCCGAGCTTCTGGTTGCTTGCCAATTCAAAACTCCCCCCTGCTCTCATGCCAACATTTGTGCCTTTGGCCTGTTCCAGTGTTCCAGTGAACATCAACGCAATCTTTCGATTAGGCACTCTGCAGCCTTACGGACTGAGCATTGAGTTCAATAACTTTAGAGCATGACTGGCCTTTTTAAAAATATTTTATTTTTTAACCATGTGCCTGTTTTTCATGTAGTCATGTAGTTTGTTCAGTTTGCTTACCCACTGTTTTTTTATGTTTGTACTTGCGGCTGTTCAGTTTTCAGTCTGTTAATTAACATATTGTTTTCCTTTGCTCCATGACCTTCTCTGTGAACTTGTCCTATCAACACCTTCTCCTTTGTTATCTCTTGCCCCACCCCCCGCTTTACTTGCTTAAAACCTTTCACATTTCTAATATTTGCCAGTTCTGATGAAAGGTCACAGACCTGAAACGTTAACTTTGCTTCTCTCTCCACAGATGCTGCCAGACCTGCTGAGTAATTCCAGCACTTTTTGTTTTTATTTTAGATTTCCAGCACCTGCAGTATTTTGCTTTTATTTTAATGGTCCAGTATCAATTCTCCTGTCAAATGGACTAGCATGCCACTCAGTTGTATTAAATTGACATCAGCTGTCCAAGAAGGCAGCCCATCACCACCTTCTAAGGGCAACAAAGGATGGGAAATAAATGCCGATGATTAACATATCTGAATAATTAATAACTTTTAAAGTTCATCTCCCATGGCATTATTCATGAGTGGAAACAAAGAGTCAAGAATAGGCAACTCTGTATATATACCTGAAGGTGACAAAGGCGAAGTAGAATGCAAAATTAAGCTGTATTTAAATAGAAGCAGAAACCATTTTAGGATCACATGATAATTGTGGATGAAAACAGTAATTTGGCCCATGTTAATTCAACCATCCAGAAAGACATAACTCTCTCCATTGCAGCAACAGCCCTGTCCAGGATTTTCACCTCGACTGGATGTTTGTTCTGTGTATTAATCACTGGATTTGTGAAGAACTTTCCAATATCCATTCGAAATCCATTTTTTAATAGTTTGAATCTGTATCCCCTGGTCCTGTGCTCACATGTTATTTGAAGTATATTCCAGATTTATCTTTATCATTCCATTAAGGATAAGTCAAAAAATAAACTGTAAAATGAGAAAACTGAACCAGGAAACTTAATTAAAGGAAATCTTTTGACACCTACCAGGGCATGCATGCACACAACATATGTCCTGAACTTATGTTATCCCTCCCTATTGCACTAATACCATCATTAATTAAGAGCTACCCCTCCACATTTTCCTAGTGTCTTGCCCTTCCTAAATGCCATGTGCCCTTCAATATTCAGGTCCCAATCTATGTCGTCCTGCAGCCATGTCTCTGTAATGGCTATCAGATCATACTCATTTATTTCTATTTGCACTCTCAGTTCATCTGTTTTGTTTCGAATACTATGTGCATTCAGATACAGAGCTTTTAGTTTTATCCTTTTACCTGCTACCCAGGTTAATAGGGCTGTTAAGAAGGCATATGGTGTGTTAGCTTTTATTAGTAGGGGGATCGAGTTTCGGAGCCACGAGGTCATGCTGCAGCTGTACAAAACTCTGGTGAGACCGCACCTGGAGTATTGCGTGCAGTTCTGGTCACCGCATTGTAGGAAGGATGTAGAAGCTATGGAAAGGGTGCAGGGGAGATTTACTAGGATGTTGCCTGGTATGGAGGGAAGGTCTTACGAGGAAAGGCTGAGGGACTTGAGGTTGTTTTTGTTGGAGAGAAGGAGGAGGAGAGGTGACTTAATAGAGACATATAAGATAATCAGAGGGTTAGATAGTCTTTTTCCTCGGATGGTGATGGCAAACACGAGGGGACATAGCTTTAAGTTGAGGGGTGATAGATATAGGACAGATGTCAGAGGTAGTTTCTTTACTCAGAGAGTAGTAGGGGCGTGGAACGCCCTGCCTGCAGCAGTAGTAGACTCGCCAACTTTAAGGGCATTTAAGTGGTCATTGGATAGACATATGGATGAAAATGGAATAGTGTAGGTCAGATGGTTTCACAGGTCGGCGCAACATCGAGGGCCGAAGGGCCTGTACTGCGCTGTAATGTTCTAATGTTCTAATATGTGATTAAGCCTGATTGTTGCCCTTTTTTTTTTAACGTTACAAAGACCAGGGCAAGAAATTAACCTCTGCACAATGAGAATAAGTGAGTCCCATGCCCCTTAGATGTGCATGGGTCTCTGGAAAGAAATGACAGCCAGAAATAAAGGGAGCACATGGGTAACCTTCACATTTTTTTTTAAATGGGTTTTTATTATAAAGGTTATTTACACTTCTGTATGTACATCTATGAGAGATCAAAATGGCAGCTGGAAAACAATGCATCAATTGATTGATTGAGGTTTCAGCATTTCAAGTTCTTATTTTTCTGATGCAGACAGATTTGATGTACCATGTTATAATTTGTGACTTGTGATCTACAAGATTTTTAAGTTATAGATTTGAACAGTAAATGCTTTAAGACAAAGCTGAAGTTTAAAGTGAGAAATATTTTCAACTATGTTTCAACATAACATTTTCAGATATGTCAATCTCCACTTCTCAGCAATAGCTCAGACAAGTAATGCAGAAGTTTCAATAAGATAGAATTGCCAAGGTCTTGACCCCTCTCAAATTTTATTATCCCTCATTACTGCAATTTCTCCAAAAATTAAAGCTATTTCTATAAATAAGAGGCCTTTACTAAACTATAAGCATAAAACAAATCAACTATATCTTTAGCTGAGGGAAATAGTGGACACAATTGTAAAATTACATTATGTACTAGACTTATGACCTAAATATTAACCTAGCACGATCACTGTTCAGAAAAAAAAATATTCACTACTTTATAAATTTTCTACTGATTAGAATACTACATTGACATTGTGGTCATTTTTTAAGGGTTAAGTGTCTATAACATTGAGCATATAGAAAATGGGAGTACATCACATTTGTAAGAAGTTCTCATTACAAACAATACAACTCTAATTGAAAGAAAATAAATTATCTGGGTAAACTTACGAATGAGCTCCTCCTTACATTCTGCCTCTTGAGTCAATACAATTTCTCTGGAAGGAGAAGAGAGATATATTGAGACACAGGATTTAACACCAAGCACTGCAAATATAGTTCAAAGGGATCTTAGGAGTCAGACATTATTGGATACTCAGTTCTTAAATTGGCCAACTGGACTAAAAGCCTGGGTGTTCAACTGAAACATTTTGCTTCCTATACAATCACAACTTGTATGCTCAAAGCATCTTTGAATCCTCCAATCAGGTTTCCACCCCTGACACAGTACCAAAACAGCCCTCAAACTCACAAATGACATCTTATGACACTGGTAAACTATCCCTCTTCAACCTATCAACCACACCACCCTCCTCCAATGCCTCTCACCATGGTCCAGCAGGGTGGAACACAGGACTTAGGATAAGTAGGCCATTCAGCCCTTCGAGCCTGCTCCGCCATTCGATAAGATCATAGCTGATCTGGTTGTGGTCTCGACTCCACTTTCCTGTCTGCCCCTAATAATCCTCGACTCTCCTGTCCATCAAAAATCTATCTAACTCAGCCTTGAATAAATTCAGTGACCCAACCTCCACTGCTTCCTCGGGAAGAGAATTCCACAGACAAACAACCCTTTGAGAAAAAAAATCTCATCTCCATCTTAAAAGAGAGATCCTTATTCTTAAACTGGGTCTCCTGGTTCTAGTCCACCCCCCAAGAGGAAACATTCTCTATATCCACTTTATCAAGTCCCCTCAGGTAAAGGCCTGCTCGGGTCTGCAAAAAAAAACCCGACCCGAGCCTGACAGAACCACATCCAATCCGAGCCCTTCCATTTTTTCCCGCATCCAACCCGACCAGTTAACCTATCTTCTGTTTTTCACTTTGCTGCTGATCTGCACAAGCTTAAAATAACTAACATAACCACCTTTCTAGTCCAAAAATTAAATTAACATTGGAGCCACTTATCTGGGATACAGCGTGTCCGACCCAGCCCAACCCAAGCCCGAATGCTGGATCCGGAAGTGCAACCCGACCCGAACCCGACACATGTCGTCGGGTCCGGGTCAGGTAGCAGGCCTTTATCCTCAGGATCGCATGTTTCAATAAGATCACATTTCATTCTCCTAAACTGCAATGGATATAGCCCAATCTGTTCAACCTTTCTTCATAAGATAAACCATGGGAATTAGTTGAGTGAATCTTCTCTGAACTGCTTCTAACGCAACTATATCCTTTTTCAAATAAGATGACCAAAAATGGTACACAGTGCTCCAGATGTGATCTCACAAAAGGTCCTGTAAAGCTGCAGTAAAACTTCCCTTTTATACTCAATTCACCTTACAATAAACACTAACATTCCATTTGCCTTCCTAATCAGCAGAAAGTGCTAGAAATACTCATCAGCAGATTAGGCAGCATCACCGGAGAGAGAAGCAGAGTTAACGGAACTTTCTCTCCACAGATGCTGCCTGACCTGCTGAGTATTTCCAGCACTTTGTTTTTATTTCAGATTTCCAGCAGCTGCAGTATTTTGCTTTTATTATGACGCTTTCCTAATCACTTGCTGTACCTGCATACTAATCTTTTGTGATTCATATAGCAGGACACCCAGATCCCTCTGTGCCACTGAGTTTTGCAATCTCTCTGTATTTAAATAGTATACAGCGTTTCTATTCTTCCTGCCAAAGTGGACAAGTTCACATTTTCCCACATTATACTTCATCTGCCAAATTACTACCCACTCACTTAACCTATTTATATTCTTTTGTAGACTCTTTACCTCCTCTCGACAACATACTTTCCTGCCTATTTCAGTGTCATGAGCAAATTTAGCTACCATACATTCGGTCCCTGCATCCAAGTCATTGATATAAATTGTTATAGTTGAGGCCTCAGCACTGATCCGTGGCATTCCACTTGCTACAACTTGCCAACCCTGATCTCTGCTTCCTGTTAGCTAACCAGTGTTTTATCCATGCTAATGCTACCCCCTACACCTTGTGCTCTTATCAACCTTTGATGTGGCACTTTATCAAATGCCTTTTGGAAATCTAAGTACACCACATCTACTGGTTCCACCTTGCTTGTTACTTCCTCGAAGAATTCTAATAAATTAGTTAAACATGATTTCCCTTCCACAAAACCCTGTTGACTCTGTCTGATCCCACTGCGATTTTCTAAGTATCCTGATATAACCTCCTTAATAATGGATTCTAGTAATTTCCCTGTGACAGATGTTAGGTTAACTGGCCTACAGTTTTCTGCTTTCTGTCTCCCTCCTTTCTTGAATGAAGGTGTTACATTTGCTATTTTCCAATCCGCTGGAACCCTTCTAAGAAATTTTGGAAAATTATAACCAAAGCCTCTACTATCTCTGCAGCCACTTCTTTTAAAACCTTAGGAAGCAGCCCATCTGGTACTGGGGACTGGTCAGTCTAATAGTTTGCCCAGCAGCTTTTCCCTCGTGATGGTGATTGTTTTAAGTTCCTCCCTCCCTTTCACCTCTTGATGTTCAAGTATCTTTGGCAGTCTTTCCAAGTCTTCTACAGTGAAAACAGACACAAAATACCTGTTCAATGCTGTTGCCATTTTCTTGTTTTTCATTACCAATTCCCCAGGCTCTCTCTAGAGGACCAACACTAGCTTTAGTTACTCTTTTCCTATTTAAATACTTGTATAAACTCTTACAATCTGCTTTTCTGTTACTGGCTAGCTTTCCCTCATACTCTATTTTCTCCCTTTTTTGTCATTCTTTGCTGGTTCTTAAATTCTGTCCAATTTTCTGACCTAACACTAATCTTTGCAAATTTGTACAGTGTTACTTTTAATTTGACACTATCCTTAACTTCCTTATTTAGTCACAGATGACGCATCCTTCTCAAAGAATCTTTCTCACTGGGATAAATCTTTGCTGTGAGTTATTAAATATCTCCTTAATAGTCTGCCACTGCACCTCTACTGCCCTAACTTTTAACCTAGATTCCCAGTTCACTTTGGCTGGCCTTGCCTTCATACTCTTATAGTTACCTTTATTTAGGTTTAAAACACTAGTCTTAGACCCACACTTCTCTAGGACTGCACTCTCTTGGTCACCACTGAGAAGGTGGAATGTTTTATAATGTTAAAGGCATAATATAAATACAATTATTTGTTGTTGTAGTGGTGAAGGGTCCCATGATGCTTCACAGGATTAAGATCAAACAAAATTTGACATTGAGCCACACAGAGATTTTAAGACAGATGGTGAAAAACTTGGTAAAATAGATAGGTTTTAAGGAGCATCTTAAAAGGAGGAGGGCTAAAGGGGTTCAGAGAAAGAATGCCAGAACTTAGGGCCCAAGCAGCTGAATCATGGCTGCTGTTGGTAGATCTGTGAAAATCGGAGATGTGCAAATAAATTAAAACAACTTGCATTTATATGGCACCTTTACGCTATAAATGTCAAGGTGCTTTACAGAGTCAAAAGAAGTAAATATAAGGAACAGATGCTAAGCCATGATGGAAGAATTAGAAGACAAAGTAGAAAGCTTAGTCAAAAAGATGGGTTTTAAGAAGTTTTATAAGAAGGTGGAGACAGCATAGAGGAGTTTAAAAAGGGTGTTCTGGAGAGAGTAGAATGGAATGACTGAAGGATCTGTCATCATTGCGAGGATGACAGGAAGCAGGATATACAGAAGGTCAGAAAGAGGACAAAAAGTGAAGGAGGAATCTATGATTGGAGGTGGTGCTTGGCCATTAAGGGTCTTGAGGATGGGATATTAAATTCAGTGTATTGGGAGACAAGAAGCCAGCTTAGGTCAGCAAGGAAAGTGTGAATGCAAGGGCAGGAAATGAGAAATCAAACCTAGAGGCAACGAAAGCGTGGATACGTTTTTTGGTGGCAGCAAGAGTAAAGTATGTGTTACAGCAACTGAAATGCGAGGTCTCTTGTAGCCTTTGTATCATGTATACTGTTTCCTCGAATAAAGCTATAGGTGAAGGATTCAGAGTCTAGAACTGTTATTTCTAGTACAGAGACAATCTCAAAATTTTCTAATATACTCCAACAGAGGCCAGGCATTGTAGAGTTGGGAAGATAGATAGGAAGTGGGATTTAAAACTCAAACAGTATGCTGAAGTTTCATATGGTGTAAGTAATCAGGAGAGATAATGGAGTTAGGGGAAAAGGAGTAGAGTTTATACCAGGAGTCAAAGATGATAACTTTGCTCATCCTGATAGCTAACTGGGAGGAAACTTAGATTACAATTTAGCAGGCAGAGATGACTGGTGGCGACTTAGATCTGGATCTATTAAACCTGACGCATGCCTCTAAATGATATCACTGAGCTGGAACGAATAGACAAGAAACTGTCCTTTGCAGACTTCAAAGACATGGAAAAAGAAGCCAGTGCTGCAGGTGCACTGGTTGCATTAGAGCAGGTAGCAGTGAAAATATGTGAAGCCAGTCCCATGCAGCTGGACAACAAAAGAGAGACAATAGAGGAAGATGGTATGGCAGTTGCATCATTTGCCAACAGAGGTCGAGGAGAGATAATGCACTGTAGGAACAAAGAATGTCATCTGTAACTCTGGCCAGGCTGGTCTCAGTGCTGCGAGCACAGCAGAAGCTGGACTGAAAGGAGTTTTGAAAGAAGTGGCATGAAGTGGGACGTGTTGTCATGTTCAAGGAAAAGGATATGAGAGAGGGGACGAATGCCAGAGAAGGCAAATGGATAAGAAATGGTTTATTTTGATGAGATAATTGATGAAGCAGTTCCGAAAGAGAGCATATAGTGGCTAAGCAAGGGAAGGCATTTGCATTTACAAGACCAGCAAACAGAAGAAAAGTTGCTGAGTGGTCACAAGGAGGCGAGGTTGGGAGCAGATCAAGGGAGCAGGATATAGGTGTCATAGAAAAAATTAGTTCAGAATGAGTGGTGTGTAGGTAGGTGGTAGGAGAATTGAGGGAAGGTGGGGATGTGAGATGGAAAAATGGGATTAATGTAGGATTAGTATAAATGGGTGGTTGATGGTCGGCGCGGACTCGGTGGGCCGAAGGGCCTGTTTTGGTGCTGTATCTCTCTATGACTCTATGACAGGAGAAATTAATGATAGAGGTTGTGGAGCTAAGACGAATGGGTAAAAAGGCTTCAGTTGTACAATAAATTATATGGTTCAGCATTAAGGCAGCATCCAGGAGTAGAATGATAAGGTGATTCAAATATAAAAATCAGTCCTGTCACTTAATACTTTAAGTAAATATATTATATGTTTAGTAGCTGTTTTAATTAAGTACAAAATGAGGAAAAAAGATATGAAATGAGAAAAGGACTTTACATCAAAGGTTTGATGCCTATTTTTAAAATAAAGTTGTAAACATGGAAATCAAGATCAACAGAACCAACGAATCGAGCAGAACTACACATCATTTATCTACCAACCATTTCAAACATATTTTTCTATCCATAATATGCTACAGACATGCAAATAAAAAGGATACTTACTTTGCATTAACTAGAATGACTAACATGAGAAAGAAAATTAGGAATGGGTCTGCTTGCTGTAGATAAATATCCCACATCAGCTGGGCAACATCTTCTGTGCAACAACCAGCGAAGAGGCTTGCTCCCTTCAGAATAATATAGAAAAAAAAGGCAAGAACATCTCATAAACTGAAATTATTAAAAATCCAGTATCATAGCTTCACAGCAATTCATACCCATAGTTCAAAAATACAGCTTTATTCTCTACAAACAGAATAATGGCTAATTAGCTAATGGCTAATTTTATCATACATATGACATAATAAAAGTGAAGTAAGTTCAAGGCATTTCTAACCATCATCTGAACCCGGAATTAGATTATAACTTGCATATAATTTTTGCTGAAAAGGAATAATTCTGCTTTTTTGGTCAGATTCTTCAAGCATGAAAGGTTCATAAAGGCCCATTAATTGGATTCTAGCAAAAGGGTATTAATGGAATGTTCTGAACCATACCATGTAACTGTACAAACATTTCACTTATACTAAATTGTGTAGTATAAAATGTAAAAGATCAGTCTATGATAATGGATCTACAAGAGCAAAACTGTCCTGTTTTAGTTGGAAGGAGTAACGGGAAAGGAAGACTCATACACCAGCTCTACCTCTTGACCCCTCCACTGTATCTAAATTGTTAAGACTGCTTGTCCAACATCCAGTACTAGATGAGCAAAAATTTCCACCAACTTTTTTTTTTAATACATTCACGGGATGTGGGCGTCGCTGGCCAGGCCAGCATTTATTGCCCATCCCTAATTGCCCTTGAGAAGGTGGTGGTGAGCTGCCTTCTTGAACCGCTGCAGTCCATGTGGGGTAGGTACACCCACAGTGCTGTTAGGAAGGGAGTTCCAGGATTTTGACCCAGCGACAGTGAAGGAACGGCGATATAGTTCCAAGTCAGGATGGTGTGTGACTTGGAGGGGAACTTGCAGATGGTGGTGTTCCCATGTATTTGCTGCCCTTGTTCTTCTAGTTGGTAGAGGTCGCGGGTTTGGAAGGTGCTGTCTAAGGAGCCTTGGTGCATTGCTGCAGTGCATCTTGTAGATGGTACACACTGCTGCCACTGTGCGTCGGTGGTGGAGGGAGTGAATGTTTGTAGATGGGGTGCCAATCAAGTGGGCTGCTTTGTCCTGGATGGTGTCGAGCTTCTGGAGTGTTGTTGGAGCTGCACTCATCCAGGCAAGTGGAGAGTATTCCATCACACTCCTGACTTGTGCCTTGTAGATTGTGGACAGGCTTTGGGGAGTCAGGTGGTGAGTTACTTGCCTCAGGATTCCTAGCCTCTGACCTGCTCTTGTAGGCACGGTATTTATATGGTTACTCCAGTTCAGTTTTCGGTCAATGGTAGCCCCTAGGATGTTGAGAGTGGGGGATTCGGTGATGGTAATGCCATTGAATGTCAAGGGGAGATGGTTAGATTCTCTCTTGTTGGAGATGGTCATTGCCTGGCACTTGTGTGGCGCGAATGTTACTTGCCACTTATCAGCCCAAGCCTGGATATTGTCCAGGTCTTGCTGCGTTTCTACACAGACTGCTTCAGTATCTGAGGAGTCGCGAATGGTGCTGAACATTGTGCAATCATCAGCGAACTGAATACTGGGAACACTGAAGTTATTATCTTCGGGCCCTATGGCAAATGCCATTCTCTAGCCACTGACTCCGCCCCTCGCCTGACAACTGTGAGGCCGAACCAGACTGTTTGCAACCCTGGTGTCATGTGACCCCAAACTTCAAGCCAATTATCTTTGCCATCACCAAGATCACCTATTTCCACCCGCTTAACATCGCCTGACTCTGTCCTGCTTCAGTTCATCTACTGAAACCCTCATCCATGCTTTTGTTACCTCTAGACTTGACTATTCCAATGGACTCCTGGTTGGCCTCCCATTTCTGTAAACTTGAGGTCATCCAAAACTCTGCTGTTCATGTCATAACTTGCACCAAATCCTATTCACCCATCACTAATGTTCCCACTAAGCTGCATGGTGCAGTTGCAAAGTAATCAGGATTGTGCCAAGCAGGGAACAAAAGACTGCACACAAGCAAAGTTCCCTTTTAAGATATGCACATGCACGGCAGTGCATCAATCTTAAAGGGACCACATAGTGCTACAGGCCAGCTGCACACGACGAACAGTAGTTACGGGGAACATTGCTTGCTGACCAACATTGGCTCCCGGTTAAACAATGATTTGATTTTAAAATTCTCATCCTTATTGTCAAATCCCTCCCCACCTCCAGCCCTACAATTTTCTGATTCTGGTCTTTTCAGCATCCCCAATTTTAATTGCTCCACCATTCGTGGCCATGCCTTCAGCTGTCAAGCTCCAAAGCTCTGGAATTTCCTCCCTAAACCCCTCTGCCTCTCTTTCCTCCCTTAAGATGCTGCTTAAAACCTACCTCTATGACCAAGCTATGGTTCATTTGCCCTAACATCTCTTTAGGTGATTTGGTATCAAATTTTGTTTGATAATGCTGTGAAATGCCTTGGGATATTTTGTTACATTAAATGTGCTAATAAATGCAAGTTCCTGTTGTTATGACATAACCAATCATCCAGTTTCAGAACATTACTGGCAGAGTAATGAAAACAGGTCACCTAGCTACCTAAGGTGGTAATTAGTTTAGGAAGGCCAATAGAAAATATAAAGATATTTTTAAAATGTGCCTCAGAAAAGATACAATTACTTATGTTTTAGGCCTTTATATATATTCTGTGTTATAGTCAATGATTTTAAAACAGTACCTCTGACCACGCAGAACTACAGTGCACAAGATGAGGAGCTGAATTTTATAAGCCCTCTGCCGTTCTTGGCGGCAAGCTTAAAAGATGGCACAACTTGCATGCTGCTGAGCCCCCGCGATATTTCGTGCGGGGGCTCATT
Organism: Heterodontus francisci; assembly: GCF_036365525.1. Classification (NCBI taxonomy): domain Eukaryota; kingdom Metazoa; phylum Chordata; class Chondrichthyes; order Heterodontiformes; family Heterodontidae; genus Heterodontus; species Heterodontus francisci. The sequence goes on along the minus strand of NC_090380.1, from coordinate 89,663,559 downwards.
TAAATGGAGGGTGCCATTTTTAAAGGGCTTCAAGCCCTTAGAAAAAATTTGAATTTTTGAAGTTATATTATTGTGCATTTTCTTAAAGAAAAATTTAAAGCTGGAGGCCGTTTCCCAACCTCCATGTTTTTCTTTGGCCTATATCACGAAAATTTATTTTATTCCCAACCTGAACGTTCCACCACAACCTCGTCACATTTGCCCTTCAACCCCTTCCCACCATCCCCACAGCCAACACAAAGTGTTTTTCCTACTACCCCCCCCCCCCCCCCCCAACCACTCTCGCTCTGATAATTTCACTCCTCCCCCCTCCCCATCAGTATCTCGCCTCGGAACTCCGAACTGAGTTCTGAAGGCGCGAGAGTTTCGGCCAGCAACTGGAATATCAGCGTGGGACGGTAGACGGGACAAGGCGAGTTCATTTGCATTCATTAATCTTTATTAACATATTGAAATGAAGGCCCCGCCACCAAGCGGCGGGCAACACCAAGGCCTCATTGCCACTGGCAAAATGCCATGATCCTCGATGTCAGAGGGCTAGTAAAATTCAGCCCAAGATCTTTAAAAGAAAACTGCCCGATTGGAGGATACTCCTGAAGCTGATTGAGAGTTAGTACTGACGTGGACACGAGTTAGAAGCCAGCTTAGATAGAATTAAATTATTCTGTCTTATTCTGGAGTGATATGATTCCAAATCATAAAGCACAAACAGTGAAATGTCTTCACTTATCAAAACATGGAGGATGACTTGAATTCTCAAATAATTTACTGAAAGTACATGATGATAAATTGGCTGCTGGTGTAAATTCTATTAGAGAAAAGCCGCAAGTAAGTCCTAATGAGCACTGAGCTTAAGAATAATGCTTGCCAGATACTAGTAAATAATGAACATGGAACTAACAGCATTTCCAAAATTTAAAATGTTGATCCAAATTGTGAGGCTAGATTAAGAAACTATAATTAACGGAATTCTACCAAAGATACTACTTTTTGAGGAAAAGCACCACCTTTAAATGTGGATACAAAGTAATACATAAATGACTGGAACAGACATCAAAAAGAGGTTTCAGGTTATTTAGAGGCTGGAATGTTGGGGAAATATAAAATGTTTTGAAGAGATAAAGTTACCCAGTTGATTGCATAGGAGTCTGGAGTCATCTTCTTTGTGTCAAGAAAAGAGCAAAGCTCTGGTTCATGATACTGCAGAAGAAGCCTGAAGAGGTGGAATGGTCGACCCTTGGGGACACAATCCCTATAAAAGACAGCAATCCAGTATGAAAAACAAATCAAAACTTCAACTTGGCATGTAGTTATCAATGCCAACTGGCACTTCACTTAACAACAATGTGGGATCAATTCATTCCTATGCAAATTAATTAATGACAAATAAGTGGCACTGTGAGATCGAGAATGGAGACACCTTGTCTATATGCCATACAAAAGAAAGTTAATTCAGGTGACATTTGTGTGTTGGCTTACCTGGGTATGTACTTATTCATGATAGCATAAAAACAATTATATAAATCATTCCGTGGCATTCGGAGTGGAACAAGAGGTTTAAGCAAGTCAGTCCAGCCGAGACTCGAGGTATATGTGACATTTCGGGATTTGCAATAAAACGTGATCACAGATTCAACATCTGAAAGTAATTGCATCTTTTCCTCTTCTGGCACTGAAAGATGGTCTACAATTGGGAAAAGGTAAATATTAATATACAAATCAGAATTATAATACATTGGTCCAGCGATAGCTGCCGGCCTTTCCGCGCCCCGGGGGGGTGGGGGGGAGCATGGCAGTCAGGCACAGGGTGCCCAAATGAGGGCTGCCCCTGCCTCCCAACCCACCCCTGGGACCCAAGACACCCCCCTCCCCCCCAAAGGACCACTCCAGTCTCACCAGGGAAGGACCGATCCCCCGGTGAGGCATGCCCCTACTTACCTTCCCTTCTCAATCCAAGGTGTTGGCTTGGCTGCAGTCCCAGCAGTGGCCACCGCTCCCAGTGGTGCTGTTGGGACTAAGAGCTGCCGGCCTGCTGATTGGCTGGCAGCTCACTGAGGCGGGACCTCCTCCCTCAAGTGGGTGGAAGTCCCGCCTCGGGGCAATTAAAGTCTGGGCATCCGTAAAATATGGGATGGATCCCCAGGCTAGGCGGATGCAGGTTCGCCACCAACTTTCATGTCGGAGTCCGGTTCCCGCTCATCCACCGTCAAATTCCGGCCATTACTTTAGAGTGTTACTGTGCTAAGCTTCTGAAGTTTGATCGAGGGAAAAAAAAATCGTATAAAGCTGAAGGAGTCAAAAGTGTCAGAAATCAATAAAATTTATATCATTTTCTAAACTTTTCTTTTCCATGGCCCTTACTTCCTACCAATTGTTCTGCCCTCAAGACACAGACTTCTTGTTGAAGTACAGTTCCACAGGTGACAGTACTCTCTGGCAACTGAACCATTGTTCATTATTTATGTGGGAACCCAGTCAGTGAGGGCTAGCAAGCTATTTAAATGTGAGGGTGTGAAGAAAGGTTGTTAAACAGCTTCACCTGCCTAAGCCCTGGAATTCCCTCTCTAAAACTCCTCCACCTCACTCTCCTCCTTTAAGATGGTCCTTAAAACCTACAAACTTTGAGTGAGCTTTAGGTCACCTGTCCTAACATTTTCTTATTGTTCTCATTGTCAAATTTTGTTTGATATCGCTCCTATGAAGTGCTTTGGTATGTTTTACTACATTAAAGGTACTATATAAATGCAAGTTGTTGTCCTACTAACATGCATTTGTAGCTGGATACAAAACAAGAGCAAGAACCCTGAATGATATTCCCACCACTAAACAGGGATGCGGATGCCCAACGATTACACCTCTGCCCCCAATTACCTACGTATTTCTTAACTGTAATCTCCAAATTCCTAGTAATTTACCAGCAAATGAACCAATGTGGCATTTTCCAGCAAGGAAGGCATCAACAATAACTTGCATTTATGTAGTGCATTTAATATAATAAAACAGTCAGACAAAAATTGTCACTGAGCCAAGGAAGGAGACCTTAGGACAATTGATTGGAAAAAAAACTATTCCTACTGGAGAAGACAGAAATTTAAGAATGAAGGAAGAAATTAGGACATGGAATACTATACTCGAAAGTGGTGGAAGCAGAATAGCTTTTCAACAAAAGTGGATAAATATTTGAAAAAGAATATAAACCGTATGGGACTAAGTGGATAGCTCTTTCAGAGAGCCAGCATGTGAAACTGGCTGAATGGCCTCCTTGCGTGCTGTAAAATTCAATTTCTCCTACAACCTTCAGGTTTTTAAAGCCCAAGCTTAGCAAAACCAATCATAAATTCTCAATTTATCTAGCTCTTACTTTCACTCTTTTCAATCTTGGTAATGTCCTGCACTGTGGGCCTTGGCTATATGGCTCTCCTTCTTTCCATCATGCTTTTACGGCAATTATTATAAGGAATAACCTGAGGACAGACAAACATCCTTTGCTTTACAGCAATTACTTAATTAACTTACCTATGAGCTTTTGGCAATCATCTTGAATTAATGTCTGTTCAGGTAGATCTAGAGATCCATCCCATGATCCTAAGCTACCCACTTTCCCTGCTACATTAAGTGAAATCTGAAAAACAATGAGTTAAAATGTAAACATATGAAAAAAAATCACTGAAAAAAAAAACACATTTATATGTGTTACACATTCACAGCATGCTACTTTTAAATTGCAGTAACTAGTAATGTAGGCAAACAAGCAGGTAATTCGTAAACACTAAAGTCCCACAAACAGCAATGAGATAAATGATCAGATGATCTGATAATTGTGGTGTTGGTTGAGAGATAAATGGTCACTGGGAGAATTCCTCTGGCTTTTCTCTGAACAATGTGTTACGATCAGGTGAGGAGCGGTCACAAGGCTCCCCTCTTGCCCTTCCTCTTATTTGACTGTAAAAAGGTTTATTCCTTTTTAAAAAGTAGATGCGCTTACCACTTCAGGGGGCCAGAGAGGGGGGCCGGAGAGGGGGGAGTGAGCCCTTCTTGCTTCTGCACAGATTGAGTTTCTGGCTTGTCTGCTTGCCCAAGGAAACTCCCAGCTTTCACAGATAGACAGACGGTGACATGACTGTTTCGGTGTATTGTTTGGTATCTCTAATGAGATTCAAGTTTAGGAATTCCAATTTCTCAAACCTCCTGGTGTCAATGTTCACCCTTTCAATGTTAATGGCCCAGGATGGTGTTGAATGTCTTGCTAATGAAAGCCATCTCAGGTAGTTCAATCAATAGTTCAAGCCATTGTTTTGGGTATAGGCTAATCAGACATGTGTTTCCACTTTGATGTCTTGGAATGTGGCAGGTTTTCAAATGCAAATAGTGGCAGCCATTTTTAGCGGTGGCAAAGTCTTTGTAAATGTTGTCTCTAATCTTCCAGCTTTAGTTTTTCCTTAAGCTTAATGGAAGTTTACAACCGATGAATTAAAAATCCTCATTTGGCATAACATGTTTTCTTGACAAACGCTATTGGATCTTTTCCATCTACCTGAGCAAATAGATGCGGTTTGGACTTAATGTCTCATCTGTAAGGTAGCACTTCTAACAGTGAAGCAATCCCTGAGTAGTGCACTGGAGTGCTAGCTTAGATTCGAGTCCCTTTAGTGAGGCTTGAACTCACGACCTTCTAATTTACAGGTCAGAATGCTAACACTAAGTCAAGGCATGCCTAATGGGATCAGTCTACCCTGCACAAGTATACTTCCCATTGAACAACTGTTCTCCAGTTCACAACCCAAAACATCCCGTCCTCAAAATAGTATAAGAGGAAGCATGTTGCCAGGTGGTTGGAATAGAAATAGGAGAAAATATAACCCGAGATGCAGCACATTGTACCCTAATGCAGAAGCAATTTTATATTTTATCATTTTTTTCTCCTAAAGTTGCAATTTCCTACTGGGGTACAGTTCCATGGCATAGGAACAGGAGTAGGCCATTTAGCCCCTCCAGCCTGTTCTACAATTCAATGAGATTAAGGCTGATCTGTATCCTAACTCCATCCACCCACCTTGGCTCCATATCTATTAATGCTCTAGGCTAGCAAATTGATTTGAGATTTGAAATTATTAATTGAGCAAGCATCTACTGCTTTTTGTGGGAGAGTGCGCCACACTTGTACCACCATTTGCAGTAAGTGTCTCCTTACCTCTCTCCAGATTGAACTGGCTCTGATTTTAAGGTTATGTCCCCTGGTCTTCGACTCCCCCACCAGCAGAAAAACACTATCTACTCTATAAAGTCCTTTCAAAATCCAAAATGCCTCTATCAAATCAACCCTCAACATTCTATATTCCAGGAACTACAAGCCTAGTTCACGTAATGTCACCTCATAATCTAACCCTTGGTAACATTCTGGTGAATCTGCGTTGCACTCCTTCCAAGGCCAATAAATCTTAAGGCATGGTCCCCATAGTCACCAACTAAGCTCACACAAGAATAAGGCAATGTACATCAAACAATACCCCAGCAAGGGTCATAATGTTCAGGAGAGGAGAAAGTATTACATATTATATCATTGTTGGTAATACATCTGAACACTAGTTGGGACAGATTATTTAACCCCTCTACTAGAAATCTCAATTCAACTCTGTCAAAAGGCTAAAATAAAGTATACTTATTGATGAAACCCGCAGAGCAAAGCCTTTTTATCAAACTGTCAAATTTGAAACTGTGCAAAAATCATGTAAAACTTGTGTCAGAATGATGCACAAGCAGAAATCTCCAGCGGAACAGATGGTCACTGAGAAACTAGCTACCTCATCCACGTGCTCATTCTTTACTTGAGAGCCGAGACAATGATCAGAAGGCTGGTTGACCATGCAGGACAGACATCATGTGCTCATGTGTTCTAGCATGAGTCACTGGAGAGCAACCTTAAAGTAAATTCTGATTGTTATTTTCCCTCCATAGGCCAGGAACATTGAGGCCAACTGAAATTTCTTTCCTTGTTCAGATTGGCTGAATCTACAAAGATTGAGAATCAAACATAGTACCTTATGGTTTGCGTGATTAGTACCAAAACATTTAGCAAATTTCCTCAGAGGCCAAGAGATGAAAACAAGCAATAAGATGTTTCTAATCTTCAGAAAGAGCTGACTATCCTATTGGCTCTTTGTTAACATCAGAAATTAAACCAGTAGTCAGTGACAAGTGAGTTAAGTTCTAAAAGTATGCTTAACTGTTTGTGCGCAGAGCTCCGATTTGCCCAAGCAGAGCGATTTAATAAATGTCTGTTCAGTCACATTGTACTAAAACTGATAGGTCAAATTGACAAATTCAGTACATCTGTACCATTAACTATTTACCTTCCACACTTTGGCCCTTTGGTCAGTTGGTATGCATCGTCCTTGAATTATGTTTCTAAGTGTTTCAAGGTCATAGCCACCTTCATCCAACGCTTCAGCTAGATCTTTATCCCTAAGATAGATGTGAAAGATTTTATTTACATGCAAAGTTCACCTTAACAGAATTAGCAGTAGGTTGGTCTAACTACTGTTCAGAACATATCATCACTGGCTGACTCAACAATGGAAGAGAATTTAGTCTAATATCAAGAAGTGGCTTGTTGGGTTTAAAAATTGACTGTGACCATAAATCAAGCCAAATTCCTTATAAAGAAAAACAGAAAATGCTGGAGACAGCATCCGTAACATTTGTGGAGAAAAATGCTCTTGCCACAGATACTTCCTGACCCAAATGTTTTCCAGTATTTTCTGTTTATATTTCAAATTTTCAGCATCCACAGTATTTTGCTTTTGTTTCAATGCAAATTAGTACCTGTAAACAGAAGAGCATTTATTATACTTCAAATGTGTACCTTTCATCAGAATTACTAATGTTTAAGAAAATGTCAAACATATTTCAAAGTGGGCCTTTTTAAATCAGCCAAACTTCCATTATAGTAAACCATCAAATATAAAACAGAAAATTTATAAAGTTTTCAGTGATAGCACTGGTCTCCTACAATTTTTTGCAATGACAAGAAATGTTTTGATACACAAAATTTGTTGCGGGTTCTAGCAAAGTATGCTGCGTATACTCCAATGATGTTTTACATTTCACGTCTGATATTTTACATTTCTAATCATCTTGTCCATACAACCACAGACTAAAACAAAAAAAGCATTTAAGAAACAATGGGTGTAACTAAACCTAACAACACTGGCAGCATTAATAAATTATACAATGTTTACTCTGTCATGTCTTTCTGAACACTCCTTGATCAGCTATACTTCCAAATTCAGTTGAGGATACCCTCAAAAGACATTCAAACATGTCACAAAGGCCTTAACGAGCGGTACTTTACACAGACTATGAGAGAAGAAAAATACATCCAAAAGCTTTTAAATCTTCTCTTCTTCTTTGGCCTCCTTGTCTCGCGAGACAATGGTAAGCGCCTGGAGGTGGTCAGTGGTTTGTGAAGCAACACCTGGAGTTGCTTTAAAGGCCAATTCTGGAGTGACAGACTATTCTACAGGTGCTGCAGATAAAGTTGGTTGTCGGAACAGCTAAGTCTCTTCGACTCGTCACACTTTAGCCCCGCCTTTACAGCTGCCCGCCAGCTCTGGCGATCACTGGCAACTGACTCCCACGACTTGTGATCAATGTCACACAACTGCATGTCACGTTTGCAGATGCCTTTAAAATGGAGACATGGACGGCCGGTGGGTCTGATACCAGTGACGAGCTCGCTGTACAATGTGTCCTTGGGGATCCTGCCATCTTCCATGCGGCTCACATGGCCAAGCCATCTCGAGCGCCGCTGGCTCAGTAGGGCGTATATGCTGGGGACGTTGGCCGCCTCGAGGACTTCTGTGTTGGAGATACAGTCCTGCCACCTGATGCCAAAGATTCTCCGGAGGAAGCGAAGATGGAATGAATTGAGACGTCGCTCTTGGCTGACATACGTTGTCCATGCCTTGCTGCCGTAGAGCAAGGTACTGAGGACACAGGCTTGATACACTCGGACTTTTGTGTTCCGTGTCAGTGCGCCATTTTCCCACGCTCTCTTGGCCAGTCTGGACATAGCAGTGGAAGCCTTTCCCATGCGCTTGTTGATTTCTGCATTGAGAGACAGGTTACTGGTGATAGTTGAGCCTAGGTAGGTGAACTCTTGAACCACTTCCAGAGTGTGGTCGCCGATATTGATGGATGGAGCATTTCTGACGCCCTGTCCCATGATGTTCGTTTTCTTGAGGCTGATGGTTAGGCCAAATTCGTTGCAGGCAGCTGCAATCCTGTTGATGAGTTTCTGCAGACACTCTTCAGTGTAAGATGTTAATGCAGCATCGTCAGCAAAGAGTTGTTCCCTGATGAGGACTTTCCGTACTTTTGTCTTCACTCTTTGACGGGCAAGGTTGAACAACCTGCCACCTGATGTTGTGTGGAGGAAAATTCCTTCTTCTGAAGACTTAAACGCATGTGAGAGCAGCAGGAAGATGATGATCCCAAACAGTGTAGGAGCGAGAACACAGCCCTGTTTCACGCCACTCAGGATAGGAAAGGGTCTGATGAGGCGGCGCTATGCTGAATTGTGCCTTTCATATTGTCATAGAATGAGGTGATGATACTTAGTAGCTTTGGTGGACATCCGATCTTTGCTAGTAGTCTGAAGAGACCACGTCAGCTGACGAGGTCAAAGGCTTTGGTGAGATCAATGAAAGCAACATAGAGGGGCATCTGTTGTTCGCGGCATTTCTCCTGCAGTTGGCGAAGGGAGAACAGCATGTCAATGGTGGATCTCTCTGTTCGAAAGCCACACTGTGCCTCAGGGTAGACACGCTCAGCCAGCTTCTGGAGCCTGTTTAAAGCGACTCCAGCAAAGACTTTCCCCACTATGCTGAGCAGGGAGATTCCACGGTAGTTGCTGCAGTCACCACAGTCACCCTTGTTCTTATAGAGAGTGATGATATTGGCATCGCGCATGTCCTGTGGTACTGCTCTCTCGTCCCAGCACAGGCAAAGCAGTTCGTAGAGTGCTGAAAGTATAGCAGGCTTGGCACTCTTGATTATTTCAAGGGTAATGCTGTCCTTCCCAGGGGCTTTTCCACCGGCTAGAGAATCAATGACATCACTGAGTTCCGATTTTGTTGGCTGTATGTCCAGCTCAGCCATGACTGGCAGAGTCTGGGCTGCATTGAGGGCAGTCTCAGTGACATTTTCTCTGGAGTACAGTTCTAGTTAGTGCTCCACCCAGCAGTCCATTTGCTTGCGTTGGTCAGTGATTGTGTCCTCTGATTTAGATTTCAGGGGGGGCGATCTTCTTGATGGTTAGCCCAAAAGCTCTCTTAATGCCATCATACATTCCTCTGATGTTTTCGGTGTCGGAGGCCAGCTGAATATGACTGCATAGGTGTTGCCAGTAGTCAGTTTTAAGTAATTTACATTTAGAAGTACATCTAAAATCTGCTGCTTCTGAAGAATTGCAGACAATTAAATAATTTTGAAAATTGCATGGAGAGACAATTCCCAAGTTCCAATGGCTGTGAGATGTCTACCTACCATATTTTAAAATCCTTTTATTGGCGTTATGCTATATTTATAAGCTCGGAAAGCATTAATAGGTGGCTGGGATCAAGAATACCAGCACAGCATGACATGTTTGACAAATTTAATGAAGTTTTGAGAAGAAGTGACATCTTAATAGATAAAGATTAAGCACTATAGGGGATTCACCAGGATATTGCCTGGGTTAGAGCATTCTATGATTTCAGCTATGAAGAGAGACTGGACAGGCTAGGGTTGTTTTCCTTAGTGCAGAGAAGGCTGAGGGGGGACCTGATTGAGGTATACAAAATTATGAGGGGCACCGATAGGATAGATAGGAAGAAACTTTTTCCCTTAGCAGAGGGGTTAATAACCAGGGGGCATAGACTTAAGGTAAAGGGCAGGAGGTTTAGAGGGGATTTGAGGAAAAAGAATTTCACCCAGAGGGTGGTTGGAACCTGGAACACACTGCCTGAAGGGGTGGTAGAGGCAGGAACCCTCACAACACTTAAGTATTTAGATGAGCACTTGAAACGCCATAGCATACAAGGCTACGGGTCAAGTGCTGGAAAATGGGATTATAATAGATAGGTGCTTCATGTCCGGCACTGACACGATGGGCCAAAGGGCCTGTTTCTGTGCTGTATGACAATGAATCTACGCAGTACGTGGGTATATATATATATAGATTTTTAGAAGGCATTCAGTTAGGTTACATTCGCACCACACAAGTGCCAGGCAATGACCATCTCCAACAAGTGAGAATCTAACCATCTCCCCTTGACATTCAATGTCATTACCATCACCGAATCCCCCAACTATCAACAACCTGAGGGTTACCATTGACCAGAAACTGAACCGAAGCAGCCATATAAGTACTGTGGCTACAAGAGGAGGTCAGAGGCTGGGAATTACGTGGCGAGTAACTCACCTCCTGACTCCTCAAAGCCTGTCCGCTATCTACAAGGCACAAGTCAGGAGTGTAATGGAATACTCTCCACTTGCCTGGATGAGTGCACCTCCAACACTCAAGAAGCTGGACACCATCCAGGACAAAGCAGCCCACTTGACTGACACTGCATCCACCACCTTCAACATACATTCCCTCCACCACCGACACACAGTGGCAGCAGTGTACACCATAAACAAGATGCACTGCAGCAACTCACCAAGGCTCCTTCAACAGCACCTTCCAAACCTGCAACCTCCATCACCTAGAAGGGCAAGGGCAGCAGATACATAGGACCACCACCCCTGCAAGTTCCCCTCCAAGCCACACACCATCTTGGCTTGGAACTATATCAGCGTTCCTTCACTGTCACTGGGTCAAAATCATGGAACTCCCTTCCTAACAGCACTGTGGGTGTGCCTACAGCACATGGACTGCAGCAGTTCAAGAATGTGGCTCACCACCACCTCCTCAAAGGCAATAAATACTGACCTAGCCAGTGACACCCACATCCCATGAAAGAATGAAAAAAGCTATCTCACAGGAGGCTTTAATTAATGTGTGCTGCTTTGATTGGAGAAGGCTTGGAAGTTACAAATCCCCATGATAAGTACTGGGTATGCTTTTGTTTCCCAGTCGATTTAGATGATTTGGACTTGGGAACAGAATATCAAAAGTTAGTGAATACAGAAAAGTAGCAGGTTTGGCAAACAGTAAGGACTGTAAGACTCTTCAGGAGGATATAAACAGGTTAGCAGAATAGGTAGACAGGGATAGGTGGCAGATGCTATTTAAAGCAAAGAATTGGAGGGGCGGTAATAAATTTTGTGATGAAAAGTGAGGAATGGAAAGTTGCTGAAGGATATTGATCGAGAGAGATTAGGGGTTCAATGTATAATACCTTGAAAGACAGCAAAATGAACAAGATGCATTTATATAAATTCACAGGGACATGAAAACTGAAATAAAATGCAGGCAGATAAAGCTATTAAAAAAAGCCAATAGCATATTGGAATTTTATGAATACAGAAAAGGTGTAAGAGTAAAGATGTAGTGATAACTTTGTACAAGGCAATGATTAGGCCACAATTAAGAGTGCAGTGTGTGATTTTGAGCACCCATTGTAGAAAAGACATTAACGCTACAGACAATCCAGAATGTCCATTTATCAGGATAGGAATCTATAATTATGAAAACTTCCAGGTACTTGGGCTACTTCCACTGGAGTACAGGTTTTTAAAAATCATCAAGAGTTTTGTCAGGATAAACAGAGAGATGATTTACTCTGCTAAGGGCCAAATTGAATAAAGAAATTTCTCCTAATCTTGCTGTCTTAAATGTGAAAATTTCATAGAGTTGGTGAAACATGGAATGTTTTTCCACAGGGAACAGTTGAGGCAAAGACCACTGCATCTTTTAACAGAAAAACAGATAAATATTTGAAGCATCAGAAGCTACGAGGAGAAAGCAAAGCAGTGAATTTGTTTTAGATTGCTCTAGCAAAAGGCCAGCACCGACGTGATGGGCCAAAGGGTCTTTCATGTCGCAGTAAATTTCTACCGTTCTGAAATTCTATAGTTATTCTCACATGCATCAACTGATCAATCTCTCTCACATTCATGCAGATGGTAAAGAACAGAAACAAATCCTTTGCAGCTGACACTGGCATTCTCCTTTCAAAAAATTTCTTGTCATTAATAGTTACTTTGTAGAAGAAACACAGAGACTAACACAGCTTTCTCTGTGGAACACTAATTACAAAAAGAAATTTAAACTTGTCAAATTATCATTGCAAACTACAAAATGTACAAAACCATTTGCAGTAGCAGTTTACTAAGTTAACAGAAGTTATCTATAATGTCCCACTTTCATCCTGATTGAAAAACAAAATGACTACAAAATATCAGCTGTAGACTGCTGTTGCTTGAAAAAGAGGAATATTAGTGATATGGAGAGCAAGATTAGACTAGGTGGCTCATATGGAGAAAAACACTAGTGGAGGCAGATTCCATTGTGGCTTTCAAAAGGGAAGTGCATAAGCACCTGAAGAGAAAAAATCTGCAGGACTCCAGGGAAAAGGAGGGGGAGTGGGACTAGCTAAATTACTCATGCATGGAGCCAGCATGGGCACGGCAGGCAAAATATCCTCCTTCTGAGCTGCAACCATTCTATGATTCTAGACGTGATGTGTTGAACAGCCCATTTGAGTGCTCTAACAACTACGATTCAAAGCCATATACATCAGGAAGGTTTCAGGTCTGACTTGCAGTCTGTGTCAACCAATTGATCTCAGTGAGGCAGCCAATTGGTTTTCATGTCCCGAGGCTAGTGAAAGGGGGAGAATCAGTCATCATTAGCACTCTAGGCTACCCCATGATTACGACTGAAAATAGCACAAATCTGGACATGAAATGAAAACTCCACAATGGTGCCCCATCCCTATGGTTCAGTAGCCTGCATCTAGCTTCACACATGAAAACATCCACTTCAGTGAGATACTGCCAACACCTGGAGAACCATACCCCAGCACAAGTAAGCACTTTTAGGAGAGGAAGAGGGAAATGGTGGGAGAAAACTGGAAATAACTTACATTTGTATAGCATATTTACAAACATACGAATTAGGAGCAGGAGTAGAACACTCGGCCCCTCAAGCCTGCTCCGCCTATTGATAATATCCTGGCTAATCTGAATGTGGCCTCAACTCCACTTTCCTGTCTGTCCCCAATAACACTTGACTCCCTTGTCTACGAAGAATCTATCTAACTCAGCCTTGATTATATTCAATGATCCAACCTCTACTACTCTCTGAATTCCACAGACTAACGACCCTCAGAGTAAAAATTCCTCCTCATCTCTGTCTTAAATGGGAAAGTCATTTTTAAATTGTATTCCTTAGTTCTAGTCTTGCCCATAAGTGGAAACATTTTTCCAGCATCGCCCTGTCAAGTTCCCTCAGGATCTTATATGTTTAAATAAGATCACCTCTCACATTAATTAATATACAAAAGATCCCATGGCACTTCAGAGTTGTAACAAAAGTTAATGGCCTTAGTTAAATTCTCGTTTTTATAAGTTGGAGGGACAGTGGGATGCGCAGGAGGCAGGAGTTGGAAATTTGAAAGGTGCAGGAGGTCTGGAGAAGAATGCAGAAATAGGATAAAGTGAGGTCACAGAGGAATTTATGGTTAAGAATTTTAATTAAATTTAATGTATCTAGGAACAGGAAGTCAATGAGGCAGAGGACAGGAATGATGAGACATGCAGGGCTTAGTGAAGGACAGATATTCAGCTGTTAGACAAGTTGGAGTTTATGGAGGGTGGATCAAGATAGGACAGCATTAGAATAATTCTACAATTCAACAATAATTAGAGTTTGAAACTGTTTTGCTAAGAGTCAGAAACATGACATTAAAATGTAGGGCCACTGATACGACAAGTTTCTAAACAGTTCTATCAGTTGGGAGCACTCTTGCCCAATTCAGAAGGTGTGGGTTTAAATGCCATGTGTAGCCTGAATGGATAAATTATGTCGACATTCCAATGCAGTATTGAGGAAGTGCTGCATTGCTAGAGATGCTGTCCTTTGGATGAAATGTTAAATAAAGGCCCATCTGCCATAGATATTAAAGATCCACAAGCAGACTCGATCTGAATAAATATTTCTCCCTCAACCACCACCAAAAACAGATCAACTAACTGATCATTGCTGACTTGCAATACATACAAGTTATTGAATGTCCAAGTAATTCATTCTAAGTGAAGCATTCTGAGATGTGATAAGGTACTATTTCAAAAATCAAGTCTGACACTCCAATGCAGAACTGAGTGAGTGCTCCACACCAGAGGGGCTGCCCTTTGGATAACACGTTAAAGTGAGGCCTCATCCGCACTCTCCAATAGATATAAAAGATCCCGTGGCACTATTTCGAAGAAAAGTATGAGTGTTATCCCCGGCGTCCTGGCCAATATTTGTAGGAGCTTGCTGCGCGCAAATAGACTGCCACATTTCTACATTACAACAGTGGCGATGCTCCAAAAGTATTTCATTGGCTGTAAAGTGCTTTGAGTGATCCAGTGGTTGGGAAAGACACTATATAAATGAAAGTCTTTTATTTATAGAAACGCAAGACTTTTTCATAAGGGCACTCAAGTGATCTTATAACTGTACATTAACCAGTCATTGCTCCTATTGTGATCTCATAAATTATCTAACAAGCCAGTCAGATTACAAAGCAGCTTCAGCTTCGTACCAATGTAAAATATGACACAGGTAACAAGCTGCCTAAATAAAATTTACACAAGCATATGAAACAACCTCTAGGATGTAGTTTTGTAATGCTTTCACTTTGCAACAACTGCAGTGTAACAGCAATTCAAAGCAGCCTATTACCCACTTAAAAACTTTTGCCACCAATTTTCTCTCCTCCTCCCCCTTAAATTGATTCACTCTGTGATTTCACAGATTCCTGACCCTTCCCAAATTACCATTCTTTGTGCATGAACCTAGACAGATTCAGCAAGCTTTTCAGCTACATGGGCATCACAGTGACATCTGATCTCCTCCTCACCCAACAGTCAAAGGAAAACCAGTGTACTCACTTAATTCCCATCAGCAGAAAGAAGCAAAGTATTAACAGCAGGACCCTTACAGAGATCAGCTAACTTATCTCACATTAAAATATAATTCAACTTGGAACACCAGTGCATCAGAAGCACAGGTACAAAGCTCTGCTTTATTTACCCAGATATCGATGAAGAGCTTGCAGCACAGCTCACCACTGCCAGTTCTACATTTCTGTAAGCATAAGTGCACTCTAATAACCTTCTGTCATTATGGTATCCTAGATAATTACTGTAGAATTTAGTAATTGTATAGAAAATATTTAATTATTTTTCAAACATTATAATTACAGACTTAGTCTAGCTCAATGTCCAATGGCAGAAATCATTTTTGAAATAGCTAATCCAAATTATTTTCCACGCAATTACAGGATGTTCCAGAAAATATGAAAGGCAGGTGTGATGTGTGTTCACATCAAATTCCTTTCAAAGTATTTCTACCATAGAGCTCCCACTCTGCTCCTTCTCATGGTCACTATTGTAAACACAACCCTCCCTCTCAATCTCACACACAATTGGACCGACCAGACGGATTTCTCTTTCACCTTCAGCTTAAATTTATGAAAATGAGGTGCTCTATTAACACACAGGTTCTCCCTGCCTTTTCTTCAAATTTTTAAACACTTGACAGATTTTCTTTTGCTACTGTTGTTAAAAGTCCTATCACTAACACTGAGAAACAAACTGTGACAGAGCGTACACATCGACTCTACAATCAATTCACAAGCCCTTAAAAATGCACTGGTACAATTTTTTTTTAGAAAATACCAATACTGAATTTTCATATTCAGAATTCAGATTTTTATGGACTAGATTCCCATAGGAGGGGGAATGACTCGTTTAGCAGGTGATCGGGACTCTCAAGAAAGGAAAATAAAGTGAGCCTATCACACAGCTTGTCCCCTCAATCGATTCGCTTTCCCAATTTAAAGCTCCTTGGCTGAGCTTCATGTTAAGCCATTTCTACCCGGCAGAGACACCAGCACTCTGGACGCACACAAACGGTCCACTAGTTAATTTCCTAGCGTCCAATTTAAGGCCGCACACAAGCAGCTGGGACAGAGAAAAGCCGAGCTCCAATGACACCCACCAGCTACTGTTAGCACCCGGTACCAGCTGCGCCTCCTCGGCGGCCGCCGCCATTCCGCTCCCAGCCTCCACGTCTATCCCCAGCTGCTGCCGGAAACCGGATCGCCAGATTTTTTTCACACCAAGTGTCGTCAGTAAAACAAACCGTCGTAAAGCCCCATGTTGATTTACGGCATTGAGCCATTGCCATTCACCATTATTGCTAAAGGTGTGAATATGACCGTCATCAGGCTGGTGAAAAACTTTTCATTTTTTAAAAAGTTTTTAAAAAAAATTAAACTAGATATTTCTGATTTTAATGGCCCACAAATAGTTTGTTAAGAAGGAAGAATTCTTCTCATGAAACTTCAAACACCTGAACTACCTCTCTCTTTACAGTTGTTGATAGGTCTATTCTGTATTGGTAACATTTCTCATTTTATTCAGTAAGTACGAACCAGACACCAAGGTACCATACTCAATCCACAGTATAGTTCGTTAGCAGACTGTTAACAGTTGTAATGGAGATGTTTCAATACGGCTTAGCATGTGGTAGAGGGAAAATCAGGTGGGGTCCCTACCCCGGTACTGACCCTGTAACTATAAAAATAATTATCTATATATTAAATAACCTCCATAAATTTTCCCAGGCATGCGCCATGGAGATCACCTCCAGGCGCGTATCCATTGTCTCTCGAGATAAGGAGGCCCAAAAGAAGAAGAAGAAGAAATAATGACAAACATTTTTTGTAGAATGCCAACAATTTTTTATATGGAGCACTTCTGTCTTTTCTTTTGCTTTTCCTGCTTCTAATTCTATTGAACATCCCTGCTCCAAAGCATATGTGACCTGACATAAAACCCGATTGGCCTCATCTCTGATGCCTTCCACAGTTAACTGGTTTTCAACCAGTTCAGGGAATTGAAGAATGAGCTAAATATTGAAGCATAAGAGGGTTTCTCATGGAGCTGCATCCCAGTTGGGGTTTGTGTCTTCAAATAGGAGATAATTGGGGATGGGGAGGAATTTAAATGGTTCTAATCTACAATATTTGGATTTGTGTATAATGTAAAAGACATAGCTTTCTCAAAACATGTGGAATGGGTATTAAAAGCCATTTGGAACTTAATGTTAAGAAAGGAAAAGATGTAGCTAATTAGAGGGCAGCACAGTGGCGCAGTGGTTAACACCGCAGCCTCACAGCTCCAGGGACCCGGGTTCGATTCTGGTTACTGCCTGTGCGGAGTTTGCAAGTTCTCCCTGTGACCGCTTGGGTTTTCGCCGGGTGCTCTGTTTTCCTCCCACATTGATAGGTAAATTGGCCATTGTAAATTGCCCCTAGTGTAGGTAAGTGGTAGGGAATATGGGATTACTGTAGGGTTAGTATAAAAGGGTGGTTGTTGGTCAGCACAGACTTGGTGGGCTGAAGGGCCTGTTTCAGTGCTGTATCTCTAAATAAAATAAATAAAATAAAATAGTACAACTATATCTGAAAAACTATTTATCTGGTGTCTTTCTCCTACTCCATTCCCCATATTTAAGAGTTAAATTATCTGTAGAAAGGGGGACATAGCAACGCTTAAGTGGCTGTGGATAATTGGGTGAGTGAATGGCACTGACTTCTAGACAACCTTTAGAAGGAAAAAAGTTATAGTTGATTGAATTTTCAAATCTCACTCTACTGTAATCTGCTCAATCTGTCTCTTTGTATCCCTTCAGCTGTGGTGTAGAGTCCAGTTTCCTTGCTTTTGCTTTTATGTTACAAGTTCTTTGAATGAGCCACAAGGACAGAATCCACAATTCAATCTCTTGTATCACTGTAGAGGAAATTAAGACCAAGCATAATCATGAGGTGAACTGAGGTTAGAGGGTCAGGATAATTGGACAAGGTCACACATATGTCATTCGGTTTCCTTCCAAGCAAGTGTAATTGATAGTTTAAGAAAAATGGAGAAAAACAAGTTTGTTTAAATTCAACTGAAACAGAAGATGATTTAGAATAAATGTAGGGTGTTTTAAACCAACCTCTTTGACCATGGCTCTGTATCCATTTTATTTAATTGTGCCTCTGTGCGGTTTACTACATTGAAGGAACAATATAAATTATTCTGTTCCTTTCACTTCAGATTATAGTCAGCCTTGCAAATTACTGTGGTTGATTCCCTTTTTAACTGGAACCAAATGTTTAGCATGTACCCTGATCCAGAGCTGATACATGTATGTTCAGGGGATTGGGGACGGGGATGGTGATTGGTGATGGGGGAAATCATGCTCTATGTCATTGTGTGTCCTACTAGAAGACGGAAGTTCAAGTTGAATTTGGTTGTGCATTGGAATTATAGAATGATATTGCCCAAAAGGAGGCCAGTCAGCCTATCATGCCTCTGGTGGTTCTTTTGAATGAGCTACCTAGTTAATTCCACTCCCCTGCTCTTTCTCAATGGCCTGGCAAATTTTTGTCGTCTTCAAGTATTTATCCAATTCCCTTTTGAAAGTTATTATTTAATCTGCCCCTTTGTGGCAGTGCATAACAATTTGTTGTATTTATTTCCCTCAAGTTGCCTCTGTAGTTCTTTTGCTAATTACCTTCAACCTGTTTTTCTGGTTACCAAACCTTCTACTGGAAGCAGTTTCCTCTTATTTATTCTATAAAAACACTTCATGATTTTGAACACCTCTATCAAATCTCCTCTTAACCTTCCCTGCTTTAAGAACAACCCCAGTTTCCTCTGCTTTCTTTTACTGAATTTTTCATCCTTGATACCATTCTGGTAAATCTCTGCTGGATCCTCTGAAAAGGTCTTGCCATCCTTAATTGTGATGCCCAGGTTGGCTGCAGTACTCCAGATGGGGTCCAACTAGTATTTAATAAAAGTTCAGCATAACTTCCTTGCTTTTGTACTTCAGGTTACCATTGAGAAAGCCAAGCATTTTGAATGCCGATTTAACAGCCTTCTTAACTTGCCACTTCATAGATTTGTGTAAATATATCCCAAGGTCTTTCTGTTCCCATACCCCCTTCAAAATTGTACCATTTAGTTTATATTGCTTATCCTCATTCTAACAAGAGGAATCAGTTTACACTTTTGTGTTAAATATCATCTGCCATGTATCTGGCCATTTCACTACTATGTCCTCCTTAAGTATGATATTGGCATTATCATCTTTCATGAAGACTGATTCAAAATACTCATTTAGTACCTCAGCCAGCTCTCTGCTTCCAAAGATTTATAGTCTCATTGGCCACACCCTTCCATTGTACAAAACACAGTTGGGTTCCCTTTTATGTTACCTGCTAATATATTCTCATACCTTCTTTGCCCCTCTCACTTCCTTTTTCAGTTCTCCCTGTACTTTTTATATTCAACTTGGTTCTCCACTGAATTATGAACATAGAATTTGTCATAAGCTTCCTTATTTTATTTTTTTACTCACTCTATGTTTAGTCATCTAGAGAGTCTGCATAAGCTACCGCCTCTTCGAAGCCTCCCAACACTCATTTACTGTTTTACCTGATGACCATTGATTCCAATCCACATGGGCCAGATCCCTTTTCAACTCACTGAAATTAGCTTTCCTCCAATTGAGCATTTTCATATTTGATCTTGTCCTTTTCTGAACCAATATGATCAGTTGAATATGAAAGCTTCCCCCTACTGAAACATGCTCCACTTAGCCTCACCACCCCACTTCATTCCCCAGAAGTAGATCCAAGAATAGATCTTTGTGGGACACCTGAGGTAACAATACAGGAGTAGGAAGAGAAACCATTGCAGATGATACCAATCTAATCATAGGTAGAGTAAGAACAGAACCAGAGGTAAGAACAGAACCAGAGGTGAGAACAGTCCCACCCAGCTGGATGACAGTGGAGAAGCGTTGGAGGAGGATGGAGTGGTCAATCATGTCAAAGGCTGCAGGAAGATTGAGAAGGACAAGAAAAGATAACTTACCTTTGTCAGTCACGTAGGATGCCATTGTGACAGAGCCTTTTGAGTCCTGTGGCAGGGCAGAAACCTGATTGAAAGGATGCAGACATGGAGCTCTGGGAAAGATAGGAATAAATTTGGGAGGCAACACATTCAAAGACTTGAAAGGAAACTGAGGTTGGAGATGGGACAGTATTTTGCAAGGAAAGTAGGGTCAAGGGTTGTTTTTTTGAGAAGAGTAATGACAGCAGATTTGAAGGAGGGAACTATACCTAAAGAGAGAGAACCACTAATATCAGCTAAGATGGGGACCAAGAAGTGAAGTTGGGCAGTTAGCAGATTAGCGGGAATAGAAAGTTCTTGCATCCGTCTGCAATTTGTTCCTTTATCTCCTTCCCAATATTTGGTGGCCTATAGTATACATCCAGCAGCATAATAGCTTCTCTATTGTTCTTTAAATCTAATCAAGTCCATTCATTCTTTCTAGTGCTGTCAGTATCTTTGATCAATGCTTTATTTCCCTCCCCCCCAACACTTTGGTCTGCTCCCTCCCAATTCTGAACTACTCTATTATAATTCTTTCTCTCTCTCTCTTCATCTTGCAACTCCTCTCAAGCTTCATTCTGGTGCCCCTTCCCCTGCCAAATTAGCTTCAACCTTACTCCACAGACTAAACTTACTGGGAGGAAATTGGTTCCCAGCCCTGTTGAGTTGCAACTTGAACAGGGCCACCACCTCATTACAGCAGGTAGAAAATATAGCCAGACAGCAAAACTTTGAAAAATTGCATTTATAGCACCTTTAATGTAACAAAATGTGCCAAGGTGTTTACAAGCATTATGAAGCAAAATTTGACTGAGTCACAGCAGGAGATTCAGCCAAAAGCTTAGTCATAGAAGTAGGTTTTAAAAGAAGTCTTAAAAGGATGAAATAGTAGTGAGGCAGAGGGGTTTAGGAAGGGAATTCTAGAGCTTAGGGCTGCTGGTGGTGCAGCAATGAAAATCAGGAATGTTGAAGAGGCCAGATTTGGCAGAGTGCAGAGATCTCAGGGGCTGTAAGGCTGGAGATCACAGAGCTGGGAGGGTTCAGTCCATGGAGGAATTTGAAAACAAGGATGACATGGGAATCAGTTTTGAATGACAAGTTTGTGGAGAGTAGAACTTGGGGGGCCAGCCAGAAGTGGCTGGAAGAGCTAAATCTAGGAGGTAAAAAAGGCATTGACAAGGATTTCAGCAGATGAACTGAGATGAGGCAGAGTTGGGCAATATTCCAGATGGAAATAGGCAGTTTTAGTGATGGTGTATGTGTTTATTTTTTATTTTATTTAGAGATACAGCACTGAAACAGGCCCACCAAGTCTGTGCCGACCATCAACCACCCATTTATACTAATCCTACACTAATCCCATATTCCTACCACATCCCCACCTGTCCCTATATTCTCCTACCACCTACCTATACTAGGGGCAACTTATAATGGCCAATTTACCTATCAACCTGCAAGTCTTTTGGTGGTGGGAGGAAACCGGAGTACCCGGCGAAAACCCACGCAGACACAGGGAGAACTTGCAAACTCCGCACAGGCAGTACCCAGAATTGAACCCGGGTCGCTGGAGCTGTGAGGCTGCGGTGCTAACCACTGCGCCGCCCATATAAGTTTGTCCTTATATAACTTATCAAAACCTGTCACAATCTTGTACACTTGTTTTAAATCTCCCCTCAATCCTCCATTCTGACAAATCTCCTCTGCACCCTTTCAAGAACCGTCACATCCTTCCGGAGATGTGGTGACCAGAACTTGACACAATACTGCAGTTGGGGCCGAACCAGAGCTTTATAAAGGTTCAGCATAACTTCCCTGCTTTTGTACTCAATGCCTCTATTTATAAAGCCCAAGATCCCATATGCTTAGCTAACCACTCTCTCAATATGTCCTGCCACCTTCAAAGATCGATGCACATGCAGCTCCAGGTGTCTCTGTTCCTGCACACTCTTTAGAACCGCGCCTTTAAGTATATATTGCCTCTCCCTAGTCCTTCTGCCAAAATGCATCACCTCACACTTGTCAGCATTAAATTCCATTTGCCACCTGTCTGCCCATTCTGCTAGCCTATCTCTATCCTGTTGCAGATGGTTCATATCATCCTCACTGTTTGCCACACTGCCCAAGTTTGGTGTCATCTGCAAATTTTGAGATTCTACTCTGCATTCCAAGATCCAAGTCATTTATATATAGAAAAAAAAAAGTGGTCCCCGCACTGACCCTTGGGGAACACCCAACACCACTGTCTACCATCCTCCAGTCTGAAAAACAACCATTTACTATGACTCACTGTTTTCTGTCCTTAAGCCAATTTTTTTTTTTATCCATTTGGACATTGACCCTCAGTTTTGTTAACCAGCCTTCTATGTGGCATCTCATCAAATGCTTTCTTAAAATTCCATATAAACAACATCCACCGCATTCCTTTCATCAACCTTGTCTGTTATTTCATCATAAAATTCAATTAGATTAGTCAAGCATGATCTGCCTTTTACAACTCCGTGC